>NC_134675.1:12204185-12558169 GCF_030463565.1 Pelecanus crispus
GCACCACCTGCATCCTCCTGGCACACACACCTCTGTGCCCCACTGCACATTTATCTCCATGCCCCACTGCATGGGTACCCCATGCCCCACAGCATGCTTATTGTCATGCCCCACTGCACGCACATCCTTGCACCCCATTGCATAGGCATCTGGTACCCTCTGCACATGCATCTCCGTGCCCCATTATGTAAACACTCCATTGCACACGTGTCTCTGTGTCCCATCACACATGCACCTCGTGCCCCATTGCACATGCACCCCGCACCCAAACTGGGCACACCTCTGTGCCTTGTTGTATATGTACCCCAAACCCCACTGCATGCACACCCCATCCTGTGTTGCACAGACTCACCATGTCCCATTGCATGTGCATCCTGCATCCCATAGCAGGCAGACACTGTAGCCCCACTGCACACACCCCCCTGTGCTCCATTCTCATCCACCCTTTTCCCCATTGCATGCACACCCCACATCCCATTGCTCGTGTACCTCATACCCATCGAAAGCACATCCCTGTGCCCCACTGCACACACCCCCCACGCCCCACAGCATGTAGACCTCCTACCCATTGCACACACACACCCCACGCCCCACGGCACATGCACCCTGCACCCCATTGCATGTGTACCTCATTCCCATTGCACAAGCACTCCTGTGCCCCATTAATGTGCATCCCGGTGCCCCATTGCACATACACCCTCTGCCCCACTGATCATGCACACCATGTTCCGTTCATGTGCACTCCTGCACCCAGTCCCGTACTCGTCCCTGTGCCCCGTCGCATGTGTGCCCCACACCCGTTGCACGCACACACCCCCTCCCCCTCCCCCGCCCCCGGCCCCACGGCACTCACCGGCGGGCGGAGGCAGGAGGAGGGGCAGGAGGAGGAGCAGGAAGAGCGGCAGGAGCAGCAGGGGGAGGCGGAGGAGGAGGAGGGCGAGCAGTCGCCGCTGGCCGCCGCCCCGCCGGTCCATGCCGCCGCGCCGGCTGCCGTAGGGCGCGCACTGCCAGCAGCCCCGCCGCGCACCGTTAGCAGCCCCGCCGCGTACCGGCGCCCGTGACGTCACCCGCCCCGCCCCCGGGGCCGCCCCCGCGCGACCATTGGCCCCGACACACGTCAGTCGCCAGCAGCAATGCCCCGCCCCCCGCGCGCCCCGTTCTTCCCGGGGTGGCCCCGCCGCTGCTCGGGGCACCGAGGGGCAGGGACGGGGATACGGGCTGGGGGACAGGGACACGGGCTGGGGACAAGACAAGACATGAGACTGGGGACAGAGACACGGACAGGGACATAGTCTGGGGCAGGGATACAGGGCTGGGGGACAGGGACACAGGCTGGGGACAAGCACTGGGGCACAGGGATATGGGGCTGGGGACAGGGACACAGGCTGGGTACAGGGACCTGGGGCTCAGGACAAGGATACAGTCTGGGGCCAGGGATATGGGCTGGGGCCAGGGATACAGGGCTTAGGGACAGGGACCTGGGGCTCAGGACAAGGATACAGGCTGGGGACAGGTATATAGACTGGGGGACAGTGGCACAAGCTGGGGCTGGGGACAGAGGGCTGGGGAACACGGGACATGGAGTTGGGATGCAGGTGGCCATGGGGCCAGGCTACAAGGGGGGCATAGGACATAGGTGAAAGGGGCTGTGGGGCTGGGATATAGGGGGACAAGGGGACTACAACACAAGGGGCAAATGGGGTGTCCTGTGGAGAGAGGAAGGGAGGCAGTGAAGGCTACCTATGGGGGCTGTTTAATGGGGGGTCGGGTGGTTTTCTAACAGCGGCTACCATCTTATTATAATAAATTAGAATATTTATCTTATAGAGGAGGTGTCCAGAAGAGGGGTCTGGGCACCACCTGCAGGGATGAGGGCATCTCGACTGGAAACAATCTCATCACACTTCCCCAAACTCCCCTGACATCATCCCCAAACTCCCCTGACATCACCGTCCTCCTTGGCCACGGCAGAGATGGGCAGGTGATTCGTGGGCACAGCCCCATTCCTGGGGGTGCTCTGCCCTGCACTAGCCCCGCTCCCACACTGTGCCCCCAGGAGCCGCAGGAGGGAGCAGCCGCCCCCGGCTGGGGGAGCGTCGAGACGGGGTGAGACCGGGCACTTGGGGCTGGGAGGGGGCTCACACAGACCACCAGGTCTTGGGGTAGGGGGGCCCAAGCGAGAGGGACAGCTCTGCCCTGTGCCGGCGCTGCTTTCTCCCTGCAGGCTGCAGTGGCTCCACCACAACCCCCAGACCGTGTTTTTTCGGGACCATTCGCCCTGGCACTGGAGCGACTTCACCGCCCACCTGCGGGTGCTGAGCTGCACCGACCGCACCGGCCTGCAGTGCCTGGACACCCGGGTGAGCCCAGGAGAGGGGGCAGGCACAGGGCTGGCAGCAGGCGGGGGAGAGGGTCCCCCAACCTGGGGTGCTGACAGCACCCCAATTTGCTGCTGCAGGCCCCTGAGAGATGCCACTTTGATTTGTTCAAGGTGGGTGAGGAAGCCGGCTGCCAGCAGGGTGAACACGTGGTGCTGCCCATGTACCTGGGTAGGGCTCACCCCTCCCAGCACTTCGTCACCAACCAGGTGAGTCCCGCCACACACAGGGGAACAGCCAGGAGTCGGGAGGGACACACGACCCCAGCACAGCACCGGCACCCAGCGCCCACAGGGCAGGGGGATCACCCAGCTGAGAGGGGCTGCCACAGCCTGTTGGGGTGAGCCTCACTGAGCTGTGATCCCCATCCCAGTTCTCTGTGTACGTGCTGGACAAGCGGTTGCTGCTGGTGCCTGCGCTGAAGTGAGCACACATGATGAAGGCCCCCCCTCTCTTTGCCCACATGGTGTCGGGGTGGCCCTGGGAGGAGCCATAAGGCTCTGCTTGGCACTTCCCGCACCCAGGAGCTGCTGCAATACCAGAGTGAGAGACGGGGCTCTGTGGTTGCTGCTGGGCTGGGTCTTCTCTGTGCCCGCGTCCCAGCCTCCTCACCACTGGGACAGGCTGCTGCCCTGGCATCGGTGCTCACTGGGCAATTTTTGGCATATCCTTCCACAGGGGGCAGCCGGTCAGACTGCCAGCTGGTGGGGCATCCGCAGAAGCTGCACAGCATCATCGGCTGCCTGAAGCACCTGCCTGCCCAGCTCCCACACGGCCACTGCCTGCTCCAGCAGCGCCTTGGTGTCCCTACTGCAGGTGGGTGTCCCATGCTGTGGTGGTTTGACCCTGGCTGGATGCCAAGTGCCCACCAAAGCCACTCTATCACTCCCCTTCTCAACTGGACAGGGGAGAGGAAATATAACGAAAAAGCTCGTGGGTCGCGATAAGGACAGGGAGATCACTCAGCAATTACCATCACAGGCAAACCAGACTTGACTTGGGGAAAATCAGTTTAATTTATTGCCAATCAAAACTGAGTAGGGTAATGAGAAATAAAACCAAATCTTAAAACAACTTTCCCCCACCCCTCCCTTCTTCCCGGGCTCAACTTCACTCCCGATTTTCTCTACCTCCTCCTCCCAAACAGCGCAGGGGGATGGGGAATGGGGGTTGTGGTCAGTTCATCACACGTTGTCTCTGCCGCTCCTTCCTCCTCAGGGGAGGACTCCTCACAGTCTTCCCCTGCTCCAGCATAGGGTCCCTCCCACAGGAGACAGTCCTCCATGAACTTCTCCAACATGAGTCCTTCCCACAGGCTACAGTTCTTCACAAACTGCTCCAGCATGGGTCCCTTCCATGGGGTGCAGTCCTTCAGGAGCAGACTGCTCCAGCGTGGGCTCCCCCATGGGGTCACAAGTCCTGCCAGCAAACCTGCTCCAGCGTGGGTTCCTCTCTCTCTCCATGGGTCCACAGGTCCTGCCAGGAGCCTGCTCCAGCATGGGCTTCCCATGGGGTCACAGCCTCCTTTGGGCACATCCACCTGCTCTGGTGTGGGGTCCTCCACAGGCTGCAGGTGGATATCTGCTCCACCGTTAACCTCCATGGGCTGCAGGGGGACAATCTGCTTCACCATGGTCTTCACCACAGGCTGCAGGGGAATCTCTGTACCGGTGCCTGGAGCACCTCCTCCCCCTCCTTCTTCACTGACCTTGGTGTCTGCATAGTGGTTCCTCTCACATATTCTCACTCCTCTCCCCAGCTGCAGTTTTGTGTCCCATTGTTTTTTTTTTTCTTTCCCCTTCTTAAATATGTTATCTCAGAGGCACTACCACCATCACTGATTGTCTTGGCCTTGGCCAGCGGCAGGTCCTTCTTGGAGCTGGCTGGCATTGGCTCTATCAGAGAGGGGAAGCTTCTAGCAGCTTCTCACAGAAGTCCCCCCGCTGCCAAAACCTTGCCATGCAAACCCAATACACATGACTTCCTGGGGTGCAGGTCCTGGCAGGAGGACATGGCCCTCAGGCTGCAAGGATGGAGGGGAAGGTACAGCTCTTGCTGTGCCCTGGGTTTGGGGGTGAAAAAGCAAAAGCAAACCCCTGAACAACCCCATGCACAGGGTGGGAGATTAAATGCCTAGAAAAGGATGTGGGGGGGCAAGAGCCAGCAGTGGGCGTCCTCATTGGGTGTATCGAGCACCTGTTTGATGGCAGCCTGGTCTGGGGACTGGGGGCAGTGGTGGGAGGAGAGGATGAGCTTCAACCTGGCACAGAGGCAACAGGTGCTGTGAGAGCAGCGGTGGGGGCAGAAGCGAGCCCGCGGCAAGCACAGTCTCTCGGCCAGCTTCATCTCCTCCCTCACCCACCAGTCCGAGCTGCATCCCAACCTGCCCACTCTGGAGATGCTTTGGAGACCTCCCAGTTGGAGCAAGAGGTTTTCTGGGAGGTGCCCACGTCCCACAGGGCAAAAGGCCCATCCTGGTGCCAGGTGCTTTGATGTTCTTCAGTGGCCCGACTCATGGGTACATGAGCATCTACGCGACTGTCCTGGTTTTGGCTGGGATAGAGTTAATTTTCTTCCTAGTAGCAGGCATAGTGCTGTGTTTTGGATTTAGGATGAGAATAATGCTGATAACACACTGATGTTTTAGTTGTTGCTAAGTACTGCTTATGCTAGTCAAGGACTTTTCAGCTTCCCATGCTCTGCCAGGTGCACAAGAACCTGGGAGGGGGCACAGCCAGGATAGTTGATCCAAACTGACCAAAGGGCTATTCCATACCATATGACGTCATGCTCAGTATATAAACTGGGGGAGGGTTGGCTGGGGAGCAGCGACCGCTGCTCGGGAACTGTCTGGGTATCGGTCGGCGGGTGGTGAGCAATTGCTTTGCAATTTGCATCACTTGCTTTGTATATTATTATTACTATTATTATTATATTGTTATTATTATCATTATTATTTTACTTTATTTCAATTATTAAACTGTTCTTATCTCAACCCAGGAGTTTTTCTCACTCTTACTCTTCCGATTCTCTCCCCCATCCCACTGGGGCAGGGGTAGTGAGTGAACGAGCGGCTGTGTGGTACTTAGTTGCTGGCTGGGGCTAAACCACGACAGGCCTTTTTGGCACCCAACGTGGGGCTCGAAGGGTTTAAGATAATAATAGATTAACCAGAGTGTATTAAGGAATCTGTTAACAGTTGCCAGTCACAATATTAGTTCATCTGATCTGCACCATGCTCCTTTTTTTTTGCAGTACATGTTAAAGTTTGGTGTTGGTTTGTGCAGTGTGCTATGCTCTGCAGTGATTAATGATCTTTTTCTTGGGAGGTTCCTTATCAAAACACGGACCTTGAGCATTATTTGGTATCTGGGGTTTGTGCTGAAGCCATTACTGTAGTTGGGGTACCACCTCATGGAGAGAATTAGCAATTATACCTCTTCCTCTGAGAGCTTTGTTGTGGAGGAAATACAGAATAGTACCTTTGCTACCTTCTTCCATGATGTTTCCTCCTTCATTACAACAACTTTTCAGTATCTTGAACATCCTTGGGTAGTTAAGATACTTCTATTGATACGTTTTGGGAATACTGTTTCGGTTTTGACAAAGGTTAGTAAGCAATTTAAGAATATCATCCAGAGATCTACCCCAAGGCTGGATAGTTATGAGTGGCAGGGTGTGTGGGATAGTATGGGCAAGTACCTAGGGCAGTGGGCACCTCCAGTGTTTTGGAACTTCACTCCTGAACAAGTGCAGAATCCTGAAGAACTAGTAAAGTATTTGGAAAAAGTATGTTGTCACCCTGGCAACTCCAGAGAGACACAAATCATTACAACATGCAGGGGGCTGGCCCATGCCTACCGAGCCCTGTTCAACACTATTCACTACCCTCAGGTGAAAGAGAAGGTCTCTGGATCTGATGACAAAATGACAGGCACTGCAGCTACTCCAACCTCGGCCACAGGCACTGCAGCCACTCCAACCCCGGTGACAGGCACTGTGGCTAAACCAGAGAACCAACCCGCGCCAGTATCAGTTGCCCCTATACACAAGAAAAAAATACACGAGGAAATCAGCTCATTTAGTAAGGGATGAAGATGAACCAGGGCCATCACGGGAACCAGAGGAGGAAGAGGCAGAACCCATAAATTGGATGGTAACCACCTGATCCCTATCCCTGAGTGAGCTGTGAGATATGCGAAAAGATTTCAGTTGTCATCCAGGCGAGCACATCATCACCTGGCTGCTCCGATGCTGGGATAATGGGGCCAGTAGCCTGGATTTAGAGGGTAAGGAAGCCAAGCAGCTGGGATCCCTTTCTAGGGAAGGGGGCATTGACAAAGCAATTGGAAAAGGGGCAGAAACCCTCAGCCTCTGGAGGCAACTTCTGTCAAGCGTGAAGGGAAGGTATCCCTTCAAGGACGATGTTATATATTGCCCAGGCAAATGGACCACCATGGAGAGAGGTATCCAGTACCTGAGGGAATTAGGCATGCTGGAGGTGATTTACAGTGACCTGAACGATGAGCAGTTACCCAAAGATCCAGATGAAGTCAGGTGCACACGACCCATATGGCGGAAGGTGGTACATAGCACACAAGCATCGTATGCCAACTCGTTGGCAATACTAGCCTGGAAAGATGACGAGGCACCAACGGTGGATGAAGTGGCTGGCCGACTCCGGGAATACGAAGAAAGTATCTCTTCCTCCCTACGGGCCTGTGTCTCGGCTGTGGAAAAACTGTCAGAAAAACTGTCTGAAAAACTGTCCCGAGAGTTCCAGCAACTCAAAGAGGATATGACCTACTTCGCACCTGTACGGACCAGTATCTCAGCCATTAGGAGTCAACGTCCTTATGCTCAAGAGAGAGGATATAGTGGATACACACCAAGGGGCACCCTGTGGTTTTACCTGTGTGGAGTGATTGCTGGAGGTGACTTGGACAATAGACTTAGATTTATGTTTTCAAGAAAGGCACAGCATTTGAAGAAGCAGTCTGGGTGGTATGCATCTGGAATTGATTCCACAGGAAGTTCCCCAGGCCTGTAATCTTGGATGTCGCAACCCAGGGGAGCCTGGTGGGCTGATTCTAAGAGGAACTGCCCAGGGGGTGGAGTGGTGTGGAGACATCACGGCCAAGCCCTGTGATAAGGGAACTCGGAGGGGCACCATGGCACTGATAAGCTGCATAAGTGATACCCGGAGGCAACAAAGTATCATGAGGTTGACAAAATGCTGTCCTTTAGTAACCTTTACAAATTATAATGTCATTATAATACTAGAACACACTCCCATCCCAAAACTTACCCGCCTCCAAGATGAGACCACTCCTCACTGAGCCTGCGCTCTGAATTTTTCCTGCCCTATACATTTAAAGCGAAGCGAGAAAACTTTACACCAATCGTAACAAAGTATGTATGACTAGAGTCCCTCAAGCTCCACCTAAAAGGTAAAAAATAGTATAAATTAGCCTAAAGAGAGAGGGGATGTTAAGGGACGATACCATCGTGTACTACTCTGACTTCTGGGATCAGTCGACGGGCTGAGCCTCTCTTCCCTCCCCATCGGGACGCCTTTGGGTAAGAATCTAACACTTGGTTATACCAAGTGCCTCCCCGGGAAACTTAGAAACTTCTATAGAGTCACTTTTATGTCTTTTGATGCATCTGTATTGTCCAAAGCTTTGGTATTTGCATGTGCCTTGCTGTCAGTGAATTTATCGCTGGTACTCCAAAGAACCTGTGTGTCTGTTGCTTTAATAAATTGCTTTGATTTATTGGTCTAGCTGTGATAGTGGTCACTGAACGCAACCAAACGCTTTAAGTGTGGCCGTGGTAGTTCATGCAGCACGACTAGACAAAGGGTGCCTATGTTATTTGTGCATCCGTAATCATGATAGTTCAGTGCACTGAACGCGACCGGACTTATAACGATAAATTGGGTACCTTCCAAAGCCTCTCTTGACGCAACAACCTGCGTGACCACGGAGAGGACATGAGGAAGAGGGATGGGAAATCTACCTCGACCCTAGAGGCATGGGTGCGTGAGTTGCAAGGAAAAACTATTACAAAAGGTGGTTCTCCCAGGAAAATTGCAGCTCCAGTTTCCAGTGAGCAGTTCCCCAGACAGAGTAAGAGGGCTGATTTTACTTCCAATCTTAATCAGCGTACCCTTGATTCACATTTACAAGGATTGAACAACGAATACTATGACCAGTATTAGAGGGACCCTGCCTCCAGCCAGGTGGAGGAAAGGGACAACCAGGTTTACTGGACTGTGTGGATTCAATGACCTGGCACATCAGACCCACAGGAGTAGAAGGCTCTAGTGGACACCGGTGCACAGTGTACCCTAATGCCATCAAGCTATAAAGGGGCAGAACCCATCTGTATTTCTGGAATGACAGGGGGATCCCAACAGCTAACTGTATTGGAGGCCAAAGTGAGCCTAACCGGGAATGAGTGGCAGAAGCACCCCATTGTGACTGGCCCAGATGCTCCGTGCATCCTTGGCATAGACTACCTCAGGAGAGGGTATTTCTAGGACACAAAAGGGTCTGAACGAAGTTACACCACCACTGAGTGCTTCTGTGCCAGACATGCTAGAACTTCAATACAAACTGGAGTCAAAGGCAGCCAAGTGGTATGCCACAAGTGACATCGCTAATGCGTTTTTCTCAATCCCTTTGGCAACAGAGTGCAGGCCACAGTTTGCTTTCACTTGGACGGGTGTTCAGTACACCTGGAATCGACTGCCCCAGGGGTGGAAGCACAGCCCCACCTTTTGCCATGGACTGATCCAGATGGCACTGGAACAGGGTGAAGCTCCAGAACATCTGCAGTATATTGATGACATCATTGTGTGGGGCAATACAGCAGAAGAAGTTTTTGAGAAGGGAAAGAAAATAGTCCAAATCCTTCTGAAGGCTGGTTTTGCCATAAACCAAAGTAAGGTCAAGGGACCTGCACAGGAGGCCCTATTTTTAGGAATAAAATGGCAAGATGGACGTCGTCAGATCCCAATGGATGTGATCAACAAAATAACAGCCATGTCCCCACCAACTAGCAAAAAGGAAACACAAGCTTTCTTAGGCGTTGTGGGTTTTTGGAGTATGCATATCCCAAATTACAGTCTGATCGTAAGCCCTCTCTATGAAGTGACCTGGAAGAAGAATGATTTCAAATGGGGCCCTGAGCAACAACAAGCCTTTGAACAAATTAAACGGGAGATAGTTCATGCAGTAGCCCTTGGGCCAGTCCGGGCAGGGCAGGATATTAAAAATGTGCTCTACACCGCAGCCAGGGATAATGGCCCTACCTGGAGCCTCTGGCAGAAAGCACCAGGGGAGACTCGAGGTCGACCCCTAGGGTTTTGGAGTCGGGGATACAGAGGATCCGAAGCCTGCTATACTCCAACTGAGAAAGAGCTATTGGCAGCATATGAAGGGGTTCAAGCTGCTTTGAAGTGGTCGGTACTGAAGCACAGCTCCTGCTCGCACCCCGACTGCTAGTGCTGGGCTGGATGTTCAAAGGGAGGGTCCCCTCTACACATCATGCAACTGATGCTACGTGGAGTAAGTGGGTTGCACTAATCACACAACGGGCTCAAATAGGAAACCCCAGTCGCCCAGGAATCTTGGAAGTGATCATGGACTGGCCAGAAGGCAAAAGTTTTGGAATATCGCCAGAGGAGGACGTGATGTGTGGTGAAGAGGCCCCACTGTATAATAAATTGCCAGAAAATGAGAAGCAATATGCCCTGTTCACTGATGGGTCCTGTCGTCTTGTGGGAAAGCATCGGAGGTGGAAAGCTGCTGTATGAAGTCCTATACGACAAGTCACAAAAAGTGCTGAAGGAGAAGGGGAGTCGAGTCAGTTTGCAGAGGTGAAAGCCATCCAGCTGGCTTTAGATATTGCTGAAAGAGAAAAGTGGCCAGTCCTTTATCTCTATACTGACTCATGGATGGTGGCAAATGCCCTGTGGGGGTGGCTGCAGCAATGGAAGCAGAGCAACTGGCAGCGCAGAGGCAAACCCATCTGGGCTGCTGCATTGTGGCAAGATATTGCTGCCCGGGTAGAGAACCTGGTTGCAAAAGTTCATCATGTAGATGCTCATGTACCCAAGAGTCGGGCCCTTGAAGAACATCCAAACAACCAGCAGGTGGATCAGGCTGCTAAGATTGAAGGGGCTCAGGTGGATCTGGACTGGCAACATAAGGGTGAACTATTTATAGCTTGCTGGGCCCATGACACCTCAGGCCATCAAGGAAGAGATGCAACATATAGATGGACTTGTGATCGAGGGGTGGACTTAACTATGGACAGTATTGCACAGGTTATCCATTAATGTGAAACATGCGCTGGAGTCAAGCAAGCCAAGCGGTTCAAGCCTCTCTGGTATGGAGAGCGATGGCTGAAATATGAATATGGGGAGGCCTGGCAGATTGATTATATCACACTCCCACAAAACCGCCAAGGCAAGCGCTATGTGCTCACCATGGTGGAAGCAACCACCGGATGGCTGGAAACATATCCCGTGCCCCATGCCACCGCCCGGAACACCATCCTGGGCTTTGAAAAGCAAGTCCTGTGGCGACATGGCACCCCAGAAAGAATTGAGTCAGACAATGGGACTCATTTCCGAAACAACCTCATAGACACCTGGGCCAAAGAGCATGATATTGAGTGGGTATATCACATCCCCTGTCATGCACCAGCCTCCGGGAAAATTGAGCGATACAATGGACTGTTAAAGACTACCCTGAGAGCAATGGGTGGTGGGACATTCAAACATTGGGATACACATTTAGCAAAAGCCACCTGGTTAGTCAACACTAGGGAATCTGCCAATCGAGCTGGCCCTGCCCAATCAAAACTTTTACGTACTGTATAAGGAGATAAAGTGAAAATAGCCAATGAACTGAATGGTATGATATTAATTGTTATATAATACTGTATGTCATCTCTTTTATGGTTGCTATATGCCACATCAATGGTATTACATTAAGAATCGCCCAGCTTAATGAAGAATGAACTTTGATGAAACTGAGCAAAGTGCAGCAGTGTTGGAACGAGAACTGGCTTCAGCATGCAACAGTCCAATACCGCACACCACCTCTCCTGCTCTGAAAGACTGTGATGACAGATGGAACCCAAAGTCATGGACTCAATAAACTCAATTGACATTTTAGAGGGATGGTCCATAGATAAAGGGAATGATATCTGTGTGTATATATCAAGACAGGGAAAGTGGTGGTAGTTTATTAGAATGCATTGGGAAGGGTAAGACCTGTGCATGACATAGATGGTATAGAATAAGGGGTGGATACTGTCCTGGTTTCAGCTGGGATAGAGTTAATTTTCTTCCTAGTAGCAGGCATAGTGCTGTGTTTTGGATTTAGTAGGAGAATAATGCTGATAACACACTGATGTTTTAGTTGTTGCTAAGTAGTGCTTATGCTAGTCAAGGACTTTTCAGCTTCCCATGCTCTGCCAGGTGCACAAGAAACTGGGAGGGGGCACAGCCAGAATAGTTGATCCAAACTGACCAAAGGGCTATTCCATACCTTATGACGTCATGCTCAGTATATAAACTGGGCGGGGTTGGCCGGGGGGGAGTGATCGCTGCTCGGGAACTGTCTGGGTATCGGTCGTCGGGTGGTGAGCAATTGCATTGTGCATCACTTGCTTTGTATGTTATTATTATAATATTGTTGTTATTATTAACGTTACTATCTTTATTTCAATTATTAAACTGTTCTTATCTCAACCCAGGAGTGTTTCTCACTCTTACTCCTTCAATTCTCTCCCCCATCCCATCGGGACAGGGGGAGTGAGCGAGCGGCTGTGTGGTGCTTAGTTGCTGGCTGGGGCTAAACCACAACACACAGCTTGTTAAAAATCTTGATCTTACCTCTTGTTTTCATGTCTTTCAAATCAGGAAATGAGTTTTACAACTTTTCCAGTGGGGCACAGCTGCTGGCCAGGGTCGTAAAGCTGAACTTCATAAATATGTCCTGTTAGGATCAGAGGAAGAGCATTAAAAAGTCGGGGAGCGGGGGAGAGAGAGAGAGAATGAAGGGAAAGGAGCAAAGGCAATAGAGAAGCAAGGCAACCTCGGCAGCATGGCAAAACAGCCCAGCTCAATACCGGCCATGGTCACACGAGCACAGAAGATGGGGTGTGCTTGGCTTTGCCTGCTGCTCTCCCTCCTCCTCCAGCTGCCAGGCTCCCAGGCCAAATGCTACTTCCAGGCTAAAGGTAAGTGGGGACGTTGAGCCGGGAAGACACTGATGGGAAGAGGAGGCCTCAGCTTTCCCTAGGCTGCGTGCCTGCGAAGCATGGAAAGGACTGTGCTGAGCTCAGGAGCACAATTGTGGGCCAGTGATGAGTGAAGGAGCAGTCTATAAATCACAGAACAGCTCCCCAGGGCTCTGGCTGAGAAACAGCTCACTGGGCTGTGAAGAGCTCCTGGCAGAAGCCTGGCTGGGGCCAAGCATGCAGGACTAGCAGCAAAGGGAGGAGGGCTGCCCATCTTTCCTCTACTGCCTCCTTCTAGGGCTGCAGAGATGCAGGCCCACGGGTGCTCATTGCTGCCATTTCCTTTGCAGCTCTCTGCAAGTACGAGGGGAAGCAGTTCTCCCTTGGGGAGTCGTGGCTGAGCACCAACTGCCTGCTCTGCACCTGCCTGTACCCCATCAGCGTGGGCTGCTGTGAGATGTGAGTGAGGGGCCAAGGGGCGCTGGGGGTGGGCTACTGCTGGCAATGCTGCCCTGCCATGGCACCTCTGTGCTCGCAGCAGGGAGGAGGTCATGTGGGTCTGGTGGCCACACATGCAGTGGAGCAAATGTCAGAGCCCTGAGGGCCTGCGGGGTGCCAGGCCCTGGGGGACAAGGGGCAGAGGTGGGCAGGATCCCACCATGGTGCTGAGGGTGGTGGGGTGAGTCAGGGAGCCAGGGACAGCAGGCAGCAGGGGCATCTCAGCACAGAAAGATGCCCAGATGTTCCAGGAGCTGTGGCCCAGCCTGCTCAAGCTGGCCTGGGAGACACCCCAGCCAACTGGACTGGCAGCGGAGGAAGCCACCTGGCCCTGCCAGCAGCCCCCTGGCACAAACCAGGAGGAGCTGATGGCACCGTGCCCTCTCCTGCAGCACCCAGCTCCCCATCAACTTCCCTGACTGGTGCGAGGCCCACTACGACTCACAGACCTGCCAGATCTCAGTGGTGCAGAAAGCCAACCCCAACCTGCCCTGTGTGAAGAACATGGAGCACGAGTGGGGCTCAGCCGGCACCCCCGAGCTGCTGAGCAACAAGGTGCTGGGCATGGGGCTGAGCAGATAGAAGCTCATCAGCACCCTGTGCCCCCCGGCATCAGCCTCCCTCCTCCAGAGCACACCTCCCGCATGCTCCAGACCTGCCCCATCCCATAGAGACATCACTGCAGCCACCTTTGAGGAAAACCACTATCCACACACTATGGTACTGAGTTAACATTTACACCCTAGCGCTGCCACAGTATGGCTTCACTTCCACCTTCAGCTCCCTGAACCGAACCAGGGCCCCCTCCCTGTGAAACTCCCTGCACACCATGGGAATGCGGATCCTATGGGATCTCCTCCCAGGTGGGCAGGAAAGCTCCAACTACTAAAGAAAGGGCTACGGGACCAAATTAGCCTGCATCGCAGCAGTCTTGTACTCCCGCATCCTGACACAAGCTAAACAGCTCCCTCCTCCCTCTGAGATCCCCATCCCCCTGCATGGCAGCCACTGGGAGCTCATGGGGAGCATCGTGGCCCTTCATGCCAGACCCACACACCCCAACCAGCCCCTTCTCTGCCCCAGAGCATAAGGGGCACAACCCACCTCTGGAACCACTAATGCCCCTGCTCCCACAGCTCCCTGGCACTGCAGGCCAGCCCTGGGCAACACTGCAATGGAGCCAGCCTGGGGCAGGCAGCAGAGTGCCGGGTGAGTGGGAGGAACCACTAGAAGGTATCCCCAGGAGGAGCTCAGCCTCCCCCATGCTGGCTGCCCCATCCCAGCTACAGGGGAACAGGGCATGGAGCCAGGTGCCCTGCTAGGGTTCAGGGAGCTGAAGCAATCTGCATGCACCAGGGTGGAGCCAGCCACCCTGGCAGCCTGCCCCAGCTGGTGCCATGCCTGTGTTGTGCAGTCTTGTGTAGATGTTTCTGTTCTTGCAACAAAGTTATTAAACAAATAGGAGGTCTCCAGCCTGTGACTGTCGTACAGAGCAGGCTGTGTCTAGCACCGGGAATGGTGTAGGAATAAGGCTCTTTCTTTGGAAGGCTGAGTTTTGCACGTTCAGATGTTTATTAGATTTCCATGCAAAGAGGAAAACTCTTTGAAAGGTTTGGTAGAAAAGGGGAGCTGGCTGTTGAGCAGGGAGATCTCCATCCCAGCTCCTGAATGCACAGCACGCATTCACTCCAGCTCCCCAAGGACCCCAAGACCAGCAAGATGCCTTCGCGCCCAGGAGCGCAGGCAGAGAACAGCCCAGACGCTCAGTGCTTCTCGGTTTTGGATCATTGCTATCGTGCTGCCATAGCACGCAGCCACATCCAGGACACCAGCACGTGCCAGCAGTGCAGGGCTGGCCTGCCAGGACCTACCTCCTCCGGGCGAGGGTAATGGGGGCACTGGGCTGTGCGCATGAGACATCCTTCCCAAGAGGCAGGACGTGTGCCAGGGCAAGAGAGCAGGCTCCCACCCAGGCCAGGTGGCCAGCATGCCTCACCTGGATGCCAGACCTCTCCTTGAGGGGTCTCCGCTGTAGGGGCATGGCCTTCACCCAAGGCTGGTATGGGGCTTCACCAGAAGAGCTCCACTCTCCTTTCCCTGGGCTGGACCCTTCCCTCTTGGAAGCCCCTCATGGGGTAAAGGCATGTCAGGCCATTTCCTGGGAGGCAGATTTCCTTTCGGTGAGTGCTGAGACACACCTCCAACCCAGGCAGGAAGGGCCCAGCTCCCAGCCAAAGGCTGCAGCACAAGACACCACAGCAAGCACAGCACTCCTCCACCCACAGGCAGGACAGACTCACCTGATGCCCACCTGGGCGTCACAGACAAACCCAGGGGGATGTTGGGGTGTGCACCCCACAGCGCGCCAGCAACAGTCCTGCCTGTCATTCCCACTGGCAGCACACGCCTGCAGCACCTCAGGCCCCTACCAGCTCTCCCCACTTCAGATGGTGATGGAGTTGGTGCTGGAGAACTGAGATACATAGGAAGCCAAGATGGGGTTGGTGGGAAGGACTTTGATGGGCAAGTCCCAGCTGAAAGTGTCCACTTCAATCTGCTCCACCCCAGTCCAGGTGACGGCCTCTGATTGGCTCCCATGAACCAGGCAAATCCCTGCCAACTCCCCAGAGGTCACAAACTTGAAGTGCAGCCTCCACTTCAGGGACACTGTGGGCAAGAGGAGGATCAGCAGCCAACACCACAAGGGACAGGGACAGCAGCTGTCTCAGCGCTGGCTGTCCTGGCAAGTGGACAAGCAAATAAGTCCACTCGGGCCAGCTCCCTCCCACACAACACAGCAAGGCAGGACTGGGGACATTGCAGTCCTCCTGCAGAGACCAGCAGGGGCAGGTCCCTTCCCTGGTGGCCACTAACCAATGTTGGTGGTGAATCCTGGGGTAGAGCCGAGCAGGATAGGCAGGCTGAAGCTGCTCTGGGCCGTGTGCAGGCAGGCCTCCTGATGGCGGGTGTGTGTGCTGAAGGAGATGGGCTGACCCCGCCGGCGTTGGAACTCCTCCCGGATGCTCTCCTCCATCTGCAGGCTCACGGAGAACTGCAGGGCAATTGGCAGGGTGCTCACTCTCACACTCACGCAGCCCTGGCCCAAAGCCCTGGGGCCTCCATTTCCCAAACGAGCTCAGAACCGGAGCCCTTCCCCACCTCATACCCCAAGGGGACCTCAGCTGGGTCCCACTAGAAACCCCACAGCAGCCCAGTGCCACCCCAATCCCTTCTCCCACTCCCCCACCTGAAACCCCTGCCTCTCCCCACAGTGACCCCGAAGCCAGCACTGACCTGCAGACATGGGATGTCTCCTTCCAAGAAGTTAAAGGTCCCAATAACATCCTCTCTGATCTTATACACAGTCTTAAAGATGCAGAATGTCCCCACCTTCCCACGAGTGTTGCTGATGTTATACAGGTCTGTGGAGCAAGAAGAGGGGGGAACAGGGTTGCAGCAGGATGAGGCTCTGCTCCATACAGCACTCGGTTAATCAAAGATCCCAGCAGAAATGACCCCACACCTGCTGCTTGGGTGTGAGGGACAGGCCCTGGAGGCAGCATTCCCTTTGGGAAACACCTGCAATGAGCAAGAACAAACCACACACTGGATACACTGGGAAGAAGGTCTCTGGCTGAATTAGGAAGAGCCTGAGACTGGCAGGGAGAGCCTATGGGAAACTCTGATCCGAGCGGGCCCTGATGGAGCTGCTCCACAGCCCCAGTTAGAGCTTCACTTTGCCAGCAAGAGGTTTTTGCAGCAAGCACTGAGATGTGCTTCACACCCAGGTTAGGACAGCAGGTTCAAGCAGGGGAAATGACCTACGCAGGCTGTGTCGGGAGGTGGCCACCATGAGCAGTTCTGTCACCAGGTCCACCAGGTGAGAGTCTTTCTTCAAGCCCCCCTCCTCCTCCTCCAGGAAGGGGTTTGAGGGAGCCACGGCCTCATCCTGTGGGAACTGGTAATCCTTGAGCCCTGGGGAGAAGGCGAGAATGTCATTGGGGCAGGGTGCAGCCAGGCCTGTGTCTGCAGGGAGGGCAGCGCGTGGCCTTACCATGCAGCACAAGGACACGGAAGGGAACGCGCAGGAGCTTGATGGGGGAGTTGACATGCTGGCAGCCGATGGTCAACTTGTACACGTACTTCACTGACTGTCCCCAGAAAGAGGGAGGGCTGTCTATGGGCAGAGTCTCACAATATGAATCTGCAACAAGTGCAGAAAGGTTTGCTTTCCAAGGCCAAAAGGAAGTTCCTGGAGCTGTTGCTCGCAGGCTCCCTGCACCAATGGTTAGGAACAGCAGCAGGGCTGAGCTAGGGACAGTGCATGGTACTTTCTGCTATCTCCTCTTTCCCACAGCAGGCCAAGCACATCCCTGGCTTCCCTGCACCAGTGCATTGCTCCTCACCTCGCATCACATGCGCTGTCATCCAGACATTGCTTCCAGCACATACAACCACACACACAAACTCTGCCTCAAAAGAATGTGAAAGATGTAAAATCCAGGAACACAAACACATGAAAGCTAAACTTACTCATCATGAGTTCAACCTGAATTTGCCTCTGCACACTTTTTTCATGCACCGCTTTCAAGATGCATTCACGTGCTGTGGTTTCCTCAGGGCTCTGCCCCATTCACGCACAAACAATACTGAAGGCAGAGAGGTGCCGATTGATACCTCATGCCTCTTTTGACATTCGGTTTACACAAACCCCAAACTCAGCAACAAAAATTAGTTCCTTCCTGTGTTTTTCTCTGAAGCACCGTGTCTAAATGGCCAAGAAACAATTAAGAGACCTTCACAACAACCTGTGGTGTATCCCCCTTGACAGACTGATGACTTAGATCACAAAGCCTCTGAGATCTCTGAGATGCTGGGGGCCTGGCTTTACACTGCATTCAGCCCTCTCGAAACCCCTTGGCCACCACACAAACCCCAATGCTTCTCAAGGCAGGGCGAACACTTCTGCAGCTTTCCCAAACTGCACACTGTATAATAAGAAAGGTGCAAACAGTGAACTGTGGAAAGTCTCCACCTCTCTAGCTTGCCCACCATGATGCAGATACACCCTGCCAGAGGAAGGGCAGCATCCTGCTGTGAAACCACAGATCCTTCCCCACATTTGGCACATCCTAAACATTGAGGCTTAGATTAAAAGCTAGGGTTACACTTTAAATATAACTTCTAGATTTAAAAAACAGGACTGGAAGGAAGGAAAAAGCCCGTGCTAATGCGTAGTGCCCACAGGCTCTCACACCTTAAAACACAAGGCTGTCCAGGGTGCAGATAAAGCCGAGAATTGTCCTGACAGGGAGGAAAATCAGATATTTCCAAGGAAGGTTCAGGAGCACTGCAGCAGACTGCTGTAACCCCCTGTACCAGGCTTAACAAGAGTGCTCACAAAGGCCTCCATGTCTAGTGAGGATAACCTGAGCAGAGACCACCACCATCCGAGGAGGATGGGCGGTTTGCTACCTGGCACAGGAATTCCAGGACTCAGGAAGTCCCAGCTTCTGTGCAGATCCCAGAAGGAAGCACATTCCTAGCAGTATGGATGCCTTCCTCTACCCACCCACTGTATCCTCTGGCCGGGCTCCTGGCCTGTGTCTAGGCTGCCTCCATTTCCTCCCCTCTCTGTGATCTACCAAATATTTAAAGGTATTACAAAACCAGAGAGAAGGTAAAAAAAGCCACAGAAACAACTTGAGGGCTTGAAAAAAATGTTTTATGGTGACAAATTTAAAGAGCTCAGTCTGGGCAATGTGTCAAAGGGATGGGAGGTGAGTCAACTTCAACATATAGGCACCATAACAAGGGGAAGATATTGGGGAATAAGCTGGTCGGCAACTGAAAACAAGGCCTTTTATCAAGAGACAGACTCACACAACCTCAGCTATACGTGCCAGCTCTGGCTACAGTTTAATAACATAGTACTTTGCTGAAGCAGAATTAAGATTTCTTGGGGTTTTTTTGCCTTTCCAAACTCAAAACTTCTGAAAAACAGGAAATGAAGAATTAAGATACACACCCACACAGCTTCAACTCTGCCTCCACAGAGCTAGCAGGAGCCCCCAGGAATGATCTGCAAGCATGCCAGCTGCAGTCTCTCGTGAGAGGAGCAGCACCACATGCCAATGGGATTAGTGTGAACAGCCTGGCAGAGCTGGGGCTGTGATATGGGGGTTTCAGTGCTAAAAAGCCCAGTACCACACACAGCGGCATCACGCATGACACATGCAAGGGATGTGTGCATCACACAACCAAGGGGAAAGGCTGTAACACACGGCCAAGGAACCTCAAAGCATAGAAGAGTTTGGGTCCTTCTTATGGAGCTGCATCCAAGCGCAAGGCAGACACAGGCTCAGTGTCACCTAGTGGCAGAGTGAACACACACACACACACACACAATACAACGTCACTCCGAGGGACAGACTATCGCTAGCTTAGCTAGGGGCTGAACAGCTTCTGCCTGCAAAGCCAGAGCACAAGGAAATCCTCTCAATCCATCCCAGCCACCTGGAGGTTGGACTGTAGTCACTGATCTGCTCTCCCAGAGACTGCCAAGCCTGCCTGAGATGCTCCAGGATAAGGGGCTTCCCCCTGCTCCTGGGGAATGGATGCTCCAGCCCCACATCTGTCAGCAGCGAGGAGTACAGGAGAATCCAGGTGAGCCTCAGTCCAGCTGAGATTTCTGCCTCCTCCTCCCTGGCACGGACACTTTCAGAAAGCACAGTGGACCTTGGCTTTGATGCAGCAGGGCCAGCTCCTTTCCCCCGCATGCTGCTGTAGAATAGTAAGTAAATAACTAAACGTCCTCAGACAATAGGCTTTGCAGTTTAGGACACATAGCCCCAGACAGCACTGCCCCACCCTGCTAACCACCTAGCCAAGCCAGGTTGGTTTTGCCCTGTCTGCCTTTCCCTCCAGTCAGGCCCCTCCAGGCCTAGAAAGGCAGGAGGTCCCTGCTTCAAAACCAGCATGTTACAGCCCGCGGCTCCTTGGTCTCACTTGCAGCTCTGCTCTCGCCCCCTCCCCAGAGCTCAATGCTCCAGAGGAGCCCCCTCCACCACAGGCACTGCCTCTGATCCCTTTGCTCTGTGACTTGAGAGGTCTCCATCACCCCTTCCCAGCAGACCCCTAGGACAACTCGAGGAAGTCATTCATGCGCAGCCTGCAATGACTAATGTTATGCTGCCACTGGACCACGGGCCGCTGGAACACAAAGGAGATCTGACATGAACTGACAGGCTGGGTCACGCAGCCACCAACCAAGAGACAACAGCACATATTTGTATTTTCACAGCTGTCTACTCAGGTAGAAGTCCCTGATAGAAGCAGATGCCTGAACTAGAAAAATGAGTTGCTGTGAAAAGGATGAAAATGTCTCTAAACAGCAAAAGGGAAAGTAGTGAAGGAGAGCTTAAAGGGGGCCCACTGGAAGGACACCATTTGAGGGCTTTGGAGACATGGAGAGCTTTGAGCCAGAGAAGATGAGAAGTGTTCACTTTTACAGCAGAAAGGTCAGGAAAACTAGAACAGGCAGAAGACTCTGCGATCTCCAGGACAGCCACAACCTGAAGAGGAAACATGGACCTTCAGAGGACGCCAGCCTAAATCCCAAGAATACTTCAGTGTGGCTGAAGAAATAAAGGCAGGGAAATGCAGGTGTGTGTATCCATTCCTTCAGCTGCAGCCAGGTATTTCAAAATGTTTTATGCCTCGCAGCTACACAGTGGACCTGTGGCAAAGGATGCGGGCCAGGGGCAGGACTGAGGGGCACGTTGCAATACACAGTGGAGAACAGACTCTGGACAATGCAGCAGGGAGTAGTTCCTTAGCACTCACACTCCCACCGAGGCACCTCGCCTTCCGCAAGCGCCAGGGTCTCCCACTTGCAGTACTCAGGTCTGCAAAGCCAGCTTGAGAGCGGGGCTCCCCTGAGGAGAGCTCTCTGAGCAGGGGAAGAGAAGACAGGACTCACAGGACTTTGACTCCCTGGGATCCATTTGCAAGTCACAGAAGAGAATCTTTGGTGGAGTGGACAGGATACACTGACTCTGCTCTCCTGGAAGAAAAGAACAACCACGTGAATGCTGCCCAGCCTCAGGGCCCAGGCCAAGGGGCGGTACTCACCATGCCCAGGACAGCCAGGCCTTAGCCTCACAGGGAGGAATGGAGAGGAGAAGGGGCCGAGGAGGAAATATCTCATGCCCCAGTCAGAACATGAGACATTCCCAGAACAGCTGGACTGACAACCCTCATGTTTCACTCCAAGCTAGCACCACTTTGATCTTAGTATTAACGAGGTCCTGCAGCAGCCATCACCAGGGAATTACACAAGGAAAGCCACACGGACTTCCCGCTCACTTCTACTCGTGCTGTCCTCAGACACACGTTATAGTCTGCTTGATTCCTGCTCGCTGTGATCTCACTGTCCCTACCTGAGATAACAGGAGTAGCACTCACCTCTGTTGGGGATGAAGACTGTCTCATTCTCTGCCTGCACGTCGTGCTTGCTGCCATCAGAGGGAGGGAGTGCTATCCAGTTCTCGCTGGCATGAAACTGGCAGTGGATCTGGGCTCTGGCCCATGCCAGCATCTCACTGAGAGCAAAGAGGAGCAACATTTGTGTCTATGCTTTAAACCTGGATTACAGCAAGCATGAATTGGGAGAAGAGCAGCTCTTGCTACTCAGCTCCATGTGGGACTGTTTTTCTGGAAAGAAGGTGGCCTTGCTTCTCTGTCACTGAAGCCACTCTCAAAGCCCCCCTCCAAAGAAGCCTTTGGGGCAAGCTCAGTCTGGGGTGCTGACCCAAAGCCACTTCTACCCCAGCCGCTGACAGCAGTTTCACCCAAGGCCTGGCTCTGTGGCCTGAGGGCTCTGGTTCTGCAGCAATTTTTGCAGTCTGAGCCACACCACCTTGGGCACAGCACAGACACCCCTGCCCCGAGAAGCCCACTGTACATGCATGGCAGAAGACAACAAGCAGCACAGGTCAGCAGCCACCCTGTCCACAGCGACAGGGCTGAACCCCACAGAGATCCTCCAGCAAACACGCTGAGGTCAAGCATCCCAAGATCCAGTCCAAAGCCTTACTCACTTAGTCACCTTTCTCATCATGCCTGTCCAGCAGGGCACAGCTTGGGACTGGCCACAGAACTGTTGAGAGGACAGCTCTAGCTGTCGCACATGGGCCAGGCCTGGCAGAGGACTTTTAGCCACAAAGAGCTAAATGCCAAGCCAGAAGTGACATGCAGAGCAGCACTCTGAGGCATCTCCAGTGATAACTTGATCATCAAGGAAGTGGGAGGATTCAAAACCAACAAATATCTGCAACCTGGGCTCAGCTGCCCCTGCCCACAGCACCACCTAGCTCCTCAAAGCTCTGAAGCTCAACACTCCCCAGGGTAGGCAGGGTGCAGACATGCTCCCTCCCCACAGCATGGTCCCCCTCAAGAACATCAACTTCTGGTCACATCAAACCAGAGAAGGACACTTCCGGGACAAGATGAGGCAGCGCCACAGCTGTAAAGATACCTCTCTGGGCTGCACCACTCCTCCCACAGCTCTCCAGGAGACAAAAATAAGGCCACATCTACTGCCCTGCTCTGAGACCGGGCCATTCTCAGTATCTGTCACAAACTCCTGGGGTAACTACAACTGCACCAGCAGCACTGGGTTCAGGGCTGAACCCCCAGTTCAGCTGGGAAAGCGGGGAGATCCCACTGGAAAACAAGCACAATGGCCATGTGCTGCTTACAGAAGATGACTCCTGCTGAGCAGAACGGGCAGCCCGGGCCCTGCACAGAGAGCACAAGCACCAGCCTGGTGTCCACCCTCTGCTCGTTCTTGGGGAACCCTGGGCCTGGCGCATGCCTGCCATTTCTCCCCTCCTGTCTGCCAGCCAGCTTCTTTGGGGCACCCCCTGCCCTCACCCACCTGCTCAGGCAGTGGTTGAACTCAGGCTCTGGGCAGCCCTCCCCATCTCCTCTGCAGGCCACCCCATAGGCGTAAGGCTCTTGTACCTGAAACACTATTAAACTTGACACTCTCCCTGCCCATGGTGTTCATTATTTTCTCCTCATGATGCAAGGGATCTGCTGAAGGGTATAGGGGAGGTGAAGGTGTCATTTTGTCCCCTCTCTGTACAGCCACAAGAATTGGTTGCATCCAACATGAATAACAGTCTTGCATTTTGGACTCCACTATGACCTCAGCCAATCCACAGGGTATTTCCCCATGGCATTACGGACACCTTTCAGTTTCCAAAACCCTTATCTATTTTTATTTCAATAGTGGTCTCGTTAATATAGCCAGTGTCTGATTCCTCTGGTGTTTTCTAACATCACAATCTGATTTGTAAGCACTGACACCAGAGTTTTAGGTGGCACAGGGATTTTTTGTGGCACATGGGTATCTCTTGATGTGACACATCAGAGCTATGAAACGTCTAGACAAACCAGAGAAAAAGGTGTGCTGCATTCGTTTCAGCTGACTAATTATGCACTATTTGACCTTTTGTATGTGCTGGCCGCCTTCACGCAAACACGCGTTGGGTACTCTACCTTTACCTCTTGTCGTGGTTTAGCCCCAGCCAGCAACTAAGCACCACGCAGCCGCTCGCTCACCCCCCCTGCCCCGATGGGATGGGGGAGAGAATTGGAGGAGTAAGAGTGAGAAACACTCCTGGGTTGAGATAAGAACAGTTTAATAATTGAAATAAAGTAAAATAGTAATGATAATAATAACATTATAATAATGATAATAATAATAATATACAAAGCAAGTGATGCACAATGCAATTGCTCACCACCCGCCGACCGATACCCAGACAGTTCCCGAGCAGCAATCGCTGCTCCCCGGCCAACCCCCCCCCCAGTTTATATACTGAGCATGACGCCATATGGTATGGAATAGCCCTTTGGGCAGTTTGGATCAACTATTCTGGCTGTGCCCCCTCCCAGGTTCTTGTGCACCTGGCAGAGCATGGGAAGCTGAAAAGTCCTTGACTAGCATAAGCAGTACTTAGCAACAACTAAAACATCAGTGTGTTATCAGCATTCTTCTCCTACTAAATCCAAAACACAGTACTATGCCTGCTACTAGGAAAAAAATTAACTCTATCCCAGCCGAAACCAGGACATGGGGATGTGGAGATGGAAGAGCAAGGCTCACATCCCCGGAGCAGTGTATGGCTTCTCTGAGCTTGTGACTCTGCTCTGAGACCTTCCTTAGCAGGACGTGCCCTACCAGGCATGGTGGTGGTCCTTGTGTGTGTTGCCGCTTCTCAGTGGGGTGGCTGGGAAAGCTCCCCGCATGAGCTGGGAGCCCTGCTCTCAGGTATTGGAGTGCTCTGTTTTCATGTTGTGCCCTTGCAGGCAGCCCTGGGCTGCCTGAGCTCTGCCCGTTTGTGTCTGCTGACTGATACACACTGCAGATGGATGGCAGGGGATGTCACCCCATGCACCCTGGGACACAGGTCCCCATTGTACATCTCTACAAGAGGGGCAGCTGCAATGTGTGCCAGTCACATCTTCCTGTGCAGCGATGCCAGCTTCTGTCTTCTTTCATACCTCTTCTTCCCTTGCTTGCAGATACTTCAGATGGTGGTACAAGATGACCCAAGTAGAGAAGAAATCTGCGTTCATTGACCTCTTATGTGCTGTTCCTCTACAGCAGATCTATGGTCAGCCTCCAGTTTGGGCACTGGGGTGGTGTGGGAGGCAATGCCAGCATGTGCTGGGTGGGCAGGGATTCACGTGGGGCTATCAAGGTGCTAGTGGGTCAAGTCGCTTCTGGGGTATGGGCAGTGCAGAGGGGCCCCTGGAGCTGCACTGGGGGGGTCGTTGGGCCAGACCCCACTGCAGGGAGGAACCAGGGTGCTAATTTCAGGTGTTTCTGCCAGGGTGCCTGCTGGGTGGGATCAGGAGAGGCACCATCACCTGTGGCTGGCAGGGCGAGTTCTGCCGCTGGCAGCTGAATCCTGGCATTTATCACTACGAAACAGTCATTGCTGACCAGGTAGGTGCAGTAGGGCTTGGATGGTGTGGGGTCTGCGAGGGGTGTGAGAGACACTGCAGCAGCCTGGCCAGTTGAGGCATCTGTTCTTGGGCTCATCTCATCCCCTCCATGTGCTCCTCTCCTCTCCAGTTCATGGTGTGCCTGCGTGTCGTGGTTTAACCCCAGCCAGCAACTAGGCACCACACAGCCGCTCGCTCAGTCCCCCCACAATGGGATGGGGGAGAGAATCAGGGAAAAAAAAAAAGCAAAACCTGTGGGTTGAGATAAAGGCAGTTTAATAGGTAAAGCAAAAGCCGCACACACAAGCAAAGCAAAACAAGGAATTCATTCACTACTTCCCATGGCAGGCAGGTGTTCAGCCATCTCCAGGAAAGCAGGGCTCCATCATACATAACGGTTACTTGGGAAGAAAACACCATCACTCCAAATGTCCCCGCCTTCCTCCTTCTTCCCCCAGCTTTATATGCTGAGCATGACATCATATGGTGTGGAATATCCCCTTGGTCAGTTGGGGTCAGCTGTCCCAGCTGTGTCCCCTCCCAACTTCTTGTGCATCCCCAACCTACTCACTGGTGGGGTGGTGTGAGAAGCAGAGAAGGCCTTGACTCTGTGTAAGCACTGCTCAACAATAACTAAAACATCCCTGAATTATCAACACTGTTTCCAGTACAAATCCAAAACATAGCCCCATACTAGCTACTATGAAGAAAATTAACTCTATCCCAGTCAAAACCAGCACATTCTCCACCCCTTATTCCATACTATTTATGTCATACTCAGGTCCCACACTATCCAATACATCCTCATTACCCACCAACCCCCTTCTCATCCTTTGATATAATACACAGATATTATTCCCTTAGTCTATGGACCACCCCTGTGAAATGTCCATAAAATGTCTGTTGAGTTCATTTAGTCCATGACTTTGGGCTCCATCTGTTATGGTGGTCACTCCGGACAGGAGAGATGGTGTGTTGCATGGAGTTATTGGGCACCAAAGCCAGCTCAGGTCAGGTCACTGCTGCACTTGCACTGCTTCTTGTAAGGCTTCTCCTCCATTGGTTCAGGTGGTTCCTGCTATAGTAATTCCTATAACATGCAACTCAAATCCCAGGTTACAACAATTTAAAGGTATTTCCATTACAGTCTCCACCCCGGTCCCTTTGGACCAGACCATAGGGTTTAACATTGCAATGAACTCCTCCCCTTGCCCCTGCTCTGGCTTGGACTTATCCACAGACTGCATCCCTTAAGGGTGTACCTGCTCCAAGTAGAGCCTTATCTATGAGCCACAGTCTCTGCAGGGGTATACCTGCTGTGGCATAGACTCATCCACAGCCAGTTGCTTTGAGGTGCACCTGTTCCAGTGTGGCCTTCTCCATGGGTCACAATGCCTTCAGAGATATACCTGCTCCAGCGTGGCCTTACCCGCAGCCACAGTCCCTTCAGGAGTAAACCTGCTCCAACATGGCCTTACCCATGGCTGCATTCCCTCCAGGGGTGTACCTGCTCTGTCATGGGCTTATCCATGGCCACACGCTTTGAGGTGCTCCAGCATGACTTCATGCACAGCCACTGATGTTTCAAGGTGTACCTGCTGCAGCATGGACTTATCCACAGCCACAGATGCTTTGAGGTGTACCTTCTCCAGCATGGATTTATGCTTGGGCCACAATCCCTTCAGAGGTATACCTGCTGTGGCACAAACATAAACACGGCCACAGACGCTTTGAGATGTACCTGCTCTGGCGTTGGCTTATCCACGGCCACAGATGCTTTGGGGTGTCCTGCTCCCATGTGGACTCATCCACAGGTCACAGTCCTTTTGACTCGAGTTCACACTGGAGTTCCAGCCTGTCCAGTACAGCAGCACAGAAACAGCAGCAATGCCCTGGCCATCTGCCAGCCCAGGTGCATTGCCATTGCTGTTATCAAAACGTTCCCAGGCACAGCAGAGTAAGATGCTAAGCAGTACAGCAAGCAGCAAAAGCAAAAAGCAGCCACTAATGAGCACTAAACTCTAATATACAGTAAGGCAAGCAAGCCCCATGGCATGCACAGGAGCCTGCCAATTAATACTTAAACAGGAATAACAGCTATAAATTCAATCTGGCACATTCCAATCATGGTTTAGCCCCTGTTGGCAACCAAGCACCACACAGCTGCTCGCTCACCCTCCCCCCCGGTGGGATGGGGGAGAGAATCAGAAGGGCAAAAGTAAGAAAACTCATGGGTTGAGATAAGAACAGTTTAATAATTGAAATAATAATAATAATAGTAATAAAAATTGTAATGAAAAGGAGAACGAGAGAAACACAACCCAGGAAAAAAAAAAGTGATGCAACCCCTCACCACCTGCCAACTGACGCCCAGCCAGTCCCCAAGCAGTGATCGCTGCCCCCCAGCCAACTCCCCCCCCAGTTTATATACTGAGCATGATGTCATATGGTATGGAATACCCCTTTGGTCAGTTTGGATCAACTATTCTGGCTGTGCCCCCTCCCAGTTTCTTGTGCACCTGGCAGAGCATGGGAAGCTGAAAAGTCCTTGACTAGCATAAGCAGTACTTAGCAACAACTAAAACATCAGTGTGTTATCAGCATTATTCTCATCCTAAATCCAAAACACAGCACTATGCCAGCTACTAGGAAGAAAATTAACTCTATCCCAGCCAAAACCAGGACACTGTTGTTACCTTGAACCCTTTGTGCCCCATGTTGGGCGCCAAAATATCGCAAGGGGCAGATGGTTTACCAGCAGGTCCTGTATGTGGAGAGACCCAGTGCTCTGCAGGGCTGGAACTGGGGCTACTGTGGCCACTGTTCCTTCTACCGCACCCTGTACCCCCATGCCTGGATGGTCTATGAGCTCCCAGAGCAAAATGTGGTGCTCACTTGCTGCCAGGTCTCTCCTGTAATCCCCCATGACTATAAGGTAAGGAGGTGATGGCCCCGTGCTCACTGCAGCCTGTCCCATGGGAGTGCTGGGCTATACTGGGCTGCGGCAGCATGGCTCTTATGGAGCAGGTTGGCAGGGACTTTGCAGAGCTGCCTGCATGGGAAGGGGAAAGGATTGGCATGGCAGAGATGGGGCTGTCCTGTGAGATGCTCAGTGCATCCTTTTTGGGCAGCAGAGGCTCGGAGCTGTCAAGCTTTTGACCCTTGAGCATTGCTCATGCATCCAGGGATGCTGCAGTAGAGGAGTTCCTTATCTTGTTGCCTGAAGATGACCAGGCTTGCTGCCTTGTTAATGTTCTTTCCCAGCCTGGTCTTTTCTGTCCCAAGACCCTGTCCCTAGTGCCAGCTGCCACCCAGGTGTGTAACAGCAAGACCTTGGAAGGCTTTGCCCCTCCTGGGGTGGTCGGTGCTGGGAGGAGTAATCCCTTTTTCCCTGTGCTTAGCTCTGGCAGCTGCTCCTTTCCTCTCTGACCTGTGCTCTGACACTTTGTCCTGCTTGTTCCCTGCCTTTGGTTTTGTCCTGTGGCCATCCCAGCTCCTGCCTACCTGGAATGGCAGGTCCAGAGCTGTGGCCTTACTGCCCGAAGGATCTGGTGTTAATGTTTTAGGAAACCCTCAGCCTGTACTTGTGGGTTGGTTTGTCAGATGGATGGTCCTGAGAGTGTTTTAGCTGGCTCTTGTGTGCCATCCCCAAGGGAAGAGCTGCTTATTAGCTGGGCTTTCCCAACATTTCCCCCGTCTCCGCTCAGCAATGCTCCCAGGCAAGAGGAACCCCCACAGCAATGCAGAAGGTCGGGGATGGCAGCAAGGGATGCCTTGCTGCTCCTGCATGCTGCTCCTGCTCACTCCCAGCCCCGGGTGGGAGTGGCAGGCTGCACTGCCAACACACCTGACCTTCCTCTTACAGGCTCACATGCTTTGCTGGGGTAGCAGCTTGTTGAGCAGATGGGTGGTGAGACACCCGCCTGAGCCTTAAATGCTGCTTTCCATCTGTGTATTGCCTGGTGTGGGGGTTTGCTAGCCCAGGGCTCATGATCTGAATTTTGTATTGCCTGCCCCAAAAAATCCTCTGCTCCCACTGCTGCTCCCCAGCTTGGCAGTAGACTCTGAGATCAAGTTGTTCCTGGTGCTCTTGTTCTCGCTGCATCCCACATGGTCTGAGAAGTGATGCTCCTGACTGCTAACTGCAGAGCACCAGTCCTATACATGGTGTTATCTGTCTCTGCCAGGACTCTAGCCTGCCGGTGGGAGTGTTCATCTGGGAGGTGGAGAATGGGAGGGACAAGGATGTGGACATCTCCATCATATTCAGCCTGCAGAACGGCATGGGAACGAAGGGGGACAGGACCGGATGGCATTGGAATGAGCCCTTCGCCTTCAAGAAGGAAGGCGAGTGGGTTGCTGGAGTCCTGCTGCACCACCGCATGCATGTCAACCCCTTCACCCTTGCCATCTCTGCCTGGGAGAAGGTAAAGGGCTGGCACTGGTGCTGTGGCTCCTGCTGTGGGGGGGAAGCTGGTAAAGGATGAGTGTGCAATGGGTCAGCACCGGTCCCCGGCACTTGCCTGACTGCTGGGGCAGGAGCGGGGATGTGAATTCCCCAAGGGCACCCTCTTTGGGGGTGGGTGCCAGGAGCGAAGCTGTGGGTGAAGCTTGCAGGACGGCAGGCAAATAGGTTTGGAGTTAGCATTGCTGGGCAGCATGTGGGGAGTGAGTTTGGGGTCCCAGGATTGTTGGGGGGGGGTCACTGCCCCCCCCTTGCACCTGCCCCTCAAAAGTACCAGCCCCTGGTGTGGTCTGGGGGGGATCTGCTCTCCTCCCACCCTGCAGAGACGTGCGGGTGCTCACATTGCCGGCTCCTTCAGAGGAGCCCTTTTGGTGACACTCTTCCCCTCCCCAGGCTGGTGTGGGAGTCACCCACCTTACTGCATTCAGTCCCATGGGATCCGGTAGAGAGGTGTGACAGGACCTCCTGCAGGATGGCAGGCTGGATTCCCCTGCCAGTGAGTATCTCTGTCCTCTGTGGAACAGGGGAGCACATGGCTATGCTGATGGTGGGACATGGGGCACCAGCCTTCACAAGCCAAGCAAGGGCGGGTTTCCCTTCCTCTGGCTGCCTCCAGGCAGTTGCAGGAAGTTCTCAGTGATGCTGTGGCTCTTTCCCAGCTTTAGCCTGTGTCTGAATTTCCCATTGCTTGTCACACTGTCCTTGCTGTGGTTCTCCAAAAGCTGTTGGCACCACTTCGGGGCTGTTCTCGGAGATATTAATTGCATGCGCCAGTATCTTGTTAGTATGCAACCCTGCACAGACTGAGTTGAGATTTCTGCTGAATAGCCAGGATGATGCCCAGCCACCTTCCCTAAGTTCCTGTCGCCAGATCCACGAGCTGGGCCCTGTCAGATTTCTTCTAGCAGGCATTTAGCAGTCCTTGGGGTTTGGTGCTACTATCATTTGCTGTCCTCTTGTTACTATGTGGGTTTCCTGAAGGTCTCTCAAATTCCCTTGATACTTCTGCATCATCCTCTGTTGTCTGCTCACTCCCTTGGCAGAAGCCTTGAAGCAGGGTGGCAACTCCCAGCCCTTGCTGCTAACCTGTTATCATGACAAGATGACCATTTGCCTAATGTCTCTGCCAGCTTTTGAACAAGGATGATGCTGACAAACTAGTGGCGCTGGCACTGGGCCTCTGCAAGATTTCTTGAAGCTTAAATTATGTAAAGCATTTACCTAAATATTTCTGGAAAACTGTTTCCTGCCTGCTTGTCAGCAGATGCACTCAGAGCTCTCCAGGCTGTTGGGATGTGGTTTTCCTTCATGCATGCCAGGCATTATCATAGTCAGGATCTGTGCTTCTGTTAAAATTGTTGCTTTAATGAGTTTACCTGGTACACATGTCAGAACCAGCATGTAATTATCCAGCTGCCTCAGGGCTTTTCTTAAATACGGGCACAGTTCAAGCACCCTGCAAAAAGGTGGAAGTGATGACTGTCACTAGAAAGTCACAGTGTCTCTGAGTGCAGCACAGTTACAAAGTCATGGGGTGCTCTGTCCCTCTCACTCGTGCCTGGTAGCTTTTCCTGCCTGATTTGTTCCTCTGCTTTGATGACTTATTTTTTTAACCCCTCTGCCCATGGCAGGTATTTTTTCCTGCTTGCAAACAGCAGTTACTTGCATGCAATAATGTCATCTCTTAACACCCTGGGGATGTGCCCTCCAGGTTGCAAGGGGGCTGGGGCATTCCTGAATAGCCTCATCCCCCTTGGGGCGTGTGGGAGCATCAGTGTCCTCCCCAACCCCATCTGTCGCCCACCCCTCCCCCCCCCAGTCCTGTCCTGTCCTGTCCCATCCCCCCCCCAAGGCTTAACGGGGTCACTTGTGAATATTTTTTTTCCTGGAAAGTAAAAGTAGCCCAATGGAGAAGGGCAAGGTGACAGCGGCAGCGGTATGTGCCAGCTGCAGGGTGCCTGCCCAGGGGCACAGGATACTGGAGCTGGCCCTGGCTTGGGACATGCCCCGTGTTCATTTTGGCTCCAAGGAGAAGCTGCACCTCAGGTGGGTGGGTTGTCTGTACTGAGGCTTGGCTCATGTCCCTGAAGCTCCCTTCTCCCTGCCTCTGGGCTTGATTGCTGCCTGGGGAGCCTTGTGCCACCCACTTCCTGTGGCCATGGCCCTGCCAGCTCATGGAGTGGACCTTCTCCCCAGCCCCTGCTCCTCAACACCCCTGCACTAGCAGTTACTTTATTCTGGTGTTCATCATAGTCCAGCCCCTCTCCCATGGCTGGGTGGGCTTCCCAGCCTGAGCCCACAGCGTACCCACCAAACCCCTGCTTGGCAGGTGGTACACCCGCTTCTTTGGCAGCAGAGGCGATGCCGCTCCTGCCCTGTCGCATCATGCCCTGACTCACTGTTTTAGAGTGGTTTCGAGGATTCCCAGGGAAAGAATGGCATGCACACACAGACTATCTAGCAGCACAAAAGACTTTATTAACTACACTACAAGCGTCCAGCAAAGCAATAGTCTTACCGACCCGAGGACTGTGAGGAAGATGGTCCATCCGTACAGTCTTGTGCCGTCTTGTGCTGCGAGCTCAGCCCAGCGGTCGGTAGGTACCAGCTTTACATGGGCGTCCCCACGGAGGCAACGGTGACCTCGCCGTACACCTGCCCACCCCTCTTCAGGAAATCCCGGTATTTATATGGCAGGGGAAATGGGTTTCAACACACGTGGCCAGCGAGTGCCGAAAACACACCTCGGTCGCAACAAAGGGAGCCTATGGCGCGTGCGCCCACTGGCCAGGCACGCTGCACGCGACATAGTCATCCCATCTATTGGTTCATGGGCTTTGTTCACGTGGCATATTACCATAATCCAGCAGTCACATATCATCTATGCTCAAGCCAATAACAGGATGCTTGCAAAGCAAGCAAAATCATGAGCTGTGCCTTATATCTTCACAGCTGCACATCCTCCCTAACATTTCTCAGATTTTTATCTCTATGGTCAGCATTTCAAACAATAAATTATCTGTCTCTTGTGCTAACTGCATTCCTTGGCTATCTACTTCTCACCCAGTGTCCATCCATGGACCAAAATTCCATCTTTTAACCCTTCCGTACACACTCACTATGAAGAGTGGGAGAGGAAGATCGAAGCGTGGCAGAAGCCCACCCTGGAGAAACAGATAAGGGTAGATGGGAGCACCTTCTCGGTGGCCTCCTGCGGTTGTCTGGGGGGGTCAAGGCAGGAGCATCACCACCTTGGCCACTGTGATTGAGTTTCCCTCTTGCCCGCAGCCAGCTGCCTTCCTGGTACAAGTTGTCCCTCTTCAATGAGCTGTACTTTGTGATGGACCATCTGGGTGGAGCTGCCCCTGGACTGCTGCGCTGAGGACCTGCAGGGGCCAGTGGGGGCTGGCCTCTCCCACCTCCTCCCCATCTTGCAGGAGTACGGAAGGTTTGCTTATTTGGAAGGTAACTTGCAGGGACGTGATGGATGGTCCCAACTCAACCCTCCCTGTTGCTGTCACCAGGTGGTTTTTAACCTGCCATGGGGATGCTTTTCAACCTGCCATGGGGATGCTTCTCACACCCTGATGGGTAGGGAGCAGTGCTGTTCCCAGCAAAACCCCTTGCAGGACCAAGCCCTGTAGGGTACTGCATAAGGTCTTCTCCAGACCCCTGGGTGCTATACATAGAGAATAAAAACCACTTCTAACGGGAGCCCCTGCCTGTGCCAGGAAAGGGCCCAGCCTCTCAGGCTGTGCGGGAGGGAGGACCTGCTCCTCCTTTTACCCTCCCTGTGGCAGGTCTCCCATCCCTCACAGTCTCCCTGGTCCTTCCAGGCCAGGAGTACCAGATGTACACCTACGATGTCCACTTCTATGCCTCCTTCACTCTTGTCATGCTGTGGCCCAAGCTGCAGATCAGCCTGCAGTATGACATTGATGAGTGACCCAGGAGACCTTGGCTTGACGCTTGCTGATGTCTTGACCTAGGGAAGAGATGGAGGATTTGGGACAGTGTATGCCATAGAAATCTGTGCCATGGAGCCAGCATCCCCCTCCAGCTCCTCTGCTGGGCCCAGGACTTGCAAGCCCCCAATGTTGTTGCCTCTCAGCATCTCTCTGTCCAGCACTGGGATGCCTTCTTGCCACATGGGGGGGTGCGCAGCTGGCTCTGCCTGCACTGGAGGAGTCCCTTGTCATACCAGCTCTCTCTATGCCCCTTGCAGAGGAGAAGCATAGAGCTGTTTGCAGACCTTGATGCTTTAGGTGGGCTTGGAGGCTGCTCAGTGGTGGCCCGGCCAGCTGTGGAGCACAGCCTTTTGCTGGGCAGTGGGAGGGCTGGGTGCTGCCACCACCTTGCTTAAGGAGGTGGTGACAATTGCATGTCCCCTGCTGAGGGGAGACTGGGAGCAGCCTGGTGTCCCCTCAGCCCTTTGCAGAAGGCTGTGATCTTGCAGTCAGAGCCCCAAAGGGGAGCCTGGTGTGCCAGTCCTGGTGACCCTGCCCGTGCCTGTGCTTGGGGCTTGCTGCTGCAGTGCCTGCTGCCTTTCTAACATCCCTCGCTCTGTGCCCTCTCCAGCCATCACAGTGGTGAATGAGGACGTCCGGCCCCAGCAGTACTTGATGTGTGGTCAGACAGCCCAGGTGAAGCTGAAGAACATGGTGCCACATGATATTGGGGACCCAGGTGAGGGGTCTGGCCTGGCCTGTTGGGGGGCAGAGGGGGTGCAGGGCTGCTCACACAACTTTCTTAGGGTAGCTAATTCTCCATCTGTGGGAAAGGTATGGTGTGTGGAATATGGTGGTGTGGGGGTGTTTTGGGTTTTTTTTTCTGGGAATGAAAGGCTTGGATGGTTTGGGGTGGTGATGGTAGCATAGACCACACTGCATGGAGCTTGCACAAGGGAGATGGAGGGAAGCTGAGTAGTAGCAAGAAGGCTGCTCTCACTAGAGATGGCACAGGGTGCAATATGTTATTTTAGTGCTGCTTGATCACAGCACCCTTAGAACCTTGCTGTGAGAGAGACCTCTCTCCTGCAGTCAGCAGGCTTGGTAAGGTGGAAGCTGGCCTGCAGGACAAAAAAATGTGCATATGTGTGAGGGCATTGGCATGTGGATGCTGTAGTTGACCCTCTGTTGTGTGACACTGCGAATGCAAACTGACTCTGCCCCAAGGCACTGGCTGCGGGAGAGCCTGTGGCAGGTACAATACACAGGGGAGCCCTGGCTCCCCAGCTGGTGGCAATCAGAGCCCAAGCACCAGGTCCTGGTCTGGTACCGTGGCAAACTTCCTTGCTGGTGCTGGGCAATGGAGCAGATTTTAGGGGATGAATCACTTTAAGTTCTTAACAAACTCTTGTCCAGCTGTCTGTCCTTCTTCTTGCATGTCTTCTCTGCCATGGGGGGGCTGTTGCTCCCCCTTTTCCTCCTGGGCTGGGACTGAGGGCTGGGGATGCATGGGGAGGGGAGCATTTCTTCGCTCCCTGAGGGAGTGTTCTAGCAGTCGTCCTGGATGCGGTCCCCTCCCCAGACCAGCCAGCATTGTCCTCCTGCAGCAGAGCCCACAGCTGGCGTAGAGGGACCAAGATGGGTGGAGGATGTCAGCCCAAGCACCAGCTGGGTAGCTGGGCTGCCTGCCTCCATTTGTCTTGTGTAGGCAGCCACTGGGGATGGTGACGTCCCGATACAGCCGGTGAGGGACAAAAGCAGGTGCTGAAGCCAGCACAGCTTCTGACCAGGCTGGGTTTTATTGCTGTGACCCGTGTCCTGGTTTCAGCTGGGATAGAGTTAATTTTCTTCCTAATAGCTGGCACAGTGCTGTGTTTTGGATTTAGTATGAGAAGAATGCTGATAACACACTGATGTTTTAGTTGTTGCTAAGTACTGCTTATGCTAGTCAAGGACTTTTCAGCTTCCTATGCTCTGCCAGGTGCACAAGAAACTGGGAGGGGGCACAGCCAGGATAGCTGATCCAAACTGACCAAAGGGCTATTCCATACGATATGACATCATGCTTGGTATATAAACTGGGGGGGGAGTTGGCTGGGGGGCAGCGATCGCTGCTCGGGAACTGTCTGGGTATCGGTTGGCAGGTGGTGAGCAATTGCACTGTGCATCACTTGCTCTGTATATTATTATTACTATTATTATTATATTGTTATTATTACTACTACTCCTCCTCTTTTACTTTATTTTATTTCAATTATTAAACTGTTCTTATCTCAACCCAGGAGTGTTTCTCACTCTTACTCCTCCGATTCTCTCCCCCATCCCATTGGGGCAGGGGGAGTGAGCGAGTGGCTGCGTGGTGCTTAGTTGCTGGCTGGGGCTAAACCACGACATTGCTCCTTGACCCCAGGCACTAGGCTGCCTGCAGACTTTCTTTCAAAGGCTGAGGTATTCAGTCTCTATCAAGGGATATTTTTGCTCTTTCCTTTTCTTTTGACTGTGTATTGGGTTTGCGTGGCAAGGTTTCAGTAGCAGGGGGGGTGCTACGGGGTGGCTTCTGTGAGAAGCTGCTAGAAGCTTCCCCTGTGTCCGACAGAACCAATGCCAGCCAGCTCCAAGGCAGACCCTCCACTGGCCAAGGCCAAGCCAATCAGCGACAGTGGTAGCCCCTCTGGGATAACATATTTAAGAAGGGTGAAAAAAACCCAATTGAACACAAACTGCAGCTGGAGTGAGGAGTGAGAATATGTGAGAGGAACCACTATGCAGACACCAAGGCCAGTGAAGAAGGAGGGGGAGGAGGTGCTCCAGGCACCGGAACAGAGATTCCCCTGCAGCCTGTGGTGCAGACCATGGTGAAGCAGATTGTCCCCCTGCAGCCCATGGAGGTTAACGGTGGAGCAGATATCCACCTGCAGCCCGTGGAGGACCCCACACTGTAGCAGGTGGATGTGCCCAAAGGAGGCTGTGACCCCATGGGAAGCCCATGCTGGAGCAGGCTCCTGGCAGGACCTGTGGACCCATGGAGAGAGAGAGAGGAACCCACGCTGGAGCAGGTTTGCTGGCAGGACTTGTGACCCTGTGGGGGACCCATGCTGGAGCAGTCTGCTCCTGAAGGACTGCACCCCGTGGAAGGGACCCATGCTGGAGCAGTTTGTGAAGAACTGCAGCCCGTGGGAAGGACCCACATTGGAGAAGTTGGTGGAGGACTGTCTCCTGTGGGATGGACCCCATGCTGGAGCAGGGGAAGAGTGTGAGGAGTCCTCCCCTTGAGGAGCAAGGAGCGGCAGAAACAACGTGTGATGAACTGACTGCAACCCCCATTCCCCATCCCCCTGCGCCGCTCGGGGGGAGGAGGTAGAGAAAACAGGGAGTGAAGTTGAGCCCGGAAAGAAGGGAGGAGTGGGGGGAAGGTGTTTTAAGATTTGGTTTTATTTCCCATTACCCTACTCAGTTTTGATTGGCAATAAATTAAACTGATTTTCCCCAAGTTGAGTCTGTTTTGCCCGTGACAGTAATTGCTGAGTGATCTCCCTGTCCTTATCGCGACCCACGAGCTTTTTCATTATATTTTCTCTCCCCTGTCCAGTTGAGAAGGGGAGTGATAAAGAGGCTTTGGTGGGCACTTGGCATCCAGCTAGAGTCAACCCACCACAGACTGTATCACATCAATAAAACTTGTACCTGCTAGGCTTGGTTTTGGCAATTTGGGAGGACAATATTTGGTTACAGATATGATTTTTCTCTAATATTTGCCTGTATTACCATTTTTTCAAAGCTGATTCAGTCCCAGCTTGAGTTTAATTATTTATTAACCCATTTTTGACCCCTCACATACACAGGCTTAAGCCACAGTCTTGTCAACTTTTAACTTCTTCAGCACTTTCTGGTTTGTACTTCTTCCCTGCTGTTGTGGTTTAACCCAGTAGGCAGCTAAACACCACACAGCCGTTTGCTCCCTCCCCCCGCACAGTGGGATGGAAGAGTGTGGAGTAATTGCTGGAGGTGACTTAGACATTAAACTTAGATTTACGATTTTAGGAAAGGCACAGCATTGAAGAAGCTTTCCGGGTGGAATGCAGCTGGTATGCAAGGAATCCATTCCACAGAAAGTTCCCTAGGCCTGCAACCTTAGATGTCGGCAACACCAGGGGAGCCTGGTGCACTGGCTCTAAGAGGAGCTGCCCACAGGGTGGAGCAGTGTGGAGACACCACGGCCAAGCTCTGCGATAAGGGAACTCGAAGGTACCATGGCACCGATAAGCTGCATATTTGTTACCCTGGGCCAACAGACTGTCATGTTTTTGACAAAATGCTGTCCTTTTGGTAAACTTTGCTCATTATAATATCATTATAATACCGAAACACACCTCCATCCCAGAAACTACCCGCCTCTAAGGTGTGACCCCTCCTCACTGAGCCTGCGCTTTGAATTTTTCGTGGCCTATACCTTTAAAGCAAAGCAAGAAAGTTTTACACGAATCATAATAAAGTATGTATGACTAGAGTCACTCAAGCTCCACCTGAAAGGTAAAAAATAGTATAAATTAGCCTAAGAGAGAGGGGATGTTAGGGAAGATACCATCGCGTGCTACTCTGACTTCTGGGATCAGTCGACGGGCTGAGCCTCTCTTCCCCCCCATTGGGACGCCTTTGGGTAAGAATCTAACACTTGGTTGTACCAAGTGCCTCCCCGGGAAATTTAGAAACCTCTATAGAGTCGCTTTTATGTCTTTTGATGCATCCGTGTTATCCAAAGCTTTGGTATTTGCATGTGCCTTGCAGTCAGTGAATTTATCACCAGTAATCCAAAGAACCTGTGTGTCTGTTGCTTTAATAAATTGCTTTGATTCATTGGTCTAGCCGTGATAGTTGTCACTGAACGCGACCAGACACTTTAAGTGTGGCCGTGGTAGTTCATGCAGCACGACTAGATGAAAGGTGCCTACGTTATTTGTGCATCCGTAATCGTGATAGTTCAGTGCACTGAACGCGACTGGACTTATAACGATAAATTGGGTAACTTCCAAAGCCCTCTTGACGCAACAGGGAGAGAATCGGGAAAAAAAAAAGTAAAATTCGTGGGTTGAGATAAAGGCAGTTTAATAGGACAGCAGAGGAAGAGAAAATAATGATAATAATAATAATAATATACAAAATAAGTGATGCACAATGCAATTGCTCACCACCCACTGACCGATACCCAGCCAGTTCCCGAGCAATGATCCCAGCCTCCTGGCAAACTCCCCCCATTTTATATAATGAGCATGATGTCAATTTGTATGGTTTGGTTTTGGGCCCCTCACTACAAGACAGACATTGAGGTGCTGGAGCCTGTCCAAAGAAGGGCAACAAAGCTGGTGAAGGGTCTGGAGAACAAGTCTTATGAGGAGTGGCTGAGGGAACTGGGGTTGTTTAGCCTAGAGAAGCGGAGGCTGAGGGGAGACCTTATAGCTCTCTACAACTACCTGAAAGGAGGTTGTAGTGAGGTGGGTGTTGGTCTCTTCTCCCAAGTAGTTAGCGATAGGATGAGAGGAAATGGGCTCAAGCTGCACCAGGGGAGGTTTAGGTTGGATATTAGGAAAAATTTCTTCATGGAAAGGGTAGTCAAGCATTGGAACAGGCTGCCCAGAGAGGTGGTGGAGTCACCATCCCTGGAAGTGTTCAGAAAACGGGTAGATGTGGCACTTAGGGACATGGTTTAGTGGACATGGTGGTGTTGGGTTGATGGTTGGACTGATGATCTTAGAGGTCCTTTCCAACCTTAATGATTCCTAATTTTGCCTTCATTAAAAATAATCCAGCCACCAAGCCAGGAAACAGGAAATTGATTGTTACTCTGCCCTTGACTGGTTTCGTGTTGGGCTTGGTAGTGTTGGTTTAATGGTTGGACTAGATGATCTTAAAGGTCTTTGCTAACCTAAACGATTCTATGTTTCTATATTAGCTTAATAGTCACTGGTTGCACTGTTGATTCATTTGCTCTCAGAGTTGTTGTGCTTGTTCTCAGAGTTGTGCTATGTAACACCTTACTTGCCGTATGCACTCCCTGTGGTGCTGTTTATCACCTCTGGGAGCTGGATTAAAGTTATCGCTTTGCTGTACTGTGTAAGACTGGCATATGGTATAATAAAATTATCGGTCATGAGATTGTACTCAGTACTGCTGTCATTCCCATGCTTCGGGAGCCATTTCTCAGAAACTATTAATAATTACACTTCTTACCTCTTCTCCTTGGAGAACCGATCTATGGGGGAGACAGAGGGGGACACTTCCTCCTGCTCCTTCACTATCCCTTTCTCCTTCAGGCTAGTTAGAACAGCTCTTGAGAATTTTGAATATCCTTGGGATGTTCAAACCAACATCCTCCTACTGCTATGTCTCCTGAATGTAGTTCAGGTCTTGTTTAGGGTTAAACAACTATTTAAGAATATCATCCAGAGAACAACCCCCGTGACAGAAACTGTGGTCACTCCAACCCCTGCAACAGGCACTGAGGCCACTCCAACCCTGGTGAAAGGCACTGCAGCTACTCAAACCCCCGCAACAGGCAATACGGTTACTCACAACCCCGCGACACGCAATGCAGCTACTCAAACCTCGGCGACAGGCACCACAATGACTCTAACCCTAGTGACAAACGCTGCAGATACTCTAACTCCAGCAACAGGCATTGCGGCTAAACTAGAGAACCAACCCGTGCCGGTATGAGTCGCCCCTATACACAAGAAGAAATACACAAGAAGATTGGATCGTTTAGTAAGGGACGAAGATGAACCAGGGCCATCACGGGAACAGGAGGAGGAAGAGGCAGAACCCATAAATGAGATGGTAACCGCCCGATCCCTATCCCTTAGTGAGCTGCAAGATATGCGAAAAGATTTCAGTCGTCGTCCAGGCGAGCACATCATCACCTGGCTGCTCTGATGCTGGGATAATGGGGCCAGTAGCCTGGAATTAGAGGGTAAGGAAGCCAAGCAGCTGGGATCCCTTTCTAGGGAAGGGGGCATTGACAAAGCAATTGGAAAAGGGGCAAAAACGCTCAGCCTCTGGAGGCGACTCCTGTCAGGTGTGACAGAAAGGTATCCCTTCAAGGAAGATGTTATATGTCACCCAGGCAAGTGGACCACCATGGAGAGAGGTATCCAGTACCTGAGGGAATTAGGCATGCTGGAGGTGATTTATGGAGACCTGGACAACGAGCAGTTACCCAAAGATCCAGATGAAGTCAGGTGCACACAACCCATGTGGCGGAAGGTGGTACGGAGCACACCATCATCACATGCAAACTCATTTGGCAGTAATGACATGGAAAGACGCACAGGAACAGATGGTGGATGAACTGACTGGCCAACTCTGGCAATACAAAGAAAGTCTCTCTTCCTCCCTATGGGCCTGTGTCTCGGCTGTGGAAAGACTGTCCAAAAAACTGTCCTGTGAGTTCCAGCAACTCAGAGAGGATCTGTCCTACTTCCCACCTGTACAGACCAGTATCTCAGCCATTAGGAGTAAGAGTCCCTCTACCCAAGACAGAGGATATAGTGATTACACACCACGGGCCACCCTGTGGTTTTACCTGCATGACCATGGAGAGGACATGAGGAAGTGAGATGGGAAATCTACCTCGACCCTAGAGGCACGGATACGTGAGTTGCAAGGAAAAACAGTCACACAAGGGGGTTCTTCCAGGAAAATTACAGCTCCAGTTCCCAGTGAGCAGTTCCCCAGACAGAGTGAAAGGGCTGATCTTCCCCCTGATCTCAATAAAGGGACTTCTGATTCATATTTACAAGAAGTGAGTAAAAAATACTATGACCAGGACTAGAGGAGCCCTGCCTCCAGACAGGTGGAGGAAAGGGACAACCAGGTTTACTGGACTGTGGGGATTCGATGGCCTGGCACATCAGACCCACAGGAGCAGAAGGCTCTAGTGGACACCAGTGCACAGCGTACCCTAATGCCATCAAGCTATACAGGGGCAGAACCCATCTGTATTTCTGGAGTGACAGGGGGATCCCAACAGCTAACTGTATTGGAGGCTGAAGTGAGCCTAACCGGGAATGAGTGGCAGAAGCACCCCATTGTGACTGGCCCAGAGGCTCCATGCATCCTTGGCATAGATTACCTCAGGAGAGGGTATTTCAAGGACCCAAAAGGATACCAGTGGGCTTTTGGTATAGCTGCCTTGGAGACGGAGGAAATTAAACAGCTGTCCACCTTGCCCGGCCTCTCGGAGGACCCTTCTATTGTGGGGTTGCTGAGGGTTGAAGAACAACAGCTTAGTTGCTGTCTAGGGTTAAACCACAACAGCCTGTCTCAGGGAAGGTAGGGTGCAATTCCAGTAGTCTATCTCTCAGACTCCCTGATACTCCTCAACCTACTCACCTCCTCCCGGAGCTCTCTCACAGGTGTGCTCACTACTGCCATCTGCTACTGGCATAAGAGTAGGGCACACCGTGCAGCCTGACACCTGGGTGGCAGCATGTTCCCACCTCAGCTCTGTCTGGGAAGCCTCGCCAGTTGTGGCAGATGCAGAGCTTAGAGAGGCCACGGCTTTCTGCCCGGTGGATACCTTTGCTCCGTGGTCAAGCTGGCAGAGCTTCAGCGTCCTTCCTGCGCGCCCAAACTCCCGCACCACGCCCTGCTTGCTCCGCCCGGTCACCGCACTCCTAGTCATTAGCATTCCCTAGGGGCTTCTTTTATACGTATGGGGGGCTTGGCCGCCATTGCTCCTGGCCCCGCCCAGGTCTACCAAAACCTTGCCATCCAAACCCAATACATTCATTAGGAAAGAAAGCAAACAAACATGTCAAACAAGGGCTCAATGCCCTTTGCGTGGACTCATCTAACACGTGAACTCACTAATTCATCACTTCAGCAACTCAGAAAGTTTCTAACTCACAAGTTCCCTAATCCCTAACTCACAGCTCCTAACTTGGGTGCCTGTGAGCACCTCAGGCAGGAGCCATGCAGGCAGGGAGAGGCACGAAGGGCTTCAACGGGGGGGTGCTGTCTGGGGGCTGCAAGGCTGCCGGGGGAGGAGACCGTCGGATGGGGCAGGTATTTTGGGGTAGCGAGCACACAGTGTCCTGGGCAAGTGTCAGGGCCTGTCCACCATCCTCATCCTCTTGCAGGGTGCCCCTGCCTGCCCTTCCCCAGCCTTCCTCACCCTCTGCTCCTCTCCCTCCTTTCCTGCTGGGCTCCAGGGCTGCTCTCAGCCCCCCCAGCTCCTAGGGAATGCACGGACTAGAGCCTGTCCAGGCTATGCCTTTATCGGCCAAGCCACAACTGGCTGAGGTATCTGGTGGTTCAGCTTTTGATCAAAAGCCACCCCTGCATCCTCATCCTCACCCCCCCCTGCAACCTCATCCCTGCACCCTCATCCTCACCCCTGCACCTTCATCCTCATCCCCACATCCTCATCCTCACCACTGCACCCTCATCCTCACCCCTGCATCCTCAGAGCTCATTCTCATGCTCACCCTCCCCAAATGCCCGCTGTGGCTGTCACCAGCAGCATGAGTGGGTCCCTGCCTCAGTGCTTCCCTTGCAAACTGCTTCTCCAAACGGTCTGTGAGGTTAAAGCCTCGGGAGCCCAGTGGGAGCGGGAGGATGAGGCTGGGAGCCTTGGCAGGGGAGCCCACGGGGGATGTGGGGCCACCGAGAACCATGTGGGACCAGGGAGTAAAACTTCATTTCTGTCCTTTCATCACCCCCATGGCTGGGTGTGTCTTTTGGGGTCTCCTAAAAAGGCAGCCCACAGGATAGGAGACGATGTAAGCAGTCTGCTTGCTTAATTGTGGAACAGAAACAGAAAGCAAAACCACAGGGTTTACAGGAAGCCAGCACCTACAGTGCCATCACCACTGCCCTGCCTCAAGCTGCACTTGTCAGGTGCCCCAAACATCCCCCATCCTGGCCCCACTTCCCATATGGCCCTGTCCTTGATCCTTCAGCAGCTGTCCTGCTCCCCTGCAGGAACAGCCCACACTGGCCTGATCCTGCCCTGACATTCACTGACCTTTTGCTCTCACCTGGTAAGTATGTACTGGGGCTCCCCACCTCCGGCCTGCAACGCCCTGGGATTTTCCTATTGCTGTTGGGGCAGGTTCGCTTCTTTCATCTGCCAAATCCCTGGAGATGCTGCAGAACACCACATGTTCCCGCACACATACCCTTGCCCTGCCCTTCAAGGCAGCCCTGGCTGCGGCCACGGCGGGGAGCCAGGTAGAAGCGGGGACACATGTGGGAGTGCCTGCTGTGGGTGGCTGCTAGGGGACGCACGTAGGAAACTCAGCCCTGGGGGAGGCTACCCTAGGAGGGCACATGTGGGAGCTGCAGTGCTTGGGGGGGAGGGACACGCATGGAGGACCCACCCACGGGGGGAGTCCCGGGCAGGAGGAGGACCCTCTGCTCCAGGGGGAATGCTGATGCTGATGGGAGCTCCTGCCGAGGGGGGTGCTCCGAGGGGGAGGGATGCTCCGGGGTTGTCTGTGTCCCCGGGAGGGATGTGCATGGGGATCCCTTCCCTGGTGCAGGGGGGCATGCATGTGGGGACCCCTGCCCCGGGGTACATGCAGGGGAATTGGGGCAGGGATAACCTGGGGACCCTGCCCCAGTGGGGTGGCTTGCCTCTGCCCAGGGAGGTGAGGTGTGGGAGGGGACAGGGAGTGCTTGGAGCAGGAGCTGGAGCCTTGCAGGTGGGCTGCTGCAGGGAACCGGCTGTGCCACCTCCTTGGCCACGCAGGAGCCTACCATGGACCTGAGGGCTCTGCCCGTCCCAGTGGGCTCTCCACTCGTACCATGCACTGGTGCTGGGCACAGCACACGTCCCCACAGGCACAGGCAGACATGTCCTGGGGTCACACAGCTCACCTGGCAGGGCTGGAGCAGGGGTCCTGCCTGTGTTCCTGCCTGTCTGGGACTCCTGCCTTTAGCTTTTCCTCTTCACCTCTCCCCTTCTGCTTGGCTTACTCCAGCCTTTGGCCCTCCTGATGTGGCTGAGATGGCATCGACTTTATAAATCATGTCTCTTAAAAACGAGTGCCTGAGCACTCACAGGGCTCTGGAGAAACCCTGCTGTGCCGCTGCCTGCAGCTTGCCCCTGTGTTTCATTTCTTTTCCAAGCTCCTCTGCCAGGCAGCCAAGATCCCCGGGGGGTGGGAAAGGCTGGTGTGAAGGAGGCAAAGGCGACCAACACCAAGTGGTGGCCGGGCCGCAAGAAGAAATGCCCTGCAAGGAACAGCAAGGTGAGTGCCGGCACCCTGTGGGCATCGGGGGGGCGCAGGCAGGGGGCTCAGCCCGCAGGGCAGGGGTAGGCGCTGTGTGCAGGCAGCCTCTGGGGACATGCCCGCCTGTTCCCTGGCAGTGCAACCTGACCGACTGGTGGGAGAATGAGCTGGGCTCCAGAATGCACGTCTGTGGTTGAGAGCCAGGGCAACTTCTCTGTCGAGTACCACATCACCATGTCGAGCTCCCAGAAACCCATCGGGCCATCCCCCCTCGTCAGCTCCCAGCACTTGGATGAGGACGGGCAGTGCACCTTCGGCTTCACTGTCAACTGGAAGAAGTTTTCTGGTCAGTAGCTGCAGTGGTGGCCGTGCCTGGATGGGGCAGGGGATGGGAAGAGGAGCTTAGGCAGGTCCCAGCACCCACCCCACATCCCTCTGTCCCCTCCTCTCCTATCCCCAGTCTGTCCTTCCCCGACCTCTCCCCGCTCTGGCTGGTATCTGCAGACAGCAGGAGACCTCCTGAAACACTCTTCAGGCACTGAAAGTTGCTTTGACAGCATCTCTGCCACAGAGCGTTTCCCTGCAAACATTGAGACCCACCCAGGCTCCGTGAGCATTAAACCCGCTGGTGCTTGTGGAGCCCCAAAAGCAGCCGGGACCCTGCTGGGATGCTAATGGCCACCACTCCCCCAGACTCCACAGCCGTCTTTGTGAGCCAGTGCTTTGCTGGGGCTGGTGGGGAGGAGGTCCTGCAGACCACCCGGCTGCTGCAGGAGAAGGTCGACTTCCTGCCCAGCAACTGGAAAGCCACCAGGTGAGCCACGGGACCTCTGGCCCGGCTGGAATGCATGCCCCTCTGCCAGCCAGGCACTGTTGGGCTTCTGCTTCCCCGCAGGACTTGCTGCAACGCCTTCACTCAGATGGGCTGAAGGGAGGAAGGAGAAGCCTCTTGCCTTCCATTTAGCATTTATCGCTCTCACAACCCAGTGGAAAGCAGAGCAATCGCCAGCTCCAACTGGGCTTGGGGAACTGGGGGACCCCTCAGCAGCATCAGTGTGTACCAGCATCAGGGCTGTTACCAGCTCTGGAGGAAGATGCCCCCAAAAAACAAATACAATTAAAGTTTTTTCTTTAAACCCAACCTTGTGCAGTCTGTGGATATGTCCCAGGGAAGCTGGGCTAAAGCACTGCAGTGGGTGCGGGGCAAAGCTCTCACCCTGTTACTCCGGGAAGAGACTGGCCCTGAGAAAGCCCCTTTTGCAGCCCAAAGGGGCTTTGCAGCCACTGCAGATCACTGCAGGTTGACAAAGAGAGAAGGGCAACCAGTGTGGGTAAGGTAAGGACCAGGAAAAGTCTTTGGGAAGCCAGCATGGAGGAGAAGATGGTCTCTACACAGGCACACTTGCTGTCTGGTTTCTCCTGCCAGGTGTTCCTTCTGCCCCAAGAAAGTCTGACTTTATTTTCAGTACAGATTAGCCGCTACTGCCAAACAAAGTGGCTCCAGCTCAGGACATGGTGTCAGGCTCCAGCCAACCCTAATTCCTACTGGGGAGGATGGATTCCCATCCCTCTGGAGGATCCCGCTCCCAAAGAGGCTCCCTCCTTCTGCCAGGCAGGAGCGCTGCATCTGAGAGGCGAGGGGGTGACAGGGATGGTGCATCCCCAAAGTGACCCTCCGACCCTGTGGGTCAGCACTGGCTCTGCTCCTGCTTGGTGTTGGGCGAGTGTCACGAATGCAGGTCTGTGAATCCTGCTGATTATGTCAATTCACTATGAATGAGTGACTTTACACAGTTTGATTTAGTAACAGTTAGAATTTACTTATAGCAAATCACAGAATTTGATTATAATATTTTCAATAGCACTCAATCATCAATGATTAATAAAGTGATTAGACAAAATTGATCAAAACAGTGACTTAGTTACAGATTCCAAGATGGCAAGGTTCACTTACTACATAGAAGCACATAAAAAACAATTAAATCACAATGAGTTGAAATGATTCATAAAAGGATTGCGTATATATGGAATAAAGGCAAGGGGGGGGCCTCCCATTGAGTCACAAGGTTTAGACTAGACCCCCTTGCTTTCTAAACTCCTTCTCAGAGAGGAGCCTAGGTGTGGCTAGGTCTAGTCTTAGTCTCAGACTTGGTCAACGGTTTATATGGATAAGGATAATGTATATATATGCATATATGTATATCTAGTACATAGGAAAAGTATATAAAGGAAATTTGGATTATATGAGAGAGAGAGAAATTGTATGTAGGGGATACGGAAGCCCTCCCGTTGAGTCACGAGGTTCAGAATGGACCCCCTTGCTTTCTAAACTCCTTCTCAGAGAGGAGCCTAGGTGCGTCTGGGCCCACTCTTAGTCTCAGACTTGGTCAACGGTTTAGGAGAGTAATGCTATAAGGATAATACAGCAATATAAAACTCCTTTTAAAATTAAATCATACATCTACAAACTACTTAAATTGACTCATGCATGCACACTTACAACTATAAATGCATATATGAAAATAGTATACCTGTTAAAAATTCCCCTCGAGTTTAGCGAAATACTCGCGTCTAATGCCTTGGCATTTCTCAACGGGTGGGAGTAGAGTTGTGAGAAGTGAAGAATATCAGCAGCCCAGGCTCCATTGTCGATCTCCAGCAATGGAGTTCTGGCAGCAGCAGACTTTCAGAGTCTGCTAGTTTTCGCTGACTCTGAGAGACCTTTCGATCAGAGGGAGGTGCTGGTGCGGCCCGCGGCAGTCCAGGAAAGCTCAAAGGGCCTCACTTAGGACTGCCGTTTATAGGATTGTGAGATGATTGACTTGAATCATCAGTAAATTTCCATCCGAGCCACAATTCGGGTCGGCTTGTTGTTGGAATTCCAGCAGCGATGATACCACCCTGTTTCAAGGCTGTCTGGGGTAGCTGTTTGTTCTCGTTCCCCTCGTTAGCCGTAATATGAATGTTGATAAGGACAGGGTCGCTCTCTGCTCCAGCCATGTAGGAGTTTCTGGTACAATTAAGGGGCGCTTAACTGACCAACTCGCTACACAAAAGCTGCGGCCTGGAATTCCTGAGATTGTAAAGCAGACGAAGTAAAGGGGAAAAACAGGACAGAAAAATGGGCGGGGGGGGGGGGGGGGAGATGTACCACCACAGCGAGCGTGATGGGAGGGTGAACTGGGGGGCCCTTCTGCACCCTGAAAAGCTGGCTGGGAGCCCCCCGGCTCTGAGGCAACCCTCAGGCAGACAGGTGTGGGGTCCCAGCTGTGCCCATGCTCCGGGCGAGCGGCGAGGGCTGCTCTGTGCCAGCAGCACAGTGCCAGTAGCTGTAGCACATCCAGCCCCAAACCTCTTCCTAGGGAAATGTGTGTGATTTACTGGAAAGAGGAAGCCCAGCAAATCTGATCCCAAACCCTTGCCTGATGGACTTTGTGACTTACTGTAAATGGGCAGCAGCAGTGCTGCCTGAGTTGCCCCTCCCAGCCGAAATGAATGATTTCCAGGAAACTCAGCTCCAGGTCTGAATCCAAAACTTGGTCCTTGAACTGCCCAGTCCCAAAATAACCCCAGACAGTGCTGCATGCCCCGTGCTGGCATCCTGCCTGGGATTTGGGCAGCCCAAAGGCAGGAGTGGGCTGGCAGGGTTGCCACCTCCCACTGCTTCCCTGGCTTTCCTGCCGCGGATGCTGTGGGAGAGCTTTGCTAACAGCATCCATGGCTTTAGCAAGTTTTCCACCTGCTCTTTGTGTTGGCCCGCCTTGTTGCAGACTTGCATGTGGTTTGCTTTTCACATTTTCTCTTGTTGTAGGAATTATACAGCCACCACCTAGACCATGGTAGGAATTAAGCGGATGCCACCTCAACAGGGCTCGCCCCTAGGTTCCGCTTTAATAAAAGAATCAAACAGAGTTCCTTCTTCTGCTATGTTTAATATCCAATAGTAGTTACAGCTCGAGCTGGGTGCCTCTTAAGAGGGACCCCATCTGTCAATTGTTACCAGATTTTTATAGTCTCTATAGGTCGCTTGATTTCCTGATGGCACTTCTGCTCATCCAATCCTGTTTGCGGAGTCTGGGGTCTTCTCTTCTGATTTTCTCTCGCAGCCTCCAGGCACCCTTTTTGTCTGTGTCTTGAGACATTTCCTTATCTTTTGTTACAGAATAACCTGTACTTAAAGTTTTACTTATACTTCCTTACCTACCAGTTACATTTCCATAGATAAAAACAAAGGTTAAAGTACAATTCATATGGCCTAAGGCTTCATTTACTTTAGTCACTAGTGCTAAGCTCTGGCACAAATTAGTCTCTCACTACACTCTCTTGGGTGCATCTTCCGCTTCTGGAGCGATGCTGCTGTTTCCTTCTTGGTGCCTCCCTGGAATTTCTCCAGCATTTTTGGTTCCTTTACAGCCTTTCTAAGTAGAGTGCCTTTACATCAGCCCTCTGCTACGGGATACTTGGGTTTGTGCAGCATTTTACCTGCTTTCGAGGAACCTGGGGATTAGGAAAGAGGGCGGCAGAGAGGCCACAGGACTGTGCTCTTGCCCCGAAGCATGGCCAGCTCAGTGGTGGGGCATCCTGCTAAGCCTGCAGCTTTACCACATGCATCCTCCTGACTTTATTATTGCCTTCATGTCAACATTTCCCCTGGGCAGGGTTCCCAGGAGGCTCTGCAGCAGTCCTGGGGCACTCCAGCAAGGCGGCAGTGCTGACTGCGGTTTGAGTGGTCTACAAACCCCCGCGGGCAGCCACAGTGCCGGTGAGAAACACAATGGGCATGGGCTGACAGAGCTATTAGCAAGGCCAGTCCCTATATGAGGGCACCCAGCAAGGCTGCAACACACCTAGCATCTCGGTTTTGGGGTGATAGGATGTGGTGTGCCGGGGGTGCTTGTGGGGGTCTGGGAGACTGTGGCTGAGGATGCTTCCCCATGGATGTTGGGTATTCATCAGCACTGGGTTTTACCCAGCTGCAAGACCTGCTTGCAGTGCTTTGCACGCTGCTCATGTCTGCTCTGCCTCTCTGAGCTGCAAACCTGGTGCTATTCGCCTCCTTCCAGCTTGGGCTCATTGGCACAGCAAAGCTGAGCAGCAGGGTCCCCTTCATCCCCACTGCAGACCTCCCTCTGGGAGGAAAACCAGACCTTGATCCTGCATGGCAGGCCTTGGTCATAGTCATTTACACACTGTGAACGCCTTTGGAAGCACAGGTAGCTGGAGGAAGCAGGAAGCACTTTGCGATCACACGCAGCATATCGCTGCTGCTGTGTCTGTGTTGCACAGGTGCTCACAGGTAGTGTATCAGTTAAAAAAAGAAAAACTAATTTATTGGGATCTTGACATGGGGTAATGTTCATGTAGGGGATCAGTCGGTCACTCTCTGGATGGAGAAGGAGTCTTCGTTGCAGGGGTCCTTGCAGCAGCACCTCCAGCGGGGTCAGGTGAGACTCTCTGAACCACTCCCTGTTCAGCTCTTGTCCAGCTGTTGGCCATGCTCCAGTGCATGCATGATCCATTGCTACTGCTTGTCTCAACTACATGGGAAACAGCACTTATAAGTCTTAACCGCGTGCAGAAGACTGTCCTACGTGACCATTTCTGCAGGGACTGTTCCTAGCAACTATTTACAAATGTCTCAACACTGAACATCTCAGTGCCCAACATCTGTCTCAATCTAGCTGTTGTCCCACCTAAGCAGATGGAGCTGGGGAGTTCCCAGGTCACCCAGGGACTCCATGGCTGGTCGGTACCAAGCCATGCTGCAGTAACAACAAAAGAATAAATCTGATTTTCAAGCCTATAACTTCACTTATAAATGAAGTCCAGTAGCTCCTGCCCGCTCTGCTGTGTCTACATGGTCATCACTCCCACCAGCCCCCCAGTCGGGACTGCACACCCTGCTCTGCTCCTCTGCCTCTCTCCTTGGCCCAGCTCTGGCTGCAGCCTTGCCGAGCATGAACCATCATGCTGGGAGGATGGAGGAGCTCCTCAGCCAGGTCCCCAGACCTTCCTGGGGCTGACTGGGAGCCAGAGCACCCTCCCACAAAGCCAGGCAGCACCCAGTTCAGCAGCAAGCTCCCACTCCCGAGAACGATGGGCAGGCTTAGCATCACTCTCCTCCTCACCTTGACCACAGCATCTCTCAGCGCCGCGTTGCAGCCAAAGGTAAGATTTGGTGCCAGGTCTGGGCCAGCACACTGCGCAGAGGCAGGCAGCGAGGCTGTAGCTCCCAGGGGTGCCGGCTCCTGCTGCCCTGCCTGCCATCCATCTGCCCTGCCCCATCCCCAACCCCAGAGCTGCATGACTGGTGGCACCTCCCAGTCCCCACTTCTGGCTCTTGTCCAAGCAGGTTCTGCCCAGGATGAGGTGAGGCAGAGCTGGATGCAGGCTCAGCTGGGCTCATCCCCCCATGCCCTGCATATCCCATGCCTGTCCAGTGCCGCATCCCTGGTCCCAGTGGGGCAGGAGGCTGGGGAGGGAAACATAACCCACCCACCCGCAAGCAGCCTTTCCCACTCCCAAACTGGCAAGCTGGCTGCCTAACAGAGGGAAACCCCTTGGCCTGGCGCCCTCTCCCACCTCCCACCCCTTCTGCAGACTCCACCACCACCTTTGTGGGCCAGTGCTTCGTGAACAAGGATGGGAAGGAAATACTGAGGACCACGTGGATCACATGAAGTGAGGTTGACAGCCTCGAGGGCGACTGGAAAGCCAGTGGGTGAGCCCTGGGCAGAACAGGGCCGTGGGATGCTGCTCCATCCCTGCTCTGTGCTGGGACTGCACCCATGGGTGCAGCATGGAGCCCCTGGGGGGAGCGCTGAGCCCTGGGGGTGGGTGCCGGTGCTGGGAGCCAGCTGGGCAGCAAGTGAGGGACAGCAGTGCTGGGACCCCAAGGGCTTTTGGAGCATGTCCCCAGGATGGGATCTGAAGGCAGCTACTATAATTTTCTAATTGAAAACAAAGTGCAATTTGTACATGAGCATCACTGCATCCCACTCTCCAAGGAGGAGGAGAGTGGCCCTCCTGGTGCCTTCAACCCTGGGGCAGATGTGTCTCTGGAGGATGCTGTAAGCAGATGCTCATCCCCTGTGCAGGACAGGGGCCAGAGAGGTCCCTCTTGACCTGGACATGGCCAGGTGCCAGCTCTGTCTTCCCCTGCAGCATCAGCAGTGACATGTTCACCTGGTTGGAGAGATGTCTCGGAGGAGGTGGTTGTGCCATGTCCCCATGCAGCAGCCACGTGGTCTAAGGACCCCTGCCCACCCACCTGCCCATCCTCGGTACAGTCTCATACTATTAAGGACCCCTTGGGAGGGCTCAGACAGGACTCTACCGTGGAGCTGTGCCCTGCTCGGCCTCAAAGCACCATGCATGGGGCATCACCTCCCATGGGGTCTGTGCCCAGGGCACCATGCATCCCCTCCTGCAGGGGCAAGCAGATTTTAATATCTACATGTCTTCCAGAAAAGCCCTTCTGCACTTACAAGAGGGATTAATTCAGGGGTGCTCCTGCTGCAGTGACAGTCACAGCTCCCAGACGCAGGGAAAACCCAGCACAGCCAGGAGAAAAATGTCTTAGAAACAGCATCAGGAACTTGTAACACAGGGGGGACTGCCATGAGGACAAACTCCCACGGGCAGACACACCATCCTTCAGTGCAGCAGAGAAGAGCTGGTCGGGCTGTGCTTGTTGCAGCGCTGTTTGGATGGCAGCAGTGGGACGGTGGCAGTGGGACAGTGTGGTGGGTTGACCTTGGCTGGACGACAGGTGCTATCAAGCCACTCTATCACTCCCCTCCTCAGCAGGACAGGCAGGGAGAAAATGAGATGAAAAATAAAAACCCCTCATGGGTCAAGACAAAGGCAGTTTAATAAAAACCAAAAGCAAAGGCCATGCGGAAGCAAAAGGAAAACAAAAGATTTATTCTCTGCTTCCCATCAGCAGGCAATGTCCAGCCACTTCCCAGGAAGTAGGGAGTCAGTACCTGTAGTGGTTGCTCTGGAAGACAAATGTAAATAACAAATGCCCCCCCTTCCTCCTCCTTTCTCTTAGCTTTTATTGCTGAGACAACATCATATGGTATGGAATATCCCTCTGGTCAGTTTGGGTCAGCTGTCCTGGCTATGGCCCCTCCCAAGATCTTGCCCACCCCCAGCCTACTGGTGTGGGGGAAATGTTGGAGAGACAGCCTTGATGCTGTGGGAGCACTGCTCAGCAGTAGCCAAAACACTGGTGTGTTATCAACACCTTTCTAGCTACCAATACAAAGCACAGCACTATGAGGGCTGCTATGGGGAAGATTAACTCCATCTCAGCCAAACCCAATACAGACAGCGTCAGGCTGCTGTGCCCACCCCAAGGGCTCCATCGTGGAGCAAGGAATGGGTTGGCAGAGCCCCTTGGATAGTGGATGTGCAGCTGTGCTCAGCCCCACATTCCTCTGGCACTGCCCGGGTCACACAGACCTCCTCGCCTCGCCTGTCCTGGGCGCCCTGCCACCCAGCCACCTGCCCCGCGGCTGCCAGCCCGGTGCCCACAGGCACAGCCCTATAAAGGGGGCTGGAGCATGGGGCCGGGAGGGAGCCGTGCCAGGTGCTTCACAGCCTCATGGCCATGGGGAGCAGCGCTTTCGCCCTGGTCCTCACCCTGGCCCTGGCAGTGTGCGTCACCCCTGCAGAGAGGAAAGTACAGGGATGGGTGGTGATGGGGACATGTCAGACATGGCACTGGGATGCAGCGTGGGCAGCTGGAGGTCCTCTCTTAAATGCCATTTTAGGCTGGGGCAAGCAGGAGAGCTTTGCAAGCACCTAGTCCAGGCAATGGGCAGGGTATTTCTGGGTCACTCCCAGCCACCTGGTCACCACCTCCACAAAGCTTCTCTCTCACAGGGGCACCATGCACAGGGCATCCCCACCCACAGGGTCTGTGCCTGGGGCACCTTGCATGAGGCATCCCTTTCCATGGGGTCTGGGGCACCATGCACAGGGCAACCCATCCCACAGGGTTTTATGCCCAGAGGTACCACACACAGGACATACCCTCCTATGTGGTCTATGCCTGGGGGGTACCATGCATGCTGATGGGCTGGGATGTGCTGGCCAGGCTGCACCGTCTGCTCAGCAACCGGCAGCACCTGGGGGAGCATTTCCCCAAATTGGGGACAGGGAGAGCCGTGCCCCACAGTTGCACCCACAGCAGGGCTTGCGGCTCCAGCCATGGGGCATTGGGAGGGATGGGGTCCCCCTCTGTGCCATGTGCAGGGGCAGAGGGCCCGTGGCCATGTCCCTTCAGTGCCAGCTCAGCGGGCTGTGGAGGAATGAGCAGGCCTTGCTGATGGAGATTTCGGCGGTGAGGGACGATGGGGACTTCCAGGGGAAATACCACATGTGTCACCCTCACTGGCAGCTGTGCCCACGCCTCCCCCCTGAAGGGTGCCCAGCAGCAGCCCAGTGAGGGGGGCTGGCCCACCTTTGCCTTCACTGTGCTCTGGGACAAGATCTCCAGTAAGTGCTGGGACACCTGGAACTGGCACCATGGGGACACCGGGAGTCAGGCAGGTGGTCAGCAGGATTTTTCCACTGCTGGAAAGTCTGCTGGGTGATGCTTTGATGCAGCTAAGCAGAGGGAGACAGTAGTACCTGGCCAGCATAGGGCTAACAGGCAATGCTGGGCTCGCACGGGGCAACCCCTCCTCACCCAGCATCTTTGCACCCATCCCTGCCAGGCAGCCCAAGGTGCCTGTGGTGGGTCCGGATCCCGTTAGGACACGGGGATGCAGTGTTGCAGAGTCTGCCTTGCCCGAGGGAGCCGCTGGGAAGGGCAGGTCCCCCCAGGTGTGGGCTGGGTGGGCACATGGCCGTTGGAGCAGGAACATGGCTGTGGCCAGGAGGACCCCAGGGAAGGGTGGGAAGCAGCACGGGTGCTGTCCCCCTCCAACCCCTCACCAAGCGCTTCCCCCAGATGCCACCACTGCCTTTGTGGGGCAGTGCTTCATGGACGCAGGCGGAAAGGAGACACTGACCACCACATGGCTGCTACGCGAAGCTGTTGGGTCCCTTGAGGAGGACTGGAAAGCCACAAGGTAGCAGAGGGATGCGGTGGGCAGCAGCCCCACAGAGGGGGCCTCCCCAGGACCCCCGAGGACAAGCATTCCCCTGGGTGAAGGGACCACCCCTGGTAACCCCCCAAGTGTAGGTTTGCAGCAGGGATGCCAATGCCTCCTGGCAAGGGGCTTGCCCTGGACAGGGGCATCTGGCAGCTGCTTGGGGCAAGTTGGGGGGCATTTAGGGTCACCTCTGAGTGGGTCATGTGTGCAGGTCATCCCATGGGAACTCTGCTTCCCCACAGGGTGGGCAGAAATGTCTTCACATGCAAACGCACCCCGAAAGGAAAGATCCTGCCAAGCTTGTTCCCATCCTGTGAGGACACAGCTTCGCCCACCCTGTGATGGCACGCTTCAGCTGCAACCTGGCCCCCCAAGGCAAGCAAAATCAGCCTCTCACGTAAAAAAAAAAATTTAAAAATCATGTCAGCTGTGATTGTGTTTTTTAAAAAAACTGCTCTCGCTCCCCCTCTGAGGCAGCTTCTGTCCCCACAGGTCCCCCTGCAGAGGGGAGGGCTCATTGCTATCTGCTGTCCACAACTGCCCTTCCCCAGGGACATCTGGATCCCCCCCCCCAATTACCCTCATCCAGCTTCCTGGGCTCATTTCCCACTTTATCCTAATCGGAACTTCCACCCTGCACCATTGCTCCACACCTGCCCACTGGTGGCAGAGGTGACATTGGCATTCTGAATCCAGCTGCCTGCTTTGTGGTGCCTTCGTACCCATCCCCACTAGATGCCTTTGCAGCCCCAGGACTCCCTGTAGAGTTGGGTGATGAAGGTAATGGTATCAGTAGATGTGAGATGTTGGTAAAGCACTTCCTTTGTGCTGCACAGCACCCTAAGTAAAACACGCACAAAGCCCCCATCCTGTCCCATGCCATCCATCCCATCCCTCTGGGTTACAACCAGGGATTTTACCCTTCTCTGCTACTGCGTTTTGGCAGTGGCACTCAATCTGCTTCTGTGGACACCTGCCAAGCTTGTGCTTTTGACACAAGGGTTTTTGGCAGGTCCATGGGTGAACCCGAAGGCTCTTGCAGAAGTATTACAAATATAACCCAGCACCAGGGATGCCGGCACACAAGCCATACAGTCCATCCAGCCTGGCCCAGCCCCAGCGAGGCTGGTGCATGCTGCCATGTGTGATGTGGAGCGGTGGCTGCCACCTCCCTGGCACCTCAAACGGGGTGGCTTGTCCCTGCTAAACAGCACAGAAAGGCAGGGGCTGGTGTCAGGCTAAAAGGATGAAGTGTGGCATCCAGGGCAAGGGCAAGAGAGCCCCCAGGGGGGATTTCTCAGGCCTCTCTGAAAAGCCTGTGAATTTGGGACTGTAAAAGGCAACAAGGAAGAGTGATGTGTTAGGAGAGGGATGGTTTCTGCTTGCCCCAGCCTTCAGGGCCACCCGGACCGGAGGGAGAGGTGCTGAGCAGCAGCAGCAGTGGGGCCCCAGGTTGTGCTGGGGCTCATGGCAGGCGCTGAGTGGCTCCATCACCCCCAGTACACACACCACAGCCCAGGTGCCATCCAGTGCCCCAGACACTGCTGTCCCGAAGATGGCATGTATTTAGGCACCTGAATCCCACCTTAATTTTCGGTTGCCCACAGCCCCATGCCTGCTCTGGGCACTGCAGGGAGCAGAGCAGCAGTTTTGGGTGCACAGGGACAGTGTACACCCTGTTGTGCACATCCAAAGCCCCTAAGAGCAGTGATGCAAACACAAGGAAGGTTAGTGTGTTTAGTAAACACACTTGCTTGGACCCCAGTGTCCCGCTGTGGTTACTTCTTCCTCTAACTCCTGTAAAAGCAAAAGCAGCAAAATTAGCAGCCAATATACAGAACATGCTGGGGAAATGTTATTGCTGCTAAAGCAGAAGGCAGGGTGAGCCTTCCCTCCTGTGCAGCACTGCAGCTTGCCTCTGCCAGGGATGCCCCAGCACCACATGGGTGACACCCTGGCCAGGCAGTGGCACCAGCAAAGCAGGGAGCAGTTAAATGTTTAAACAGATAATAATTTCCAGCCTGCATGCACAGGAGACGAATTCCCAAAGGTGGCAGCTGATGCTTTCCAGGCTGCTATTAGGGCCTTAAAAACACCCCACTGCCCCTGCCTCTCTCCACAGTCGTACTCATCCCCGCATTCCTCCGGTGCTGCCTAGGTCACACAGACCTCCTTGACTCGCCTGTCCCAGGCACCCTGCCACCCTGCCACCTGGCCATCCGCCCCATGGCTGCCAGCCCAGTGCCCGTGTTACAGCCTTATAAAGGGGGCCGGGGCGTGGGGCTGGGAAGGAGCCGTGCCAGGCGCTTCGCAGCCCCACGGCCATGGGAAGCGGCGCTTTTGCCCTGGTCCTCACCCTGGCGGCGTGCGTCACCCCTGTGGAGAGGAAGGTACGGGGATGGGTGGCGACTGGGATGTGGCACTGGCACCCTGCTACACCCCAAAGGCTGGGGCTGCGGTGCTCGGCAGGGAGCCAGGGCTGGGCTGCTAGAGCTGGTGGGACCAGCACTACACGATGCTGGGGGAAGCTGTGGAGAGGCCAGGAGGGAGGGACCACTCATGCAAGGATGCTCCTCGCTGTGGGAATCTGCCCAGAGACAGGCAAACAGAGCCATGCCCCAGAGAATCTCCATTTCCCACCAAGTGCACAAAGCAAGCAGCACATCCCACTTTAGCATGGGGAGGACCCACTCTCCCCTGGGTGGGAGCAGCAAACAGCCCGGAGCAGCAGCTGGGCTGAAGGCAATTGGTGCCATGGGTGCAATGCCTGTGCCAAGGCAGCAACGCCGGTGGTATGAGCTTTGCACAGGGTCCACAGTGCATCCCTCAGTGCTGCCCCAGGGCAGAGCCAGGGTGGTGAGATGGAAGCAGGGTGCCCCCTCTGCCTGGCCAGGTACCCCGAGCCACAGCGCTAGCCTTGCAGTACCTCCTCTCCAAGTCCTGGCGGAGTGATACCAGCTGCCAGATGGTTGTGTCCATCCTCAGCAAGGACAGCAGCTTCTCCAGTTCCTACCTGCCAGAGCCTGTGGCCAACGACCCTGAAATCCTCACCTGGAGGGGTCCCAGCAGGATGTGGGGCTGGTCTCACAGCCCACCTTCTCCTTCACCATGTGCTGGCAGCTCCGAGGTAGGTGGGAGGGGGCCATTGCCCCACAGCAGGGATGCCAGCAGGACCCAGGGGGGGTGGCTTTGTGCCTTGCTGCCCAGGCTCATGCCCCCTTGGACCCTTCCAGACTCAGAGAGAGCCCAGACAACTGCCTTCCTGGGCCAGTGCTATGTGGGCACCAACAGGGAAGAGACCCTGCACACCCTGTGGCTCCTGCAAGAGGTGGCCGAGGGCCCTGCTGAGGACTGGAAAGCCACCCGGTGAGTGCCAGGTCCCAGCCACCGCTGTGCCAAGCTTTCCTGCACCCCGGGCTGGAGAAGGGAGAAATCCCATGGGATGAGGCACAGTGGGACCAGGAGGGTAAAATGGGTTTGTCACTGGTGATGAACAGGGGCTAAGGAGCATCCCTGTGACCTGGCCAGTTCCTGCATCCCAGGCGTGCCCCAGGGCTGGGTGAGCCCAGGATGGGGTCTGGCCCCAACTGGACACCCCCTAGGACTCCCCTCACACATAGCCCGGGGGGGAAGAAAGCAGAGCATGATGCCAGCACCCAGAGCAGCCTCCGTCACAGGGTGCTGGAGCCCTGGGCATCCCGCTCAGCACCCAGCAAGGACACGGTGCCCCCACCCCAGGTTTCCCCTCTGCACCCACCACCACAGCATAGGTGACCCCAGCTGAATGAACCACAGTGATTTGGGGGTTCCTGCAGGATTGGCACCAGTGTTTTCACCCGGATAAAATAACAGCGAGTGGGGAAATCCAGGAGGCACAGGCCAGGCCCGCAAAGAGATGGCGCTCCCCCTGGCCAGGCTCTGCCTATGCTGATGTGCTGCGTTTTGGCAGCTCTCAGCCCACAGGTTCATGCTTTCCCAGGCAAGTTCACCCTAGCATGAAGGCTGGGCACCAGGTGCAAAATAAAGGGGTTTTGTAGGGATGTAGGGCTTGGCTCTGGTTTCTGCCCTGCCTCAAACCTGCAGGGTTTGTCTTCCCCTACAGCCACCTTCCCATGGGGAGGCTTCGTGCATCATCGCTGAGGGCAGCAGGGTACCTGGGGATGGGGGCTGTACCATGTCCCCTCCCTGGCAGTGTGCAGCAGCGCTGCGCCTGAAAATCTGCCACCATGCTGCGGGCAACTTGCCCCTCAGGGTACCTCCCAAACATCCCAGGGGGTGCAGGGCAAACCAGTCTGTGATCAGATGGCGGGATGAGGCACAGCCTCAGTGGGACACTGTGGGGTCTGGGGCAGGCTCCAGGCAGCTCACACTCCCTGTGTGAGCAGAGCAGAGGAAGTTTCTTGAGCGCCTGAACACACAGGGCAGCTGCAAATGGCTTTTGTAGAGCCGGAAGCATCCTGTTCCCAGCCCTGGCGGATGCGCTGCAGCAGCCAGCTGCCAACCGCCCTCCTGCACCAGGGGTGGAGAAAGCTCCCAAACAGCCCGTCCCCAGAGAGACCCCTTGGCGTGGCCATGTCCCCTGAGCAATGCACACACCAGAGTCTCTAGCCAAGCCCCTGCTACGCAGCATGTGGCCAAGGAAAGGGAAGAGGGGAAGGATGCATCTGGCACTGTCTTGTCTTTTCAGGCATCCCAGCCCAACCTCTCTGCTTTCTACCTCAGATACCTTGCCAAAGCGGTCCCGACACAACCAGCTCCCTTGGGGGTTCAACAGCCCTGGGGCTGAGGTGCCCAGTTTCAGGAGCTGGGGGAAGGTGGTGGCTCCATCGCTGTATTTCCAGCTTCTTTTTTAACTGGTCGCTCAGATTTCATCATAGAATCATAGAATGCTTTGGGTTGGAAGGGACCTTTAGAGGTCATCTAGCCCAACCCCCCTGCAGTGAGCAGGGACAGCTTTCACTAGATCAGGTTGCTCAGAGCCCCATCCAACCTGACCTTGAATGTTGCCAGGGATGGGGCTTCCACTACATCTCTGGGCAACCTGTTCCAGTGCTTCACCACCCTCATTGCAAAAAATTTCTTTCTTATGTCTAGTCTAAATCTATTCTTCTTTACTTTAAATCCATTATTCCTTGTCCTGTCACAACAGGCCTTGCTAAAAAGATTCTCCCCATCCTTCCTGTAGGCCCCCTTTAAGTACTGGAAGGTCGCAATAAGGTCTCCTCACACCCTTCTCTTCTCTTCTCTAGGCTGAACAATCCCAACTCTCTCAGCCTGGCCTCATAGGAGAGGTGCTCCAGCCCTCGGATCATTTTGGTGGCCCACTTCTGGACCCACTCCAACAGGTCATTGATGAAGATGTTAAATAGCACCGGTCCCAGTACGGACCTCTGAGGGACTCCACTTGCGACTGGTCTCCATGTGGACATTGAGCCATTGACCACGACCCTCTGGATGTGACCATCCAACCAATTCCTTATCCACCGAACAGTCCACCCCTCAAACCCATATCTCCCCAATTTAGAGAGAAGGATGCTGTGGGGGACTGTGTCGAACGCTTTACAGAAATCCAAGTAGATGACATCCATTGCTTTTCCCTTGTCCACTGATGCAGTCACTCCTTCATAGAAAGCCACTAGGTTGGTCAGGCAGGAAATTCCCTTGGTGAAGCCATGCTGGCTGTCTCGAATCACCTCCCTGTCCTCCATGTGCTTGAGCATAGCTTCTAGGAGGATCTGCTCCATGATCTTCCCAGGCACAGAGGTGAGGCTGACAGGTCGGTAGTTCCCAGGGTCCTCCTTTCTTCCCTTTTTACAAATGGGCACAACATTCCCCTTTTTCCAGTCAGCAGGGACTTCACCGGACTGCCATGACTTTTCAAATATCATGGAGAGTGGCTTGGCAACTACATCAGCCAATTCCCTCAGGACTCCGGGGTGCATCTCATCAGGTCCCATAGACTTGTGTACATTGAGGTTCCTCAGGTGGTCTTGAACCTGATCTTCCCTTACAGTGGGAGGGGCTTTACCCCCCTGCTCCCCATCTTGTGGTCCATCGATTTGGGAGGGGTGAGGAGAGAGGTTGACGGTGAAGACTGAGGCAAAGAAGTTGTTGAGTGCCTCAGCCTTCTCCTCGTCCGTTGATACAAGTTCGCCTTTCTTGTTCATCAAGGGGGGTACGCTTTCTTTAACCTTCCTTTTCTGGTTGATATACCTGTAGAAGCCCTTCTTGTTATTCTTTATGTCCCTTGCCAAATTCAGCTCCATCCTCGCCTTGGCCTTCCTGACCTCCTCCCTACACAAGCGGGCCGTTTCCCTGTATTCCCCCCAGGACACCTGTCCCTGCTTCCACTGCCTGTGCAGTTCCCTCTTACTCTTTAGTTTGACCAGCAGGTCTCGACTCAGCCATGCTGGTCTCTTCCCTTCCTTGCCTGATTTTTTACACTTGGGGACTGAGAGCTCTTGTGCTCTATGGAAGGTGTCCTTAAAGATCTGCCAGCTCTGTTCTGCTCCCTTTTCCCTGAGGGCAGTTTCCCAGGGGGTCCTTCTGACTAACTCCTTGAAGAGCTGGAAGTTTGCTTTCCTAAAATTTAGGGTCCTGACTGTACTCCTCGCTTTTCCCATGTCCCTCAGGATCATGAACTCCACCAACGCGTGATCACTGCAGCCCAGGCTGCCTCCAGTCTTGACATCACCAATGAGCTCACTTGCATTGGTGACCATCAGATCCAGTATCGCATCCCCTCGGGTAGGGGTGTCTATTACCTGGCTTAGGAAGTTGTCGTCTATGCATTCCAGGAATCTCCTGGATTGCCTACAGCTCGCCGTGTTGCTTTTCCAGCAAATGTTGGGGTGGTTGAAGTCCCCCAGCAGGACGAGAGTCTGCAAGAGCGAAGCCTCCCGGAGCTGGAGGAAGAAGGCTTCGTCAGCAGGCTCCCCTTGATCAGGCGGCCTGTAGTAGACACCAACCACAAGGTTCCCTTTGTTGCCTCTGTCTCTGACTCTTACCCATAAGCTTTCGACCTGCTCGTGGCTATTCTTCAGGGACAGCTCTTCACACTGTATTCATTTCTTTACATAGAGGGCAACGCCTCCGCCCCTCCTTCCTTGCCTGTCCCTTCTGAACAGCCTGTAGCCATCGATAGCCACATTCCAGTTGTGGGATTCGTCCCACCAAGTTTCAGTTATGGCAATCAGGTCGTAGCTTTCTAGTAGCACAGCAGCTTCCAACTCCTCCTGTTTGTTCCCCATGCTGCGTGCGTTCGTGTAGAGGCATTTCATCTGGGCTGTTGGCCACGTCACCTTCTTAGTGGAACACCCCTTGTTTCCCTCGGGGTGTTTCACAAAGGTTTCCTTGTGAGCTCTAACTATCTCAGGAGCCCCCGGCTCATCTCTGCCAGACTTCAACTGTGCTGCAGCATCCCCATCATGCCTCTGGGCAACAGGTTGAGGGCTCACAGTAGCACCCCGTCCCTCTAACCATCGCGTACCATCCCACAGCTTGTCACAGCTTGTTTTTATCATCACTGCCCCTTAACCCAAAGCGCAAGGCCTAGGCTAGGCTTCCTTCCTCTTGCTGGCTCAGAGCCACTTGCTGCGGGACCAGCGCAAGAACACAGAAAGTGATGAAAAATAGCAGCCCTGGGGCAGCACGGGCTGAGATCACAGAGCAACTGTCCCCAAAACTCCCAGTGCAGTACCGGGACCAGCTCTGAGACATCCCAGCCTCTGCCACAATCTTTCCGCATGGAAGGGCTGTGCTGGCTGGTGTGGGCAGTGCCTAGTGGCAGGAGCACATGATTGGCTGTGTTTGATGAAAAGCCTGCTGTGCTTGCCTGGCTCCCTGCCTGCTCTCCCAGAGCTATCTCCCTTCCTGACATTTGGCCAAGCAAGCCAGACTGCTGCAGAGCATGGTGCTGACCCCATCACCCCTGACCAAACACCAGCTCTGGTGGCCACTCCCTGCATTGCTGGCAACATCACTGTGTTTTATTTTGGATGACTCATACAGATATTAATTAGCACTGGGCCAGGGACTCCAGGTGACATCAGTGGCAATACACACCCTGGCCTTGAACTGCAAAAAAACGAAACAAAAGTAAGGACGGGGTCCTAGACCTTCCTGTCACCACACGGCTCCTGGGGAAAAAGGTTCAGTGATTCCCTGGGGATGCTCACAGGCTGCCCTTCCCTGGGCAGAGCAGAGCTGCGACTTGATCCTGTTACAAGCGTGCCGTTGCCTGTCCTGAGACATGGCCCGTGGGTGAGCCATCCTCTGGCTGTCTCTCCTCCACAGGCAGAGACACAGCACTCAATTTTATATCTCATCTGTCTGCACAAGTGCCCTTTGCTTCCTGGGCAGGTTGCAAGTGCAGTGCTGCTTGCACCCATCGTCTCACTGGGCTCCCGTGCTCCCAAACCCTGCACTGGGCTCAGCAGTCTGAGCTCAGGGTCTGCTAGTGCCTCCCATGGATCCGGTGATCCCAACCGAACCCAGGGCACAGTCCTGATTTAGCAACGACCCAGCAGACATGTTGAAGGCTAACTCTGAAACTCAGCTAACATCGTATCAGGCCAAGATGTTTTTGTAAGCTGGCAAGTAGAGGACGCTTAATCATCCCTAATCAGAAGAACAAACATTCAGTATCCTTTAACCAAAGACATCCTGAAGCAACTAGACCTTGAAGAAGTACTGAGAAACTGATAAAAGGGAACATCCTACCCCAGAAGGCACCAGAAAAACTGGACGATTGCCAAAAAACAGTAACTGGGGGAAAGGTAATTCCGGCAGGGGGAGATCATGACCATCGACTCAATTTAGGACCAAAAGGATTTGCCCCCCCCCCCGTAAGGAGCATGCGTGCTAATTTACATAGCAAGTGAGGCTAATTAGAATACAGTTGACCAATAGCAGATAGCATGGTAATTACTATCCAATCATCATAAAAAGGATTATTACTAACTCTGTAAGTTTTGTGTATAAATAAGGCTCAGAAAGCCTCGTTTGGTGTGCTAGCTTTGTGGAATTACCACCTAGCACCCATCTCTGCACAGAAATGAAATAAAATCGATATCTCGACTCAGTGTGTGGATTGGATTGTCGCACACTGGGTAATAAACTCCCTTTGTGAGACAACAGACAGAGCCCTCTCTGCAGCCCCCAGCTGAAGGGACTGGGCTGTTTCACCACCCTGGCTCTGCACCGCTTCCTGCAATTGTGCAGTTCCCCGTTACAAAAGCAGTGGTGAGGGCAGACACCAGCTCCTTGCGCTTCCTGCAAGGGAAGCTGCTCGCTTCCACTGCACCAGCAGCTTCAGTGTGCACAGGTCACACATGGGCGCTGGGTGCTCACAACATCCATTTGTCTCCAAAAGTGTTTCAAGGGTGTTAGTGCACCCTTGAAGGGGGGTGAGAGCAGAGCACTGCCCAGCAAACTTGCACTGTGCCTCAACAAGCCCCTCCGCACAGCTGCAGCCACAGGAAGGCAGCACCCGCTCCCCTTCATTAGGCTACAAGGGTGGTCACCCCCCCAGCCTCCGCTGGGTTCCTCCCACAACACTCCCAGACCCTGGTGCAGCCCCTAGCCTCCACTGGCCAGCCCAGCCCTGCACCAAAACAACCATGGAGGGCCCAGTCTATTTACACATCATTAATATTTATTTACACATCATTAATAAGGAAATGTCCTCACCAGTGTAGATCTGAAGTAGGACAAGGAGAGATGCTCAACAGGTACCACTAAGCTGCACTCCAGGAAAGACACCACTTGCCAGCTCAAAGTGTTTCTGCACAGACCTGGGGTGCAACCAGAGCCAGCCGACTGCCTCACCAGCCAGCGCAGCAAAGCTTGGGCACACGAGGACACAGCTTTGAAACCAGTGTGTGGCCAGGAAAGCCTTCAGAAGAGCAAACAGCTCTGCTGTTCTCTGCTCCACGCCCCCTTGGCAGTCCGGTTCAAGGCATGCCTTCTCTCCTGAGGCATGGACCAGAAGCCCTGCTCCCAGGGCTGTGGGAGATGAAAGGATCAGCCCCTATGAAGGGAAACAGCATGTGTGGCTCGGGAGGGACTCCACAGCACTTTCTCTAGCCAGGCCAGGAGCTGTGCCCATGGCTCAACACCTAGCAGGAACAGGGGAAACACAGGGTCTGTTGCAATGGCAGGACTGCTCCCTGCCAGGGCACTGAAGGTCAGCTCACCATCTCACACCCAGAAATCAGGCAACACTGCAGGATTAAAGGGAAGGGACAAGGGACAGATGCTTGCAGCCACCAGACACAGTAAGATGTGCAGGACCCAGCCTGGTCACCTCCACTTGGGCAGGGAAGAAGCAGAGCAGCAGCATTCATCACCACCTGCATCCAGTCAGACCAGGTACAGGCACCTTAGGCCCGACCGCCTTCACCCTCCATATGCCACAGCCCATCCCCACAAGCCACAGGACACACCCTGGGCTGCAGGCCACATCAGCAGCTATAGCAATGTTCCCACAGTTTCCTACCCCATCTCAGATAGGGTCCTGCTATGGACATACAGAGCAGAGTGTAAAATCAGGTCATCCCTAAAACGATTCCTCCCTGGTAAACCCTCTGAGCTGCCAGCAATCAGGAGTATTCAAAAGCATCTGCTTTGATAGATTATCTGTTAACACAGCTCTGCTTGTCCCTGCCTGGCAGGGTGCCCAGTGTCACCCCAACAGGTAGAAGGAGGCAGCAGTCACATCTCATCAGCATGGTGCTGCTGGATGGCAATGCTGGCAGTGTGTTCCACCCACTCCTGCCTCTTGGCTTTCCACGCTGCTGGCACCACCATGTGCAAAGGGTCATTCCGAGAGCACTGCTCCTGAGGCTGGGGAGGGCCCAGCTCAGAGCCCACTGCTGCTGGAGAGTCAGAGGATGAGTTGCTGTTGAAAGCAGATCTGGGATTGGGCTTGGGTGGACTCTGTCCCTCTTCCCATGACTGATTGAAGCTGCCCAACAACAAGGGGTCCTCAGGCTCTGGGCTGAGCCTCCCCCAGCACAGCTCCCTCCTGCACATCAGGTGCTGCCTGCCTAACCTGGTTTGGGAACTCGTGGATCTGCTGTGACAGCACTGCAAGAGAGGTAGAGCTAGCCTTGTCATTCCCACCTTGAGAGCGGGACACACCAGCCTCTCATGGTCCTGCCCTGAGCATGGGCCACCACAGAGCCCACAAGAGGGGAACAAACTGTTCAGCTAGGGCTGCCTCTTCCCAGGGAGGCAGGGAGAGGATGCTGCACAGCCGCCAGGCACAAGCACAGCTTGTGCTCCAAGAGAGACTGGATACATCCAGTTCTGGTACCATCCTTGGCCCAGGCGGGCCTCCGCAACAGGACTGAGGAAGAGTCCAGAGCTGGGGCGAGACAGCAAAGCCAAACCAAGTGGTCATCCCAGGCAAGGGGCTGCTGGGTTGGAGGCGCCCCAGAGTTCAGGCTGTCTCCAAGGAAGTTGCTCTGCCCCGGAGGGCAGCACTTCACCTGGAACCGTGCCTCAGCCCCCAGGGCACTCACCTCTGAGCTCCGGCTGTGGCTCTCTGCTCCTAAATGAGTAGAGGCTGGGGGAGAGAATGAGGCAGAAGAACAGAAACAGGACCTGGAAACAGAAAGATCAGCAAAGCCCTCAGCAAAGGACATGGATAGGCATCACCAGCTACAATAAACGCCTCTCTCCCAGACTTATAGGAACAGCAGAGACCCCTTCACAGACACTGGGGCTGAAGCCACTCACCATGATGCAGGTGCTTGCTGTGGTAGTTTTGGTGGTGGACTGTCTCACCAAGGCCTGCAGTTTCCGCAGCTGCTCAAGCAGTGACCTGCAGGAGAGCAGGCAATGCAGCGGGTGAAACAAGAGCTGCACTCCCCTCCTGCCCCTTTGAAGCCAGGGACAGACCACAATCCCAAGAAGAGGAACAACCTTCCCCACCACATCTCCAGCCATGTCCAACAACAAGAACTAACATGTTCTGATTCTGCAGCAGCTGCACCACCTTCTGCAGCTCATGGTTCTGAGCCATGCAGGCTGCCACTCTTCCCGGGAAAGATGAACAGCATGGGGGAAAACTAGAGAGATTTTGTTAGTCAATAGCAGGGACTCCACCAGAGTCTCTCCCTCAGGGAATCAGCCACCAATTCTGGGTGGCTGGGGCAGCTACAAGTGCTCCTGGGGTCTACCTGGCACCAGATGGAGCAAAGCCCTTCCCAGTCCCGCAGACAAGTGCCAGATCAATCCCAAAGGATGCTCACTCCTAGCAGAACAGCCCTGCAGATCAGCAACACCAGGCTGTATTACAAACTAGCCTGACCTGGATAACACATTGGACCTGGCAGACCAGTACCTCGCTCAAACGACGCAAGCCCTGGGGCATCTCCAAGCCGAAGAGAGCAGGGCAGGTGTCCTGGTTTTGGCTGGGATAGAGTTAATTTTCTTCCTAGTAGCTGGCATAGTGCTGTGTTTTGGATTTAGGATGAGAATAATGCTGATAACATGATGTGTTGTATTTCCAGCAGATGTCCGGCAAGTTGAAGTCCCCCACGAGAACAAGGTCTAGCAATTGTGAGACTTCTGCCAGCCGCTTACAGAATGCTTCATCTATCTCTACATCCTGGTTGGGTGGTCTATAACAGACTCCCAACAGGACGTCTGCCTTGCTGGCCTTCCCCCTCATCCTTACCCATAAGCACTCGACCTTATCATCATGACCATTGAGCTCTATACAATCAAAACACTCCCTAACACAAACACCCCACTACCTCTCCTTCCCTGCCTATCCCTTCTGAAGAGCTTATAGCCATCCAGTGCAGCACTCCAGTCATGAGAGTCGTCCCACCACGTTTCTGTGATGGCAACTAAATCATAGCTATCCTGCTGCACAAGGGCTTCCAGCTCCTCCTGTGTGTTGCCCATGCTGCGTGCATCGGTGTAGATGCACTTGAGCCTGGCTATCGATTTCACCCCCAACATTGCCATGCCACCCTCAGGTTCCTCTCTAGAGAACCTGGTTATATCCCCTTCCCCCTTTTAACCTAGTTTAAAGCCCTCTCGATGAGCCCTGCCAACTCATGAGCGAGAATCCTTTTCCCCTTTGGAGACAGCTGAACTCCATCTGCTGCCAGCAGACTGGGTGCCTTGTAAACCTCCCCATGATCAAAAAAACCAAAATTCCACTGACAGCACCAGCCTCTGAGCCACCTGTTAATCAGGTGAGTTTTCCTGTTCCTTTCAGCATTCTTCCCTGCCATTGATGGGATGGAGGAAAACACTCCCTGTGCTTGCGATCCTGCAACCAATCACCCCAGTGCCCTGAAGTCCCTTTTGATCGCTTTAGGACGTCTCTCCGCAACCTCATCACTGCCAACCTGCATAACCAACAATGGGTAACAATCAGAGGGCTGTACCAGATCGGGGACTTTCTTAGTAATGCAACATATAGATGGGCTCGTGATCGAGGGGTGAACTTAACTATGGACAGTATTGCACAGGTTATCCATGAATGTGAAACATGCACTGCAATCAAGCAAGCCAAGCGGTTCAAGCCCCTCTGGTATGGTGGGCGATGGCTAAAATATGAATATGGGAAGGCCTGGCAGATTGATTATATCACGCTCCCACAAACCTGCCAAGGCAAGCGCTATGTGCTCACCATGGTGGAAGCAACCACTGGATGGCTGGAAACATATCCCGTGCCCCATGCCACCGCCTGGAACACCATCCTGGGCCTTGAAAAGCAAGTCCTGTGGCGACATGGCACCCCAGAAAGAATCGAGTCAGACAATGGGACTCATTTCTGAAACAACCTCATAGACACCTGGGCCAAAGAGCATGGCATTGAGTGGGTATATCACATCCCTTACCATGCACCAGCCTCCGGGAAAATCGAACGATACAATGGACTGTTAAAGACTACCCTGAGAGCAATGGGTGGTGGGACATTCACCATTGGGATATACATTTAGCAAAAGCCACCTGGTTAGTGAACACCAGGGGATCTGCCAATCGAGCTGGCCCTGCCCAATCAAAACTTTTATGTACTGTAGAAGGAGATAAAGTCCCTGTAGTGCACATAAAAAATATGCTGGGGAAGACAGTCTGGGTTACTCCTGCCTCAGGCAAAGGCAAACCCATTTGTGAGATTGCCTTTGCTCAAGGACCTGGGTGCACTTGGTGGGTGATGCGGAAGGATGGGGAAGTCCAATGTGTACCTCAAGGGGATTTGACTTCGGGTGAAAACAGCCAATGAACTGTATGGTATGATATTAATTGCTATATAATACTGTATGTCATCTCTTTTATGGTTGCTATATGCCACATCAATGGTATTACAGTAAGAATCGCCCAGCTTAATGAAGAATGAACTTTGATGAAACCGAGCAAAGTGCAGCAGTGTTGGAACAAGAACTGGCTTCAGCATGCAACAATCCAACACCGCACACCATCTCTCCTGCCCCGAAAGACTATGATGACAGATGGAGCCCAAAGTCATGGACTAAATGAACTCAGTGGACATTTTAGAGGGATGGCCCATAGATAAAGGGAATGATATCTGTGTGTATATATCAAGACAGGGAAAGTGGTGGTGATTCATTAGAATGCATTGGGAAGGGTAAGACCTGTGCATGACATAGATGGTATAGAATAAGGGGTGGATACTGTCCTGGTTTCGGCTGGGATAGTTAATTTTCTTCCTAGTAGCAGGCATAGTGCTGTGTTTTGGATTTAGTAGGAGAAGAATGCTGGTAACACACTGATGTTTTAGTTGTTGCTAAGTACTGCTTATGCTAGTCAAGGACTTTTCAGCTTCCCATGCTCTGCCAGGTGCACAAGAACCTGGGAGGGGGCACAGCCAAGACAGTTGATCCAAACTGACCAACAGGCTATTCCATACCATATGACATCATGCTCAGTATATAAACTGCAGGGAGTTGGCTGGGGAGCAGCAATTGCTGCTGGGGAACTGGCTGGGTATCGGTCGGTAGGTGGTGAGCAATTGCATTGTGCATCACTTGCTCTGTATATTATTATTATTATATTGTTATTATTACTACTACTACTACTATTTTACTTTATTTCAATTATTAAACTGTTCTTATCTCAACCCAGGAGTTTTTCCTCACTCTTACTCTTCCGATTCTGTCCCCCATCCCATCGGGGCAGGGGGAGTGAGTGAGCGGCTGCGTGGTGCTTAGTTGCTGGCTGGGGCTAAACCACGACAGCAGGATACGCCCTGATCTTCTGAGCCTCTTGAGAAGACCACAGGGGTCAGCCTCACTTTCTGCCCAGGGTGGCAAGACCCCAGCAGCGGCACAGCACAGCTGCTGCATGCCTGTACCTGTTTTCCAGGCCGTCCATGTAGATCTTCCTGTGACGACTATCCTGGGCTGACTGCTTGTTCTGGATCTTCCAACGCACTTTCTTCAGAAGCCGCTCTTCAGCCTGCAAGGGCCATTTCTCATTAGCAGCCACCCCAGGGCATTGTCAATCCAGCCCTTGCAAATCCTGCATACATCTCAGCGCTCAGCCCTGCTTAGAAAGGCAGCAACCCACGTGCTTTTGTCCTCTGTCCCTTCCACACTGCTGAATGAACTGCGCGAGCTACAAGGCAAACTCTGGCCTGCTGATGAGGCCAGCAGCTTCCCCAGCGTAGCAGAAGAGGCACACATAAGGGAGATGAAAAGCACGCAGCTCACAAGACATGAGGCAAGCAGTAAGAAAAAGGCACTTGTGGTGTAACTGCCTCCTGCAAGCAGTTGCAAATGGGGAGACTGACAGCAGCCAGGTCTTGCTGCTCTTTGTATCTACCTGACTAGCAAAGCAGAGGCTGCTGTGCATGTGGATACCCCCCAGGCCTCAAAGGGAGGAGGAAGACACCAAGCCCTGCCACATGCTGCCCTGAATGCAGCACCTGAGTGCTAATGCTCTCTCCAAGGCACCATGCTGCATTTTTGACCCCTACTCTGGCTGAAGGGTTTGAGCGGTCCAAGTCTGTTTGGGAGTGACAGGCTGTAGCGAGGACTCACTTTGGTCAGTGTCAGACAGGTTGGTAATGAAACACTTTCTTTCTCCAGGAACTGCCTCTCCTTCTCTGTCAGGACCAGCTCTGGGACGTCAGACTAGAAAACAGCAAAAATACGCCCACTGAGAATGCAAAGTAAAGGGAGTCCACCCTAGGGCAAAGAGGGCATGCAGAAAGCCTACAGAACCAGGATCAGCTCTCCCAAAGCAGCATCATGCTTTCCTCCGAGATCTCTCTCACAGGAGCCAAGCCAGGAGAGAAGGGGAAGTGTGAGCAGAAGCAAAGGCTGGGGCCCACACACTTCCTAAGGCATGGCAGTCAGCACCTGCACGGTGGCTCCGGGCACAAGCTGGGGTCTGGCATCCACAGCAACAGCAATGGGGAAACTGGAGCTCTGTTCCAGCACCTCACTTGTGCCTTCCAAACCCATCCATGTCTCTGGGGAAGGAAAGGAGAGTCAAGCTCTGGGCCCCAGTGAGGCAGCACTCGACCAGCCAGCTTTGAGTAGCACAAAACCACAATTTTATGGCAGCAGAAAGCCACCAAACTTGGCTTTCTCCATCACTGCCTGGCACCTCCCCAAAAACCCCTATGTCCTGCCTGTAGCCAGGACAGAAAGAGCCCACGCACATCACTTACCAAGGTCAATGGAAACATCTTCTGCCATTTCAGACCTCACACTTTCAAGCACAGGCCAGTCCCGATGGAGGGAATAGTTGTGATCAAACTGCACAATGTCTGAGCTCCGAGGGCTGCCAGCAAAGTCACTGCCAGGGCTATGGGACAGATTCTGATCCTCAGAAATGCTGCTGTCACTATCAGCAGGCAAATAACCCTGCAGCATGCCTGGTTCATCTTCAAAGGGGCTCAGCAGGGAGCTGATGAAGTCATCCATCTCCTTGTTCAGGAGCTGCAGAGAACAAGCTTTTAATAAGCAGGGAGCCAAACCTCCCCACAAACCAGTAGCAATTCCTCCTGAAGAACTCACCTCAGGCTCTGGCAGGCCCCAGTCTTCCAGCAGACCATTCTCCTCCCCTGGGATTTCAGGGCAGGGAGCATCATCCTTCAGGAGGAAGTCAAGCAGGTCCTCATCTGCCAGGACAGCCAGTTCCTCTGGGCACAACATCTGAGCAAGACACCCAAAGTGAGCACAGGCTCTTTGGGATGTCACTCAGCCCCTACTGACAAAGTCTCCCCATGCAATGGCGACAGCTGCCAGAGCCCTGCAGCAATGACCAGGCCATGAGTACTGTCCCAACAAGGCTGTTAGCAGCACCAGTGGTCCCACCAGACTACTGGGACCCAGCCACGGGAGCCAGGCTTCACCCAGAATGCAAAAGCTGCAGGAAGGAGAGGGAAAGTGGAAGGGCCCCAGACTTTTTGCCATGGAGGGTATGCAAGATCTTGCCATTCCACTGAAGCCCGAAGGTGCCATACTCCTAGCATGCAGCCAGCTGGGACAGCCTCCCCATTAACACCATTAAGATTTCAGATCTAGCTGACAGGTGTCACAGCCCACCAAAAAAAAAAAAAAAAAAAAAATTAGAAGGCCAGGGCAGACTCCAGTCACAGGGCTGCTGTGCCAGCTGCCTGGGAGCAGGAAGTTGGTGTTGGTTTGCAGGGCTGCCCTGCCCTGCCAGATGGCACAGAGAGCAGAGTCTAGCCAGCAGGAAGCAGAGCAGTGAGAGGAAGGGGAGGTGGGCAGAGTCCAGGCAATGCTGGGGCCCATTGTTTCCACAGACATGAGGACTTTCTATCTAGGAAGCGTGCACTAGGCAGGCAGCAAGGAGAGGAAGAGAACAAGAGGAGACAACAGCATATGAGGTAGAAGAGAGGGTCACAGGAGCATGCAGGGCAGGAACCATTCCCCCCACCTGGACACCCACCCAAAGGAAGCCAAAAAAACTCTCACAGCCCCAGCAGTGGGGCTGGCCCACAGGCAAGCACGGCGTGCCGCTGCCTGGTGCGCAGCCTACAGCCAACGAGTCCCTGCCGGGCAGCACAACCCGAGGCCTGACAGCGCAGCCCCATGCGGGAGGAGGGCCGAAGCCCCAGGCGCCCCACCGGCAGGCTGTCAGCGGCAGGCCATACCACGACTACGAGTTCCCCTAGCCGCCAGGCCCCGCGCCCAAAGCCCCGCAGGGCCCCCCGGCCTGTGTGGGGTGAGGGGAGGACGGCGATCCCAACCCGTCCCGTCCCTCACCTCAGCACACCACCCGACCGCGCCGCTTCCGACGCATCACCAGTGACGTCACCCGCCTCCCAGCAGGCCACACGCGCTCGGCGGCCCTGCCCCTCCCAGGGGTGGCGCGGCGGTACCGGCGCGTGGGCGGTGGGAACGCGCGGTGGCCGTGGGGTACGGCCAGGGGTGCCCAGGTCCCGGTTGCGTGGCGGGTGGGAGTTTGAGTGTTTGAGCAGCGGGCGGAGCACGGCCCCGAGGTGCGGGCGCAGGGGCGTGCCGCTCGGGCGCTGGGCAGCGCGCAGCCCTGGGCATAGGGCCGGGATGCGGGGGGACCGGGCGGAGCGCAGCCCCGGGATGCTATGCCGTGCCGTGCCGCCCGGCGGCGCGTGGTGTCCCGACGCATGCGCGGTGGGGGGCGGTGGGGCGGGAAGCGGGTGGTTCCGCCCTGCTCTGCACAGCCTCGGTGGGGCCGCTGTGCTGCTCCTCTCTGTGCACAGGTATGGGGACGGGGGGGCACAGGGTCCCCGCTTACAGGGGGGAGCAGCGCCTCGGTTGCCGGGGCTGAGCCTTCCTTGTTCCCGCTGGGGTGCCTCCCGGGAAGGAGAGGCTGCGGTCATCTCAGGGACTTCCGAGGGGGACGGTCACGCCTTAGCCTGGTTTTGGGGCGTGCCCTATCGCCCCCGGGGCTGGCAGCACCCTCCTGCTGGGCACTGGCACCTACCGGTGCTGGTGACCACGGGGCTGTGCGGGCAGGCACGGCCGGGCTGGGCCTGGCCTGGCCTGGCCTGGCCTTGACTCTGTTAATCCAGGCCCTGTCCTTGTCCTGCCCCAAAATAGCCGCTACAGGCCTCGGCCTGAAGTCGGCGCGGGAGAGGCCTAGGTGTGGCCACAGGCCCTCAAACCAGGGGGATGAGTTTTGGCACTGGTCGGTTGTGGTGAAGCTTTCCCACTGCCCTTCCTGCCTGCCCTGCCTCTACACGGGGGGAAGCGAGCGGGAAAGGGTGTCTCCGTCCCGCGGTGTGGTTTTGGGTGGTGACGCCGGAGGACACGCTCCCCACAGCCACAACACAGCTAGGGGAAGTAACCCCAGCAGCTCCCGATGATTGTCCTGGCACAGAAGGCTGGTTGTGGCCCCCCCGGGATGGGGTGCTGGGGCAGGACACATGGGGCTGGGGTGGGTTCTGTGGAGCAGGACTGACCCCCAATGGGGAAAAGCATGGGTCCCCACCATGCCCTGGATGGAGCAGCTAATTAGGCAAGGGAAACACTGCCACATCCTCTGCCTTTTTTCTGCCTGCACCCCTGCAAGCTCCCCGGGCCTTTGAATCTGTCACGGTAGCCTGGGACCTGCCTAGCTGTGCTGGCCGGGTGGGCAGCCCTGTGCCTGTGGAAAGCCCCAGCAGTGGGGTGGTTTGCAGCTGATAAAGCTTCCTGCAGCCAGCTCCCAAAGCTGCTTCACCCCCAGCCTGGGGGTGCTGTAAAAAAAAAACAACAACAAAAAAAACCCCACCAAACCCAAACCTCATCCAGAGTCTCCCTTAGAAAGGGCACATTAAAAATGGCAAAATTGTTGCATTTGAAGATTTGTGGCTTGTTCTGGAAACTTGCCGTGAGAGCACCAGCAGGCTACTTGGATGATATTGAATTTTGGTTGATTTTTTTTTTTTCTTAAAGATATAAAACCTCTGTAACTGTTCTCGCAGTGCTAAACTCAGCCAATACAAATATAGCAGTTACGTCATGTGATGGAAAACTTGCTCTCAGTGGTCCCGGCAATGACACAGTGGTTCCTCGGGCTGGTGCGGCGCTGGCTCCCTGTGGCTGTCCCTGCTTGATCTGGCCCTGCCTTTAAGCAGAGCCCCAAGCCAGGAAACCTCCATCACTGTGATGGTTTTGCTCACCTAGTGCGGGGTGAGATGGAGGCAGCTGGGACAGCTCCCGAAGGGGTTGGACCCCACCAAGAACCCCCCCCCTCATTTTGGGATCAGCTTGGGAGCATGCTCGCAGCTCAAAGGGTTGCAATGCAGCTTGCCATAAAATGCAGAAAGTGCCTTAATCTGGCTGCCAGCTGGCTGGCTTGCTGCTCCAGTGCCTTATCTGCCTTTGCATACTGACAAGTGATTGCAAATGGGTTTGCTTGCTCTGGAGGCAAGCCAGCACAGAAATTTGGTGTGTGTTCATTGAGACTTGGTTTGTTTGGGTTTTGGTTTTTGGTTTTGGTTTTTCTTTCCAGAGGGACAGCTTGAATTTTGCTGTCCTCTTCCTTTATTTTTCTGGTTTGCAGCACCGGGCTCCCACACTGTCCTGTCCCTTACGTCTAGTCCAGCTTTTCCTTCCCCACGTGGTACCCAGAGGGGAAAGGTCTGCAGGGACCGAGCCCTGCGTTGGTACCCTCTTGCAGGAAGAGGTGTGTGGGCAGATTTGCAAACCCTGTGTGATTAATTGCCACATTTGCTGACAAATCTCTCCAGGGTTTGAGGAGGTGTACTTCTTAGGCAGCAGAGAGCGTTTCTGCTTTAGACATTGATGTCAGCAAAGTTCAACTGCTGGAGCCTGATCCGTTTCCGTGGAATATGGGAATTAAAATGAACCATCTATCTCCCTTTCCTCTGAGGGCTTGCTTGATGTTGTAAGCACCTTCCCTTCTAAGCTCTGTTGTTTTTGTAAGAGCCCGGGAGTAGGAAGGCTTGAGCAGTCATCCTCTTGCGAGGTCTTGGAAAGTGCTGTGGCCCTCATGAAGGGCATGCTAAGGGGTGCCTCCCATGCAGCGCCTGATTTTGGGTGGCTCTGGGAGGGCAAGAGGAGGCTGCAGAAATGGCCGGGGCAGGATTGACACCGGCATGGCCTGGCTCCTCTCGGTTCCTCTCTGCCATCCAGCATCCTCCCCTCCTCTTCCTTCGTGGTCTCTGACCTTGTCCTGGTGGTGGCATGTTCTCCTTTTCCTGCAGAGGGACAGAGAGCAGCTTTATGCTCAACTCAAAAATATTTTTAGATATAGAGAAGATGTTGAGTACTGGCCTGGTGACCGCAGCAGCCCGCCCTGTGTATGAAATACTCAAAAAGTCCTTTCTACCGGCAGGGTGTTCCTCATCCCTTTGGTTCTGCAGCATTGCTGGTGCTATTGGGTGGACAGCAATGGCACACGCAGGTGCCTCTGCTGCCTCCTTCCCGCTGCCAGCGGGCTCCCTTGCTCTGGACCCAAAATGCATTTCATTCCTTGTCAGCGGAGCCAGCGGGGACTGCGGGCCTCCACAGAAACATTGCCAAATGGCTCAGAAATGCAGAGCTGGAGCGGCTCCATGTGCTGGTGGAGGCGGCAAGCTCCTCTGTCCCTGCCTTCCACCTGGCTTTGTGGCTCTGCAGGAGCGGGACCCCTGCCCTCCACCTCTCCTTGCTCTGACTCGCTCCTGCCCAAAATCGGATGCAGGAACTTTTTATCCGTCACAGGTCCTGCCCCTAGTCCACTTGGGTCCATGGTTGGAAACAACCCACACTAGTGTACCCCCTTCCGTGGGGGACCAAAGCCAGCAGTGCCAGGCAGGGATGCACAGGCTTGTCATCTGCTGCTGTGGTGCAAGGGAGGCTGCTAGCAAGTCTTGCCCAAGAACCTTCCTGGGCCAGGCTGAGGATGCACGTGGCTGGTAGCCTTTCCCTGACAGCCATAATAGGAGGCCTGGTACGAGAAAATCAATCTAAAAGAGGACAAGCAGATATGGTGCATCCCACCAGTGCTCTTGTGTCTTCCTACCAGCTGGGGTTTAAGGACAAGGCAGCCTGGGTCAAGGCAGAGCAGGGGACTCCTTCCCCATGAGCAGGCTCTCAGGGAGAAGGAAAAGGGTGTCACTACTGGAGAGCGTCAGGTTGGGGCCAGCCGGGAACTGGGGATGCTGAGAAGGGCAGGGAGCAGTGGGGCAGAGAGAAGGACTCAGCGCAGGGACCCCAAGGCATGCAGCAACCTGGGAAAGCACTGAAAGCTTCTGCACGGCGGGTAAACCCAAAGGAAGGGGCTCACCCTACAAGCCACAGCAGGCAAGTGGGGGGGGGCTTATTTACAACCTCCTTTTGTTATTTCTTTCCGATTTTGCTCTGCTCTAAGAATATAATCGTTCTAATTAGGTGTTATTAAACCTGGTGTTTCGGAGCCCTGTTGAGGGGTGCTTGCTCTGAAGCTGATCTACACAGTCCTTCAAGCTTGAAGCTGATCCTTCAAGATGGACCCAGCTTGGGGCCCGTTTCAGATGGTGTGGTGTGGCTCTCGTATGCCCTTGCAGCAAGAGCTGCAGCAGCTGGGTCCCTCGCCCTTCTGTGCATCGCCCTGCACATGGGCTCCCCTGCCCTGGGTTTGTGCCGTGGCTGCTGCCATAGACCCCAGTCTCCAAGCGCCAATGCAGTACTCGGTGTGAGCGGTGCTTTCCCCAGGTAATTATTTTTAATGGGCGGGTTTGGTGCCTGGTGCCCTTATCTCACCTCCCTGAGCAACTCCAGGCTTTTCCATCCCTCCGGGTCCCTCTGTGCTCAGGCTGCCAGCTCAGCACCATCCACTGGTGATGTGGGGGGCCCTGATAGCCAGGGCAGGGCCCCACCAGCTCCGGGTCAAAGCTTAGTTTTCCTCTTGTGGCTTCTGTGTCACAGCAGGTTTAATTATAACCCCTTCCGTCGCGCTCTTCCGGCTTATCTCACGTGCTCCCGCGCGCTCGCTTCCTCCTTGCTGGCAGCATCCAGCTGCCGTCACTCCTGCAGGCGAGCAAAATCAGTTTTGGGACCTCGGGACGGGGAGACAAAGGGTCCCAATGCTGGCCAGAGAACCCAGGGTCAGCACAGGGCCGGAAAGCAGGACCCCCTCATAGGCTCACCAGTGCGGGGTGCAGCCCTTGCTTGCTGCTAGAAGCCAGGTCCCAGCTTTTGGGGAGCAGAGGTGCTGCCGGAGGAAGAGGAAGGACCCTGCGCATCGGAGGGGACCATGCGGGGACAGCAGTCAGAGCTGACCTGGATGTCTCCCTCCAGCAGGTGACACAGGAGTGGGGACAGCCAAGCTGCCACCATGGTCGCACTCTCGCTGAAGATCAGCATTGGCAACGTGGTGAAAACGATGCAGTTCGAGCCCTCCACCATGGTGTATGACGCCTGCCGGATGATCCGCAAGCGGGTGCCCGAGGCCCAGATGGGACAACGTAAGTCTGCAGTGGGGCTGTCTGCCGTGTCAGGGCCACCCTGGCTTGGCTCCTGGCATTTCACTGGCTTGCCTTTCCTCTCTTGTCCCCGTGCCTGTCTGGGCTTTCCCAGCCAGCACAGAGCAGTGGGGGGGTGGGGGGAGCAAAGTCCGAGTCCTCCTGCCTGGTTGAGGCGAGGGGCTGAGCTCCTCAAGCTCCCTCCTTGACACCCCAGAAGAAATTTGGGGGCTTGGGAGATAGGAAAACACATTTGGAAGTGAAATACTCATTGAGTTCTTTGAGCCTGCTGCCCTTTCTGTCTGCTCCTCTCTCCTACTTGCATTCATTACCACTAGCCAGGACTAGGTGGGTTTAAACAGTCATAGGGGTCGTAGCAAGCATTAATAAACGATATAAGTTAATTTTTCCTTTCTTGGGGAATATATAGTCCTCCGTCAGGTCTGTCCCCCCGGCAGCTCTCTGCCAGACTCCGTGCTGGTGCTCTGTTACCTTGCTAAGCTTTCTCACCTCTAATATCTCCCTGTTGCCACAAGGCTCAAAAATAAGCTTATGGCACATGAGCTCATGATGCGATTCATGTCCACGCGGATGTGGCCTGTCCCTGGCATGGACGGGGGGGCTGGAGCACTGGGACATCGTCTTGGGGGCTCTCCTGGGTCCCCACCGCCTCCGAAAGCGTCTCTGCCACAGAGAGCTGTGCATCAGGCAGGCAGCAAACAGGAGGTCAGGAGTTGGAAGAGGAGGGGGAGCGCGGCAACATCTGGGAGTTGCGAACTCCTCATGGATGAAAGGAAATGCCTTCTCGTGCAGTGCCTGGCTGGCCTGTGGGATGCAGTCTGGCAGATCACGGCTTTCAGTTTCAGAGAGGGACTGGATGTTTACTTGGATGCAGGGCTGTAACGGGTGTTGGATTGGAAGGAGTGTTGCATTTCCTGCTCCTGGGTGTGAGTCAGCCTGCTTATAAAAAAAAAAAAAAAAGGCAAGGGGAAAGCCTTATAGGGAACTGCTTATTCCCAAGTTCCTTTTCAGTTGCTCATAGCTTTTCTTTTCCTCTCGGTTCCTTGCAGCTTTTGTTTCTCTTTGCTCTCCTTACTCAGTGGCACTCAGGGGTCCCTTTTTGAGCTGCCCTGTTTTTTTCTGACCTTTGGACTGGGGGAGCTTTGGTGTAGGTTTCCAGCCCTGCTCTTGCTCTGTCTTGGGAAGCACCTCTCCCTGCCCAAGCTATGGATTTGGGGCAAGCTGCTCAGTTTTCAGTGCTTTAAAATTATCCTTTTAGAATTTGCTTTGAAAATAGCTTTTTAAAAAATTATTATTATTAAAAATTAATTTAAATTTAATTTTTAATTAAAAAAACAAAAGGCAAGCCTCAGTGATTTTTCTGCTCCCTGTTTAGTAGGATCCTAAAAGCAGTGTTAGCCAGGCAGGAGCAGGGTGCTTCAGAAATTTGTCCCTCCCTGCAGAGAGCTGCCAACGAGATGACTCATTATAAACTTAGCAGCCAGCCAAGACAGCCTGCAGCGAGGGGTTGTTGGAAAGGTGGAGAAGGACCTTTCCCAGGGCAAAGCCAGGCATGGTCCTGGCCTCTTGCAGCAAGAAGACGGGACCATCCCCATGGGTCCAAGCCAGGGTGCCACTGCCTGGGCATCAGCAGCAGTGCTCTCACTGGGTACCCCAGCCCCAGGGGAGCAGGATTTGGTGAACAGCACTTCTACACTTTCTCACCACCTCTGAGACCTTGTAAGCTTCAATCCCATCCTCCTTCAGCCTCCTCCCCAAATGGAGGAGTTCCAGCTCCTTTAGTCCCTCGTACCAAGGCTCCATCATTTAAGTTGCCCATCTCTATATCTTTTCAAACTCCGCTGTGTCCTTCTGGGGAGGTGCAGACCACACCACCATGGAGTACTCAAAGTGTGGATGTACCTAGGTTTTATAGACCAGTTCACAGCACCCTTCCTGGTGATGCCCAGTGTTTTACTACCTTGCTTTGGCCACTGCTACACGTTGCACTGAAGATTTCAGAGAGCTGTCAAGTCCAAGTTCTTCCTTCAGTTGCAGTCAGTTCCAAGTTTGGCATACTTCAGATGATTTTTTCCATAGATAACTATATGGTAAAACATGTACCTTGAAGCTCACTTGCCAGCTTTTTGCTGGGCTCCAGCATGCGCAGTACTGCTGTGCTTCACGTGCTGGGCTGCAGGCACATCCCTGGGTGCAGGCTGGCATCTTGGTGGCCCTGTCCTGCTCAGGATTACCCTGGCAGAGACTTTGCCTGTTTTTCAGCCAATGATTTTGGGCTGTTCCTCTCGGATGAAGACCCAAAGAAAGGGATCTGGCTGAAGGCTGGGAAGGCTCTGGACTATTACATGCTTTGCAACAGGGTAAGCATCCATCCCATGTCCTTCCAGCTGGTACCTGCATCAGCTCTGTGGTCAGACGCCCACAGTGGGGAGGTGCTGCGGGTGCCTGCCCTGCTGCCTTGCATCGTGCCTGGATGTACCCTATGCCCCCCCCCCCCCCCCCCGCCCCAGTTGCACCAGGGAGATGGGAGCTGTCAGCATGTTGGCAGGATGCAGGTGCCCTGCACCCATGCCACTGCTGGGAGCTGTGCTCTGCTGTGCTCGCAGGACACCATGGAGTACAAGAAGAAGCAGCAGCCCCTGAAGATCTGCATGCTGGATGGGACAGTGAAAACAGTGATGGTGGATGACTCCAAAACAGTCACTGACATGCTCATGACGATCTGTGCCCGGATGGGTGAGAGGAGGGGGGCAGCAGCAAGGGGGAGGAAGGGAGGTGGGGAGAGATGGCAGTATCTGGTGGGGGGTACTGGGGTACCGGCAGCAGCTCTGCGGCAGATAGCCTGGCAGTGGGGATGTCCGAGGGGTGCGTGATGCTGGGGAGGGGACACCGCTCTGCACCCCTGCATCGCTCCAGGCTCGGTATTTGGCAGTGATGTTGTGCTGAGCTCGGTCCTCTGCGCTCCTGCAGGCATCACCAACTACAATGAGTATTCACTTGTTCGGGAGACTATGGAAGAGAAGAAGGAGGAGGTTACTGGCACCCTTAAGAAGGACAAGACCCTGCTGCAAGATGAGAAGAAGATGGAGAAGCTCAAGCAGAAGTTGCACACGGATGACAAGTGTACGTGCCTGCACATGCTGGGGACAGGGTCAGCCTGTGCCAAAGGCAGCGGGGAGGAGAGCTGGTGGGCAGGGAGGGGAGCAGGGGCCCCCCCCGCAAAGGGAAGACCCAATGCAGGGGAGTGGAGATGACTGTGACGAGGGGACGTGTACCCACGCTCCTTGGAGTCTCTCCTTCTGTGTGGAGGCCCAGGGCAGAGGGATGAGAGCCGGGATGCACCAAACAGACATCCATTTCTTGTTCTGCGTGAGCAGCCCTGGGGCCGGGACCAGCCCTGCTTGGGTGTCCATCCCTGCTCACGCCCTGGCGTTGCCTGCAGTGAATTGGCTGGACCACGGCCGGACCCTGCATGAGCAAGGCATCGACGACAACGAAACGCTGCTGCTGCGGCGCAAGTTCTTCTACTCTGACCAGAACATGGACTCGCGAGATCCTGTGCAGCTCAACCTGCTCTACGTGCAGGTACAGCCCCCTGGAGCACCTCTCTCCGCTGCCGCATGCCAGCCCCCTGCAAGGGCTGGTGGCTGAGGGTTTTGGCTGGGAGCCACCACAGGGGGCACTTCAGGATGCCCAGTTATCTCTTGGGAGAGATTTCCTGGGTAAGAGCCAATACTGGCAATCCCAGCTCTGCCCTCTGTGTGCTCTAGAGCTCCCCAGGGGATCCTGTGTCTCCTCTGCCTGTAGGAACCATCCTGAAGTCTTGCTGCTGTTCTTCTACCAGGCATGGTGGTGGTCCCTGTAGGGGACAGCCTGCCCCTAGATCCTCCTCTTTTTCATGGCCACTTCTTTTCTGTCTGGAAAACAGGTCCTGCCCGGTGTGGAGGGGAGTGGTGGCAGAGCTGCATGGCTGCCCAGCCCACAGCGGTGTCTTCTCTTCCCACGCAGGCTCACGATGACATCCTTAATGGTTCCCACACAGAAAGGAGGAGTTTCCATTCACTGCAGCCACATGGCCTCAAAATGAGCGGAAAAGCCTGGACAGAGAGCCAAGGGGAGCAGAAAAGCTAGCACCAGGGCAGAGGGCCATGCATAGCTAGGCAGCAGCATCAGGACAGGGCAGCCCCAAGGGGCAGATTTAGGACCTGGAAGACAATTTGCACATGTGTGGGGTGCTCTGACCTGCAGCTGCCAGACCCAAGTGTATCTACTTCCCTCCCTGGGCTCCTCTGGTGGGGTAGCTGCTTCTTTGCTGCAGTTGGATGCTGCAGTCTGGGGACTCCAGAGCTGGGTGCATGTGCTCTCCAGCCTCTTCTCCTGTCTGGAAGGGTGATGGTTTGCAACAGGAGTAGTCTTGGCTTGCAGGAGGTGAGGGGATGCTGTGACATTTTTGGCTTGGTGGCCAGAGGCTTAGCTGCTGCAGGGTGCAGGGCCACACACCGCACGTCTGGGTCTGGTGCCCGGTGGGGAAGCAGTTTGCCATGTGCTGGTTGCTGCCTGTTGCGTGCTGGCAGGGTAGCCCCATGCCTTCCCTGCAGCCCCTGGGGGAGAGGAGGCTGATTGCTGTGTCATACCCCTCCTTTAGCCCCGTGAGTGACAGCAGAGATGTAGCCTGTCGCTAAAGAGCTAGAAAATAGCTGGCATGCCTGCAATACAGGTGACCGGGCAGCAGCTCCTGCTCACCTCTTGTTGGTGGGGCAGGCAGCGCCATGGGATGGCGCTGAATGCTGCCCACAGTGCAGCTGTTCCCATGGCTGGCTTGTACCTGCTGTTTGACCAGAGTCCGGTGCAGGGTGCAAAGCTGGGCAGTACTGGCAGTGCCTCACAGCAGGTTGTCACTGTGGTACAGTCAGGGACTCAGTGTGGGTTGTTGCCTGGGGAGTGGGCAGTGAACAGGTCATGGGTGTTGGGGTGATCCTGAGTGTTGCCTGAGCTGCTCTGGGCGGTGGTCATGACAGTGTCCTGGGGCAAGGAGGTGCCACAGTGCAGGCTGCGGCTCGAAGCCAGGTTACAACCTCATCGGCTGTTGCACGCGGTAGGGATGGGTTCGAGGTGTTGCCAGCTACTCCAGGTGTTCAGTGCTGGGCTGGGGTGGATGAAAGCCCCCACCCACTGCTGGTGCTCCCACTGCTGCTCCCACGCTGACCCTCTCAGTCCCCCCCCAGGACATGCTTATGCAGCTGGCAAAGGCAGTGGCCAGTGCCACTGCTGCGCTGGTGCTCAAAGCCAAGAAAGTGGCTCAGAAAACCGAAGACTCTGCTGCAGATGAAGGTGATCACTGCTGCCACCCAGTGTGCCCTCTTCACCTCCCAGCTGGTGGCCTGCACCAAGGTAAGCAGTATTAACCCTTGCCTCGACATGGCTGCAAGCATCACCTGGGTGGTGGCAGCTCTAGGTGGTGGGGTTGTAGGTGTGCCAGGACCACGTGTCCTCAGGTAGGATGTTAGGGGTCTGGCACCAGAAGCATGGGCTGCCTCAGGCGTTTGCCACCCCGAAACGCTGAATATTGTCTTTGGAGGAGCAGAAGTTGGGGACAGTTGTCCCTGCACGGCTCCTTGTAAGGAGCACACCACGCTCACTGCCCAGCCTTTCCTCCTTCCTTTCAGGTAGTGGCTCCCACAATCAGTTCCCCAGTCTGCCAGGAGCAGCTGATCGAGGCTGGCAAGTTGGTGGCCAAGTTGGCGGAGGGCTGCGTGGAGGCCTCCAAGGTGGCCACCAGCAATGACCAGCTCCTGAAGCAGGTGGGTGTGGCAGCCACAGCTGTCACCCAGGCCCTGAACAGCCTGCTGCAGCATATCAAGCAGCACGCCATGGGCGGGCAGCCCATCGGGTGCTACGACCAGGCCACCGACACCATCCTCAACATCACCGAGAACATATTCAGCTCCATGGGTGATGCAGGTGAGAGTAGCTGATGGCACCCATGGTAGAGCATGGTGGGTGGGGAGGTATCGGGGAGCCCGTGGGACTTGCTAATGGGCCACCCTTCCTTTCTTTCCCAGGGGGAATGGTGCGTCAGGCTCGTATTCTGGCCCAAGCCACCTCTGACCTTGTCAACGCCATCAAAGCCAACACGGAGGGAGAAACAGACCTGGAGAACTCACGCAAGCTGCTGAGTGTGGCCAAGATCCTGGCTGATGCCACCATCAAGATGGTGGAGGCTGCGAAGGTTCATGGCGTGCAGGAGGATGGGCGCTGGCTCCAGCCCCCATCCGATGCCATTGGCTCGGTGCTGCGGAGGGGGCGAGCAGCCTCTGGGTCGGGGAGCAGTTCCCAGAGTAAGGTCCTGCACTGAGCCAAGGACCTGTACAATGGAGCAGGGCTCCTGAAGCTGCGGGTGGTAGCAGAGGAGCTGTTAGCTCTCCTGCTGCTGAGCTCTCTGGGAGAGGCTTTGGGCATGGGCTGCCTCAAGGGTGTTCCCTGCTGTCAGGCCAGAGCACAGCTGCTGCTGTCAGGAGGACAAGGGACCCAGTGGCCTCTGCAAGGTGTGATGGGTTTCCTGCTTTCTCCAGGGAGCCGCAGCCCACCCAGACAGTGAGGAGCAGCAGCAGCAGCTGCGTGAGGCGGCGGAGGGGCTCCGCATAGCAATCAACACCGCAGCCCAGAACGCCATCAAGAAGCAGCTTGTGCACAAGCTGGAGGTGAGACGCTGGGCAAGGGGCTGTGGAGGGCGAGCAGGCATGGTCAGCGAACAAGACCCATGTGTCCCTGAGCTTTCCAGAGGGATAAAGTCCTTTTCATGTACAGTGTCCGCACTGCATCCCGCAGAGACCTCCTGCGCTGGCTCTGGCACGGGCATTACAGCTTTCATACCATGCTTGGCCCTCCTAAGATACTGGGAAACCTACTGCATGTGGGCAACAGAGAGATGCTGCATTTGTCCCCTTCTCACGGCTTTTTCTTTTGGCCCGACAGCCTGGTGGGAAGATGGTAGCTGCAGCCAAGGCCACTGTCCCCACCATCACAGACCAAGCCTCTGCGATGCAGCTCAGCCAGTATGCCAAGAACTTGGCCACAGCTCTGGCCGAGCTCCGCACAGCCACCCAGAAGGTAAGAGGCTGGGTCCCGTTGTGTGGCAGAATCCTGGCTATACACAGCAGGGTGGGGATGGCAGGGCGATGGGGACAGCCTGGTGGCAGGTCACAGTCTCTGCTGCAGCAGGGTGGACTCCGTGGTCACCCCACTCCCCTTCTCTTCCATCGCAGGCTCGGGAGGTGTGCGGACCCCTGGAGATAGACTCTGCACTGGGTCTCGTGCAGACCCTGGAGAGGGACTTGCAGGAAGCTAAGGCAGCTGCCCGTGACAGCAAGCTCAAGCCTCTGCCGGGAGAGATGGTGAGGGCGTGGGGAAGGATGGCATGGGATGGGTGCTGGGGCAGGGGAGCCGCCAGGGTGGAGGCTAGAGGTGCAGCCCACCAGCACATCCCCACTCATCCCCCTGCAGATGGAGAAGTGTGCCCAGGACCTGGGGAACAGCACGAAAGCCATCAGCTCTGCCATTGCTCACCTCCTGGGAGAGGTGGCCCAGGGCAATGAGAACTACACAGGTACTGGCCTCTGTGCTTGGGCTGGGAGAGGGGAGGGAGCTGCACCGGCAGTGACTGACCTCTCCACCCCCCCAGGGATCGCCGCCCAAGAGGTGGCCCAGGCCCTGCGCTCACTCAGCCAGGCCGCCCGTGGTGTGGTGGCCAGCACCCCCAACCTGCAGGCGCAGAGTGCCATGCTGGAGTGTGCTGGCGACGTCATGGATAAAGCCAACAACCTCATCGAGGAGGCACGGAAAGCAGTGGCCAAGCCCAGTGACCCGGAGAGCCAGCAGCGCCTGACCCAGGTGGGGGGAGCCCCAGTGCCCCCCGCCAGCCTGCAGGAAGGGCATGGAGCTGGCCGGGGGATTATGACCGCTCTTTGCTTCTCCGCAGGTGGCCAAGGCGGCATCGCAGGCCCTGAGCCACTGCGTCAACTGCCTGCCAGGACAGCGGGACGTGGATGCTGCCATCTGCATGGTGGGAGAGGCCAGCAAGAGGTTGCTTGTGAATTTGGTGAGCTGAGCCGGGTCGGGAGGGGAAGGGTGGAAGCCTTGTAGGGATGCAAGCCGGTCCATCCACGCTGGGTTCCTCTCTAGCATGTCCCCAAGCAGGTGCCAGATCTTCATTCTCCGTCTCCATCCTCTTTGCCTCCTCTCCTAACCCCTCTCCCTGCCTCCAGTTCCCTCCCAGCACCAAAAGCTTCCAGGAGGCGCAGAGCCAGCTGAACCGGGCGGCCGTGGGGTTCAACCAGTCTGCCAATGAGCTGGTGCAGGCGTCATGTGGCACCCCTCAAGACCTGGCCACGTCCTCTGGCAAATTTGGGCAGGACTTCGATAAGTTCCTGCAGGCGGGAGTGGAGATGGCTAGCCAGTCCCCGGTGAGAGCAAATACCCATTGGGTGGTCCTGGGTACGGTGAGAGGTTTGGGGTGCCTGGGAAGGCAGCTGACCGCAGGCAGAGTGGCAGGGCAGCGGTGGTTAGGGTGGCTATGGCCAACGCAGCCGGTGAGATGGGGGTCTGGGGCTGTGCAAAACCACAGCAGCAGGGGGAAAGTGGCTTGGGTTGGTTCAGCAAGCGTTGCTGCCATATCCTTGCTGTTGGCAGATGAGTTGGATGAAGGGAACCGGCTCAGCTTGGAAACCACTGGAGAAGACCCAGGGTTGGTGTGGAGCTTGGAAACCTGTTGCAGGTAACTCTTCTTGGCTTCTTGCAGAATAAGGAAGACCAGGCGCAGGTGGTGTCGTACTTGAAGAGCATCTCCATGTCCTCCAGTAAGCTGCTGCTGGCTGCAAAGGCACTCTCCGCTGACCCCGCAGCCCCCAACCTCAAGAATCAGCTGGCGACAGTGGCATGGTAGGAGGAACCGCTCCCTGTGAGCTGTTTGCTGTAGCAGTGGGGCCGGGTGACAGAGCCAGCATTGATCTGTGGGTCTCTTTCCCCTGTCCCCGGCAGGGCTGTGACTGACAGCATTAACCAGCTGATCACCATGTGCACCCAGCAGGCGCCAGGCCAGAAGGAGTGCGACAATGCCCTGCGGGAGCTGGAGGTGAGAAGCCACATCTTGCCAAGGCAGTGGAGGGGCTGAGATGGCGAGGAGGGGGCAGCTGCGCCCCGCTGCGAGAGGCGGGAGGGAGCGAAGAGGAGGTGCAAGCAGAGGGCATGGACCCTTCCCCTGGATGTGACAGCCATGTCCCTGCAGATGGTGAAGGAGCTGTTGGAGAACCCCACCCAGATCATCAACGACATGTCCTACTTCAACTGCCTTGACAGTGTCATGGAGAACTCCAAGGTGAGCCCTGAGCTGGGGGCGGAGGTTTGGGGAAGGATGGGAAGGTTTGGGAAGGATGTGGGGACAAAAGGAAAGGTGGTTCCTCCCCTGTTGGTGAAGCACAGTGAGCTCTGAGCCTGGGAGCACTGCAGGAGCAGGAGGTGGTCTCTAACTGGTGCGCAGTGTGTCCTGCAGGTGCTGGGTGAGTCCATGGCTGGCATCTCCCAGAATGCTAAGAACAGCAAACTGTCCGAGTTAGGCGAGTCTATCAGTGCTGCCTCCAAAGCTCTCTGTGGGCTGACAGAGGCAGCTGCCCAGGTAAGACACATTCAATCCCAGCCCCGAGCATTACGCCTGGTGCATAGTTGCTGTACACACCCCTCCCCTGCCCCTCCAAGCCTGGCCCCATGGGACTGTGCTGCTAACCTCCTCCCCAGCCCATGCCTGCTCTGAGCCTCCCCACCGCACGCAAGCTCTCACTGCCTCTCTTGTGCTCCCAGGCTGCCTACCTCATGGGGGTCTCAGACCCCAACAGCCAGGCTGGACAACAGGGCTTGGTAGACCCCACTCAGTTTGCCAGAGCTAACCAAGCCATCCAGATGGCCTGCCAGAACCTGGTGGACCCTGCCTGCACCCAGTCCCAGGTGAGCATGAGGTGGGGCACCGTTATGGGCATTTTCTTGCATGAAAGGGAGTGAGGGAGTGTGAGGCTAGCAGAAAGAACTGTGTCCCAAGAGTTGGTAGTGTTTTATCAGGCCCCATCAGTACTGGGAACTAGCTGGCAACAGTGACAGTCCAGATGAGGGGCTGTATGGGCATGCAGGACCTTGACGATCCTTCTTGGGTCCCAAGACGGATCTCTGTGGTCACTGGTGCCCCGTGTGGGGCTGGCGGGAAGGGAGAGCTGCAGGGATGGGGAGATGCGGTGGGTCCTGCCTCACCCTGCTCTTCCCTGCAGGTACTGTCAGCAGCTACCATTGTAGCGAAGCACACCTCGGCCCTGTGCAATACGTGCCGCCTGGCCTCCTCCCACACCGCCAACCCTGTAGCCAAGTGCCAGTTCATCCAGTCAGCCAAGGAGGTGGCCAACAGCATGGCCAACTTGGTGAAGACCATCAAGGTAGTCACCTTGGCAGTCACCGAGGTGAAGGGCTCCGGAGCGGACGCTCGTGCCGGGCACCCTTGCTAAGGCGGCAAAAAGCGCAGGGCGAGAGCGGGCAGCCCAGCCACCCGCCTAGAGCGAGGAAGAGCGGGAAAGGGCGAGCTGCTGACATGCAGCAGCTCTGACGCAGCGTGGGCGGGGCCAGGAGTGACGGCAGCCAAACCCCCCACCTATAAAAGCAGCCCCCAGGGAGCGTGAGCAACCAGGAGTGCGGGGACCAGGATGGGCAAACAGGGCGTGGCGCGCCAGGAGGGCGTGGCGCACCAGTTTGCGCGGCAGCTCACGCGGGCAGGGCGCGCGGGGAAGGCCGAGTGCCCCCGCTCCTAGTTCCAAAGGGAAACTCAGGCAGCGGTCATCATCCTCCCAGGAGGAGACCTGGCAGCTACGGTTACCACCCGCCCAAAAGCCTCCGCCAGAAGGAATGTGGCGACCCAGACGGAGCTCCCGCACAAACATGCAGCCATCCAGGTCGCCGGCTGCAGGGAGTGCCTGAGCCTGTCACTTGTACCAGAGGGCAGCGGAGACGGCAAATGTCTTCGGTGTGACCAGGTAGATCTCCTCAGCCTGGTGGCAGAGCTGAAGGGGGAGGTAAAAGGCTAAGGAGTATCAGGGAGTGTGAGAGGGAGTTAGACTGGTGGAGCCGCACCCTACCGTCCCTGGGGCCAAGGCAACAGGCGGAGGCCCCACAAGGAGCAGAGGATCCCCTATCCTCTTGCCGGCAAGCAGAAGGAGGGGATCCAAGAGATGGGGGGGAATGGAAACAGGTCCCTGCCCGGGGAGGCAGGCGAATCCCCTCCCAGCCTCCCTCACCTTCCCAGCTGCCCTTACATGACAGATATGGGGCTCTGGAAGTTGAGGGCCAGGCAAGTGGGGAGGAAGGTGAAGGTCCAGCCAGGGGGTTGCCGAGGGCAAGTCAGTCAGCCACATGCATTACGACTGCCCCCGTTAAGAAAAAAAGGAGGGTAATTGTGGTAGGTGATTCCCTCCTGCAGGGAACTGAGGGCCCAATCTGCTGTCCGGACCCATCCCACAGGGAAGTCTGCTGCCTCCCTGGGGCCCGGGTTAGGGACGTTACTAGGAAACTCCCTGATCTTGTAAGGCCCTCCGATTATTACCCATTGCTGGTTGTACAGGTTGGCAGTGATGAGATTACAGAAAGAAGTCCTAAAGCAATCAAGAGGGACTTCAGGGCACTGGGGCGATTGGTCGCAGGATCGGGAGTGCAGGTAGTGTTTTCCTCAATCCCATCAGTGGCAGTTAAGAGTGCTGAAAGGAATGGGAAAACTCACCTGATTAACAGGTGGCTCAGAGGCTGGTGCCATCAGTGGAATTTTGGTTTTTTTGATCATGGGGAGGTTTACAAGGCACCAGGCCTGCTGGCGGCTGATGGAGATCAGCTGTCTCCAAAGGGGAAAAGGATTCTCGCCCATGAGTTGGCAGGACTCATTGAGAGGGCTTTAAACTAGGTTTGAAGGGGGAAGGGCATATAACCGGGCCTGCTAGTGAGGAGCCCAGGGGTGGCATGGCAACATTGGGGGTGAAATCGATAGCCCATCTCAAGTGCATGTACACCAATGCACGCAGCATGGGCAACAAACAGGAGGAGCTGGAAGCCCTTGTGCAGCAGGATGGCTATGACATAGTCGCCATCACAGAAACGTGGTGGGACGACTCTCATGACTGGAGTGCTGCATTGGATGGCTATAAGCTCTTCAGAAGGGATAGGCAGGGAAGGAGAGGCGGTGGGGTGGCTCTGTATGTTAGGGAGTGTTTTGACTGTATAGAGCTTGACAGTGGTGATGATAAGGTCGAGTGCTTATGGGTAAGGATGAGGGGCAAAGACAGCAAGGCAGATGTCCTGTTGGGAGTCTGCTATAGACCACCCAACCAGGATGTAGAGATAGATGAAGCGTTCTACAAGCGGCTGGCAGAAGTCTCGCAGTCGCCAGCCCTTGTTCTCGTGGGGGACTTCAACTTGCCGGACATCTGCTGGAAATACAACACAGCAGAGAGGCAACAGTCTCGGAAGTTCCTAGAGTGTGTGGAGGATAACTTTCTGATGCAGCTGGTAAGCGAGCCTACTAGGGGAGGTGCCTCGCTTGACCTGCTGTTTACAAACAGAGAAGGGCTTGTGGGAGATGTCGTGGTCGGAGGCCGTCTTGGGCTTAGTGACCACGATATGATAGAGTTCTCGATTCTTGGTGATGTAAAGAGGAGGGGCAGCAAAACTGTTACCATGGACTTCCGGAGGGCAGACTTTGGCCTGTTCAGGACCCTGGTTGGGAAAGTCCCTTGGGAGGCAGTCCTGAAAGGCAAAGGGGTCCAGGAAGGCTGGGTGTTCTTCAAGAAGGAAATCTTAAGGGCGCAGGAGCAGGCTGTCCCCGTGTGCTGTAAGACCAACCGGCGGGGAAGATGACCGGCCTGGCTGAACAGGGAGCTTTTGTGGGGACTCAGGGAAAAAAGTCTACCGCCTTTGGAAGAAGGGGCGGGCAACTCAGGAGGAGTACAGGGATCTTGTTAGGTCATGCAGGGAGGAAAATAGAAAAGCAAAAGCCCAGCTAGAACTCAATCTGGCCACTGTTGTAAAAGATAATAAAGAATGCTTTTATGAGTACATCAGCAGTAAAAGGAGAGCCAAGGAGGATCTCCATCCTTTGCTGGATGTGGGGGGGAACATTGTCACCGAGGACAAGGAAAAGGCTGAGGTACTTAATGCCTTCTTTGCCTCTGTGTTTAACAGCCAGACCAGTCATCCCCAGGATATTCAGCCCCCTGAGCTAGAAGACAGGGATGGGGAGCAGAATGGACCCCTCATAGTCCAGGAGGAAGCAGTTAATGACCTGCTACGCCACCTGGATGCTCACAAGTCTATGGGGCCAGATGGGATCCACCTGAGAGTACTGAGGGAGCTGGCAGAGGAGCTCACCAAGCCACTCTCCATCATCTATCAGCAGTCCTGGTTAACAGGGGAGGTCCCTGATGACTGGAGGCTTGCCAGTGTGACACCCATCCACAAGAAGGGCCGGAAGGAGGACCCGGGGAACTACAGGCCTGTCAGCCTGACCTCGGTCCCGGGGAAGATTATGGAGAGGTTCATCTTGAGTGAACTCAACAGGCAAGTGCAGATCAACCAGGGGATCAGGCCCAGCCAGCATGGGTTCATGAAAGGCAGGTCCTGCTTGACCAACCTGATCTCCTTTTATGACCTGGTGACCCGCCTGGTGGATGAAGGAAAGGCTGTGGATGTCATTTACCTGGACTTCAGTAAAGCCTTTGACACAGTCTCCCATAATATTCTCCTAAGGAAGCTGGTGGCTCATGGCTTGGACGGGCGTAGTCTTCGCTGGATAAAAAACTGGTTGGGTGGCCGAGCCCAGAGAGTAGTGGTGAATGGAGTTAAGTCCAGTTGGCGGCCGGTCACGAGCGACGTTCCCCAGGGCTCAGTTTTGGGGCCAGCCTTGTTTAATATCTTTATCGATGATCTGGATGAGGGGATTGAGTGCACCCTCACTAAGTTTGCAGATGACACCAAACTGGGTGGGAGTGTCGATCTGCTGGAGGGTAGGATGGCCCTGCAGAGGGACCTGGACAGGCTGGACCGATGGGCCGAGGCCAACTGTATGAGGTTTAACAAGGCCAAGTGCCGGGTCCTGCACTTGGGTCACAACAACCCCATGCAACGCTACAGGCTTGGGGAAGAGTGGCTGGAAAGTTGCCTGGCGGAAAAGGACCTGGGGGTGTTGGTAGACAGCCAGCTGAACATGAGCCAGCAGTGTGCCCAGGTGGCCAAGAAGGCCAACAGCATCCTGGCTTGTATCAGGAATAGTGTGGCCAGCAGGAGCAGGGAGGTGATTGTCCCCCTGTACTCGGCGCTGCTCAGGCCGCACCTGGAATACTATGTCCAGTTTTGGGCCCCTCAATACAAGAAAGACATTGAGGCTCTGGAGCGTGTTCAGAGAAGGGCAACGAAGCTGGTAAAGGGTCTGGAGCACAGGCCTTATGAGGAGTGGCTGAGGGAACTGGGGTTGGTTAGCCTAGAGAAGAGGAGGCTGAGGGGAGACATTATTGCTCTCTACAACTACCTGAAAGGAGGTTGTAGTGAGGTGGGTGTTGGTCTCTTCTTCCATGTAGTCAGCGATAGGACGAGAGGAAATGGCCTCAAGCTGTGTCAGGGGAGGTTTAATTTGGATATTAGGAAAAATTTCTTTACGGAGAGGGTAGTCAAGCATTGGAACAGGCTGCCCAGAGAGGTGGTAGAGTCACCATCCCTGGAAGTGTTCAAAAAACGGGTAGACGTGGCACTTTGGGACATGGTTTAGTCTAGTCTACTTTTAATTGGTTTAGTGTGGACTTGGTAATGTTGGGTTAATGGTTGGACTGGATGATCTTAAAGGTCTTTTCCAACCTAAACGATTCTGTGATTCTATGATTCTATAAGGTGTGGTCTCCCTGCTGGGGTGCTGTGTTGGGGATGGGATTTTGGTCATTGTGGGGGCTGGTAACTGTCCCAGTCTCTTTGTGCCAGGCCCTGGATGGCGCATTCAGCAAAGAGAACCAGGAGCAGTGCCATGCCGCCACCACCCCTCTCATAGAGGCTGTGGATAACCTGACAGCCTTTGCCTCCAACCCGGAGTTTGCCACCGTTCCTTCCCAGATCAGCCTGGAGGTAGGATGCTGCAGGGGTAGGGAGGGAATGGCCCAGCTGTGATGGGGGCTGCTGAAGGGTGGGGAGGAGCTGTGCCTCCCCCGAGCTTTGGATGGGGCCCCAGTGTGGGGCTGGAGCTTGGTGGGGGGGGGGGTGATGGAGAGGTGGCAGCAAGCCTTGGGCTTCGAGGGGCTGCTCTGGGGTGAGGGTCATGAGAGAGGGAGGGGGTAACTTCCCACGCACAGTCCCTTGTGTGCGTCACCAGCCCATTGTCTCCCCATGCAGGGGTGCAGAGCCGTGGAGCCCATTGTCTCTTCAGCCAAGACCATGCTGGAGAGCTCTGCCGGCCTCATCCAGACCGCCCACTCTCTGGCTGTCTACCCCAAGGACCCACCGCAGTGGTCGGTGCTGGCCAGCCACTCTCGCATCGTCTCAGACTCCATCAAGAAGTTGATCACCAACATGAGCTGAGGCAAGTCCTGCCCACTTGGCCATGGCCCTGTTCCCACTGGTGGGTATCTCTGCTCAGGCTTACTCCAAGTGAGCATCCCCAGGAATGTTTTGGCTCATCTTCTCCTCGGCCGCTGCCGGGGGGAGGCAAGGGATGGGATGGAAGATGCCATCCCTCGTCCTGTACGGGAGCTGCTCCTCCAGCCCTGACACAGGTTGATGGGGACGCGTGCCGGTGTGCCTGGGCTCTGACACCGGGTTGCCCCCAGCCTAGGAGAAAGGGGTCCTGCCCCTCGCCAGCACCAGCTGAGGCCAGGGGTGAAGGGGTGGCATAGCGCCTGCTAGCGCCAGGCTGATCCATCTGTCACGCAGGGACAAAGCTCCAGGACAGCGGGAGTGTGATGAGGCCATCAAGGTGCTGAACAGATGCATGCGGGAGATGGACCAGGCCTCCCTCGCTGCCATCAGCCAGCAGCTGGCCCCCCGAGAAGATATCTCCCACGAGGTGGGTTGAGGACATGCTGCTGCAAGCTCAGCTGGGGCGGATGTCCTTCCCCCTGGCTCCCAGCAGCACACAGTGACCCCGACCCCACTGCAGCCTCATGCGATGCCCTCTCTGCGACAGGCTTTGCACAACCAGATGATCACGGCTGTTCAGGAGATCAGCAACCTGATCGAGCCTGTGGCCAGCACGGCACGGGCCGAGGCCTCACAGCTGGGGCACAAGGTAATGTGGGGACGGGGATGGGGAGCTTCTGACGAGGCACTCGGTGCACGTGGAGGAGCTCGCGGCAGGAGGAGAGGCATGAGGCAGCTGGGGCTGGAAGCTGCTGGCGCTGATGCTGCTCTTCCCTAGGTGTCCCAGATGGCTCAGTACTTTGAGCCTCTCATTATAGCGGCTATTGGCACTGCCTCCAAAACACTCAACCACCAGCAGCAGATGAACCTCCTGGACCAGACCAAAACGTTGGCTGAGTCCGCCCTGCAGATGCTGTATACGGCCAAGGAGGCCGGTGGGAACCCAAAGGTGAGCAGGAGGGGCACATGTCAACAGCATGCTCCCCTTCATGCGTGGGTGCCACATACGCGTATGCCAGATATGGAAGCCTGGCTGGGGCTGCTGTAAGTGTGCGGCATCCCCGGTGGGAGGGGAGCTGCTGCCTGTTTTCCCTTACTCTGGCTCATCTTTGCAGCAAGCTGCCCACACCCAGGAGGCTCTGGAGGAGGCCATGCAGATGATGAAGGAAGCGGTGGAGGACCTGACCACCACCCTGAACGAGGCAGCCAGCGCTTCGGGTGTTGTGGGGGGCATGGTGGACTCCATCACCCAGGCCGTCAACCAGGTGAGGGGAGCACAGAGAGGACCCGGCTAGGGCTGTGGGTGGAGGAGAGGAAGAGTCAGTCAAACCCTACAAGGTCTCTGGGCTGGGGCTGGAGCCAGACTCTCCTGATGGTCTCTTGCAGCTGGATGAGGGGCCGATGGGCGAGCCAGAGGGGACCTTTGTGGACTACCAGACCACGATGGTGAAGACTGCTAAGGCCATCGCAGTGACTGTGCAGGAGATGGTGGGTGCAAGCAAGCCTGTCACCATAGAAAGCGGTGCCTGCCACCCAGGCAGGGCAGCCACCCTCCTTGCTTGCCTGTCCCAGTGTAGGGCCCCTCTACCTCCTGCTCTTCTTCCATTGGCAGGTCACTAAATCCACCACCAACCCAAATGAGCTGGGCATACTGGCCAACCAGCTCACCAACGACTATGGGCAGCTGGCACAAGAGGCCAAGCCGGCTGCACTCACCGCCGAGAATGAGGAGGTGCGAGCGTGGGGTGTGCCATGGGGCAGAGCAGGATCTGCTGGGGCATGAGAGCAGAGGACGGGGGCACTCAAACTTCCCATTGGAGCTGGGGGCAGGCAGCATTCAGACCTCCCTTGCAACACGGTGTGGAAATGCAGAGTAAAGCCGTGTTTCCTTTTTCCTCCTGAGTTGGGAGGACTGGGAGAGAGGAGCTGGGTGGGGGTGGCTGGTGTTTCCCAGCGGGTATCACAGATGCAGGGCTTAGTTCCCTGCTGGCGCTCTCACACACATGTTCCCCTCTAGATCGGCTCCCACATCAAGTGCCGGGTGCAGGAGCTGGGTCACAGCTGTGCTGCCCTGGTCACTAAGGCTGGAGCCCTGCAGTGCAGCCCCAGCGATGCCTACACCAAGAAGGAGCTGATAGAGAGCGTGCACAAGGTTTCTGAGAAGGTGAGCAGCCCAGAGAGAGGTGTGATGGCATGGCGAGGTGGGAGGGATGCTGAATTGAGCCACGTGCCCTTGGAGCCACTGCGATGGGTTCTCCCCTGGTCCTGTTGGGCTCTGTCGACTCTCTCAGCCATGCTTGCCCTGGCCTGATTCAGCTGATGGGGTGGAGGATGGATCCCCCTCTCCAGGCACTTGTAACAGCAGCTGGTGCTGTGATGGGTGAGTGCGACATCCAGGTGCTGCCTGCTGACATGCCGATGATGTCCTGCCAGGGAAGACTAATCTACGCACTGGTGGCAGCCCAAGGCCCTCCAAATCAGCTCTTGCAGTGGTGGATGTAGCATTTGCTGCGTCTCTAGCCAGCCTGCAGCTCATGCTGGGTGATTGATCTCTCCTGTACCTTTTGCTGTCATGGTGGAAAGCATCCTGTCTGTCAGTCAATCTAAAGAGCACACTTTTGAATAACAGACAAAAATAATGGCTAAAAAACTCTAGTTGATAAGGATAGAGCAGTAATGCTTGTAAGCAAGGTTACAAAAGCAAAACAAACACTTGTTCGTAGTGCCTGGCATGTGTCTGCATGCTCAGGGCCCTCCTGCAGGTCCTTCCTTTCCAAGATTGCTTTCCATCAGGAAACATGTTCTCCTATGAGTGCTTGCCCAAGTACAGAAATTGAGTTGAGCAGTTAAAGAAGGAATGAGCTGCGATGTTCTGATGCCCATCGTGCAAACCTTATTCATTTGGAAACTAACAGAGTCCAATATCTCCTGGACCCCCAAACACAATAGGTACAAGGTAAAAATATGGAAGCTAAGAAGGGGTGTCCAGACCACATGATTCCCAATTCCCCTCCTTGGTGTGAAGCAGCTCCGTCCTGGGGAGGTGTCAGGGGAGGTGTCAGAGGAGGTGTGCGGTAGGGGTTGCCTGAACCTGCTCTGCTACCCCAGTCACCCTGCTCATACCCTGCAGGTGTCTCACATGCTGGCAGCCCTACAGGCTGGGAACCACGGGACACAAGCCTGCATCACAGCAGCCAGCGCCATCTCTGGCATCATTGCTGACCTCGATACCACCATCATGTTTGCCACGGCAGGAACCCTCAATCGGGAGAACTGAGAGATCTTCACTAACCACAGGTACCTGGGTGCCTCGTCCAGCCTCTGCTCAGCCAGAGACAGGGGGGCAGGCCGTGTCCTGCAGTCTCCTGTCTTTCTGAGCTGTGGACCAGCCCCAAGGAGAGCTGCAAGTTCAGGTCATGCTGGCTCTGTTTCCCCTCCAGCTCATACATACAGAAGGCAGGGTCTAGAGTCTCTCTACACCCCAAGGAGCATGTGCAGAGGCCTGTGTCCTCTCTGATTCTCTTCTTCTCCCTAGGGAGGGCATCTTGAAGACAGCCAAGGCACTGGTGGAGGACACCAAGGTGCTGGTGCAGAATGCCATAGCCAGCCAGGAGAAGCTAGCCCAGGCTGCCCAGTCCTCAGTGTCCACCATCACCCACCTGGTGGAAGTGGTGAAGCTGGGTGCTGCCAGCCTGGGATCTGAAGACCCGGAGACTCAGGTGGGATGGGGTGTGTGGGGTGAACAGAGGCTGCTCATAGCTTGCTTGAAGGGGCTGAGGGTTGAAGGTGTTGTGTGGTGCTCTGGGCTGGACTCTGCGTGTTGTGGAGAGGGCTGGTTGGGCTTTGGCTGGTGCTGGCTGAGCTGGACTCCGTGTATACTGTGTGCCCTGGGGTGTCCAAATTTCCCACTGCTGGGCCACACCAGCCCCAGCCTGAGTGTAACCATAGCCAAGCTGTTGCCCTGGTCTTGTTCTCCCCCAGGTGGTCCTGATCAATGCTGTGAAGGATGTGGCCAAGGCACTTGGGGACCTGATCAGTGCCACCAAGGCAGCTGCTGGCAAAGTTGGGGATGACCCTGCTGTCTACCAGCTGAAGAACTCTGCCAAGGTCTGAGCTGGACGTGATGGGAAGGAGGGGATGGGGCAGGGGGGCTTCTCTGCCTGCCTGGGGGTGGGAGGACAACTGGGGGGCAGTCAGGGCAAGGGGGTAGGAAGGGGCACATAAAAGGTGGAGCACAACATGCAGAGGAGGCATTGATGGGAGAACAAGATGAGGTGGTGTGAGTGGAGTATGGGGATGGGGCAGTTTTGGACCAAACCACGAGGGAGGGACAGGTGCTGGCAGCAGCCCAGAGCTTGCATGGGGCTTCACCTGGTGCTCTTCTCCCTTCCATAGGTGATGATGACGAATGTCACTTCCTTGCTGAAGACTGTGAAGGCCATCGAGGACGAGGCCACCAAGGGAACGCAGGCGCTGGAGGCCACGATAGAGCACATACGCCAAGAGCTGGCAGTGAGTACAGCCGCAGTGGCGTGGCTGCTGTCCCACCCGCCGGCTGCCCCCACACCTCACTGCCACCTCTCGCCTTGCAGGTCTTCTCCTCCCCTGTGCCTCTTGCCAAGGTCTCCACCCCGGAGGACTTCATCCGTATGACGAAAGGCATTACGATGGCCATGGCCAAAGCGGTGGCCACTGGCAACTCATGTCGGCAGGAGGACGTCATCGCCACAGCAAACCTGAGCCGCTGCGCCATTGCGGATATGCTGCATGCATGCAAGGTACAGCAGGGGTCAGTAGGGGCTGTGGGTCTAGCATGTGTTTGTGGGGTGCAGCGTGTACCCTGCAGGGGAGGTGCCTGGATATGAATTGGGGTTCACTGTCTCCGGGTTTCAGGAAGCCACCTACCACCCAGAGGTGAGCAGGGACGTGCAGCAGCGGGCGCTGCGCTTTGGCAATGAGTGCACCAATGGCTACCTGGAGCTGCTGGAGCATGTGCTGGTGGTGAGTGTCCCTGCCCCGGTTCCCAGGGTGGGCAGAGGCTGCCCGTGGATGCCAGGGTGCTCCCAAACCCCCAAGGTCCTCTGGGTTCTGCACCTCCTCCCACTGAGGTCTTTGCACAGCCCCCTTCACTGGCTGTGCTGGCACAGCACATGGCTGAGCCCCTGCCATGGAAGCAGATGTCGGAGAGATGAACAGGCTCTGAAGAAAGGTATTTGGCTAACAACAGATGGAGATTAACTGGCTGTAAACAGGTGGAAGCTGGAAATTCGACAACACAGGAGCAAAATCCTGAAGCGGCTTCCAGTGAGCGTGGTGGGAATAAGAGACTTCAGCCAGTGGGAGAGGAGCAGTGCCCCGTGATGGCAGAGGTGATGACTGCAAGCACCAGTTGTACCCTTTTGATCCAGTCTTCCTCTAGCTTAGTCCTGAGGACTTCAGCTGGCTGCTTTAATTAACTGTCCTACAAGATGAGTGTAGTTTACAAGAAGCAAATTAAGACCAGATTAACCAAGAGAGTGGTAGAAAGGATCCAGTGAGATCCTCCCAGCAGTTTGCATTCTTGGCGAGATCACAGAGGTGGAGTCAAAGGCACTGGAGGGACGCACAGACCTACACCCGCAGAGCTACAAGAGCCCTCGAACCTGGGGTCAGGACAAAGACTGAGGGCGAGTCACCTCTGCAGCAGGGTTTCACTAAGCTGGTTAGAAGGGCTTGGTAAGAGTGTGCCATTCAGGTTCACCAGATACAAGGCAGTGGAGCTCAGACTGTGGTTTCCCACAGGGAATAAGCCCCTTTAGGCAGAGGGTAACCAGCGCTGGCAGCACAAAGAGAAGGTGGGCAGGAATCAATGGCTAGAAATTGAAGCTGGGTGGAGGGGAGGTCAAAGGATGGTTTTATCCAAAGGAGGTAACCACTGGGGTACAGTTCCAAGGGGAACAGTGAGTTTTCAGTCCTCTGCATCTAGATCAAATGTCTGTCTGGAAGATGATTTAGCCGCACTTAAGTTAGAATCATAGAATCGTTTAGGTTGGAAAAGACCTTTAAGATCATCCAGTCCAACCATTAACCTAACATTACCAAGTCCACACTAAACCAATTAAGAGTAGACTAGACTAAACCATGTCCCAAAGTGCCACGTCTACCCGTTTTTTGAACACTTCCAGGGATGGTGACTCCACCACCTCTCTGGGCAGCCTGTTCCAATGCTTGACTACCCTTTCTGTGAAGAAAATTTTCCTAATATCCAATCTAAACCTCCCCTGGCGCAGCTTGAGCCCATTTCCTCTTGTCCTATCGCTAACTACTTGGGAGAAGAGACCAACACCCACCTCACTACAACCTCCTTTCAGGCAGTTGTAGAGAGCAATAAGGTCACCCCTCAGTCTCCTCCAGACTAAACAACCCCAGTTCCCTCAGCCACTCCTCATAAGGCCTGTGCTCCAGACCCTTCACCAGCTTCGTTGCCCTTCTCTGAACATGCTCCAGCACCTCAATGTCTTTCTTGTATTGAGGGGCCCAAAACTGGACACAGTATTCCAGATGCGGCCTCAGCAGCGCCGAATACAGGGGGACAATCACCTCCCTGCTCCTGCTGGCCACACTGTTCCTGATACAAGCCAGGATGCTGTTGGCCTTCTTGGCCACCTGGGCACACTGCTGGCTCATGTTCAGCTGGCTGTCTACCAACACCCCCAGGTCCTTTTCAGCCAGGCAGCTTTCCAGCCACTCTTCCCCAAGCCTGTAGCGTTGCATGGGGTTGTTGTGACCCAAGTGCAGGACCCAGCACTTGGCCTTGTTAAACCTCATACAGTTGGCCTCGGCCCATCGGTCCAGCCTGTCCAGGTCCCTCTGCAGGGCCATCCTACCCTCCAGCAGATCGACACTCCCACCCAGTTTGGTGTCATCTGCAAACTTAGTGAGGGTGCACTCAATCCCCTCATCCAGATCATCGATAAAGATATTAAACAAGGCTGGCCCCAAAACTGAGCCCTGGGGAACGTCGCTCGTGACCGGCCGCCAACTGGACTTAACTCCATTCACCACTACTCTCTGGGCTCGGCCACCCAACCAGTTTTTTATCCAGCGAAGACTACGCCCGTCCAAGCCATGAGCCACCAGCTTCCTTAGGAGAATATTATGGGAGACTGTGTCAAAGGCTTTACTGAAGTCCAGGTAAATGACATCCACAGCCTTTCCTTCATCCACCAGGCGGGTCACCAGGTCATAAAAGGAGATCAGGTTGGTCAAGCAGGACCTGCCTTTCATGAACCCATGCTGGCTGGGCCTGATCCCCTGGTTGACCTGCACTTGCCTGTTGAGTTCACTCAAGATGAACCACTCCATAATCTTTCCCGGCACCGAGGTCAGGCTGACAGGCCTGTAGTTCCCCGGGTCCTCCTTCCGGCCCTTCTTGTAGATGGGTGTCACATTGGCAAGCCTCCAGTCATCAGGGACCTCCCCTGTTAACCAGGACTGCTGATAGATGATGGAGAGTGGCTTGGTGAGCTCCTCTGCCAGCTCCCTCAGTACTCTCGAGTGGATCCCATCTGGCCCCATAGACTTATGAGCATCCAGGTGGTGTAGCAGGTCATTAACTGCTTCCTCCTGGATTATGGGGGCTCCATTCTGCTCCCCGTCCCTGTCTCCCAGCTCAGGGGGCTGAATACCCTGGGGATGACTGGTCTGGCTATTAAAGGCAGAGGCAAAGAAGGCATTAAGTAGCTCAGCCTTTTCCTCATCCTTGGTGACAATGTTCCCCCCCGCATCCAGCAAAGGATGGAGATTCTCCTTGGCTCTCCTTTTATTGTTGATATACTTATAAAAACATTTTTTATTATCTCTTACAACAGTGGCCAGATTGAGTTCTAGCTGGGCTTTTGCTTTTCTAATTTCCTCCCTGCATGACCTAACAAGATCCCTGTACACCTCCTGAGTTGCCCGCCCCTTCTTCCAAAGGTGGTAGACTGTCCTTTTTTCCCCTGAGTCCCAGCAAAAGCTCCCTGTTCAGCCAGGCCGGTCATCTTCCCCGCCGGTTGGTCTTACAGCACACGGGGACAGCCTGCTCCTGCGCCCTTAAGATTTCCTTCTTGAAGAACACCCAGCCTTCCTGGACCCCTTTGCCTTTCAGGACTGCCTCCCAAGGGACTTTCCCAACCAGGGTCCTGAACAGGCCAAAGTCTGCCCTCCGGAGGTCCATGGTAACAGTTTTGCTGCCCCTCCTCTTTACATCACCAAGAATCGAGAACTCTATCATATCGTGGTCACTAAGCCCAAGACGGCCTCCGACCACGACATCTCCCACAAGCCCTTCTCTGTTTGTAAACAGCAGGTCAAGCGAGGCACCTCCCCTGGTAGGCTCGCTTACCAGCTGCATCAGAAAGTTATCCTCCACACACTCTAGGAACTTCCGAGACTGTTGCCTCTCTGCTGTGTGGTATTTCCAGCAGATGTCCGGCAAGTTGAAGTCCCCCACAAGAACAAGGGCTGGAGACTGCGAGACTTCTGCCAGCCACTTGTAGAACGCTTCATCTATCTCTACATCCTGGTTGGGTGGTCTGTAGCAGACTCCCAACAGTACATCTGCCTTGTTGGCCTTCCCCCTCATCCTTACCCATAAGCACTCGACCTTATCATCACCACTGTCGAGCTCTATACAATCAAAACACTCCCTAACATACAGAGCCACCCCACCGCCTCTCCTTCCCTGCCTATCCCTTCTGAAGAGCTTATAGCCATCCAATGCAGCACTCCAGTCATGAGAGTCGTCCCACCACGTTTCCGTGATGGCGACTATGTCATAGCCATCCTGCTGCACAAGGGCTTCCAGCTCCTCCTGTTTGTTGCCCATGCTGCGTGCATTGGTGTACATGCACTTGAGATGGGCTCCGTCTGGGTCGTCGCATTCCTTCTGGTGGAGGCTTTCGGGCGAGTGGTAACCATAGCTGCCAGGTATTCTCCTGGGAGGGCGATGACCACTGCCTGAGTGCCCCTTTGGAACTAGGGGGGGGACACTTGCCCTTCCCCGCACGCCCTGTCCACGCAAACTGATGCGCTACGCCCTGTTTACCAGTCCTGATCGTTCGCGCTCCCTGGGGGCTGCTTTTATAGGTGGTGGGGGGTTTGGGCGCCATCACTCCTGTCCCCGCCCATGCTGCGTCAGAGCTGCTGCACGTCAGCAGCTCGCCCTTTCCCGCTCTTCCCTGCTCTAGGCAGGGGGCTGGGCTGCCTGCTCTCGCCCTGCGCTTTTTGCCGCCTTAGCAAGGGTGCCCCGGAACAAGCGTCCGCTCCGGAGCCCTTCACCTCGGTGACTGTTATCGAAGCCAAGGCTGTAGTGCTAAGGAAAAATTCTCTGGCTGACCTGTTGTTAACAGATGATTGGGCTAATGACTTACTGCGGCAGTGCCTGAGGTCAGCCTAGTTGCAGGAACACGCTGTTCTGCTGTATTTTGGGTGTAACCGTCCAGCTGCCATGTGGCATCTCTTGAATATCATACATGTGGTACATCCCCTGAAACATTCACTGGAGGTGCATCTTAGTAACCTCATAGCTTCTAGGCTGCCTTCAGCTCCCGATAGAGATCATCCAGCAGTTTTAAACATGTCATTGGAGCAGACAGCAGACTTAATGTGGCATTTTGTCTGGATGCGGTTATGAGGGCAAACCGTCTGTCACTGTGTGCCATCAGCTTGGGGACTCCGAGCCACATGCAGCTCTAGTGACTTTGCTGGGATGGCCCCACACAAACGAGTCCAGAATAAAGTCACAACCCCCCCAGCCTCCACAGCACTCTGGCCTGCAAAGGCAGGAATGAAGCACGTGGGTCACATTTATCAGAGGGCAGCAGGTTCCTGGAAAGCCATGAGCAGGAAGGATGTAGGGGAATAGGAAGGGAGATGGCAGATGCGATGCTGCCTCACTCCCTGGCAGCAGCAAGACCATTGCTGTACATTGGGTCCACATGGGAACTAGCACCTTGCATGGAGCGTGAACAAGCATGGTTAGGGTTTGAGAAAGGGGGTTATTTGACTTGGGATGGAAAACATGGCTCCCAGCAGAAGAGTGGGAAAGCCTGCATATTTCATTGGGGAGGGGAAGGAATTCAAACCTCCACAGGGACTTGGTAACGATTAGGTCTCTCTCTTCAAAAGCAGAGAGATCCGGTGGCTGAAAACCACAGTGAAGCAATTCAGGGTGGGGAGAAATAAGGTGCAAAGGGGGGTGAGGAGGAGAGTGGCTCTGTGGCTGCTCTGGGTGTAGGTGGCTCCTCCAGCCCCAGGAGCCCCTGGGTCTGGGCAGCCAGCCTCCTCTGGGTGCCCTGGCTCCCCTGGCCCTGCCAAGGCTGAAGTATGAGCTAACGCTGGCAGCATGGCTCCCCACCCAGGGCCTCTGATCCTTCATTCCCACCTCTCCTCTTGGCTGCCCTTCACCCCCCACCAGAGAGCACCCACCTTCCTGTGCTCCCCATCCCCAGCACCCATGTTTCCCAGCTGGGGCATTCACTGCTGCCTTCTCTCTCTTCTCCCTCCCTCCCTCCCTGTCAGCTGGTGACTAAGGCAACATTGGGGTGCCTGCCGGTGTCTAACCTCAGCATGAGCCTTGCTCACGGCATGTCTGTGTGCCCAGCCCGGTGCTGGGGTGGCACTTGGGTGTGTCTGCAAGGACCCCAGGGTCCATGTGTGCGTGTGCATGTGTACTCACACCTGCTCTAACTGATGGGGTGGCTGCTGCCTGTGCGGTGTGAGTCGGGCCAGCAGTGAGCTCTGCTTGTGCATATAGACCCTGCATGTGTGCATACGCATGTGCCATAGTATGTGCATGCCTGCCCTGGTGAAGGACCCCTGTGGCTCTGCCTGCCACCTTGTGCTGGTGGGGCCAGCCCTCCTGGGCTGGGATGTGGCTCCAGGGTACCCCCCTTGCCCAGCTTGTGTTTGTATGTTTGCAGACAAACCTCCAAAATGGGGACACTGAGGGGGAAATGCTTCTGGAGCTTGAAATACTTCTCTTTTTTTTTTTTTTTTTTTGGGGGGGTGGGGATGGTTGGGGGGCAGAAATCCTGGAGGGGGTAGCCACTGAGTGCTTGCACTGAGGAAGACTTGCACTGAGGGACTTGTGTCTACAAGATGTCCCAGAAGCTGTGGATGCTCATCCCATCCTCAGGCAAGAGGAGACCAGACAGGGTCACTCAAGGAAGCATTGTAGACAATGCCCAATACATACACACCTGCAGTGGGGCTGGGGGATCCCACTCTCCTTCCCTGGGGAGCGCACCCCGAACAGGCCAGTGGGCCCCCCCCTTTTCCAGGTGCTTACCTCTGCTCCTTCCCCACAGATCCTGCAGAAGCCAACTCACAAGCTGAAGCAGCAGCTGGCAGGCTACTCCAAGCATGTGGCCAGCTCCGTCACCGAGCTCATTCAAGCAGCCGAGGCCATGAAAGGTAAGGAAAGGTCCTGCTCAAGGGGGCAGGACTAAGGACTGAGATTAGGGTGGAGGGTTCAGCAGCTGCTGGAGGAGGTAGGGCAAGTCAGAAATGAGGTTGCATGCAGGTTTAATGTGCCTTGCTTCCTGGTTTTTCTAGGGACGGAGTGGGTTGACCCAGAAGACCCCACAGTCATCACTGAGAATGAGCTGCTGGGGGCAGCGGCTGCCATTGAGGCTTCAGCCAAGAAGCTGGAGCAGCTGAAACCAAGGGCCAAGCCCAAGGTGTAGTGGTGCTGAACCCCAGCTGAGCCCCATGCTCAGCTTGGGGTAGGCTGGGGCTCTCCTGCCTGGGCCTCGGCCAGATGTGAAGGATCACGCTTGGGAAGCCCCATCCAACAGCCAGTCTCTCTTCCTGCGCTCCTGCTGCCTCCCACATCCCCAGATGGACCTTCCTCAGGCAGCCCGCACCCTCCTGTACCCCATGGCCTTTAATCCAGCTCTATATGTGCTTCCCTCAGCCCCCTGCAGCCATCTTCCTGCTCTGCCCCATCTGTCCCAGTGCCCCTGCCTGGGACTTAAGCCCTGCTTTTGCCTGCAGCAAGCAGATGAGAGCCTGAACTTTGAGGAGCAGATCCTGGAAGCTGCCAAATCCATTGCTGCAGCCACGAGCGCCCTGGTGAAGGCAGCCTCAGCAGCCCAGCGAGAATTAGTGGCCCAAGGAAAGGTAAGGCTGAAAGGGGGAAAGAAAATCTAGGGCTGTGGTGGGCTCTCCCTTTTCCTGGGGCTGCTTGCAGCCCTCAGGCCCCGTGGCAAGGGGTGTGCGGGGCAGTGAGCCTCACTCCTCCTCCTCTCCTGCCTCACAGGTGGGTGCCATCCCTGCCAATGCAGTGGATGACGGACAGTGGTCCCAGGGACTCATTTCAGCTGTGAGTATCAAGGTCATGCCTGTGGGATGGGGGGGACCCTCCTCTCAGCTCCTGCTGCAAAGATGAGGATGCTCTGCCTGTGTGCTTCTCCATGGAAGAAGCAGCCTCGCTTCTTGCTCCCTCTCCCACCAGCTGAGACATGGCATGGAAGCTGGTCATCCCCATCCCATGTCCCACAACCTCCTTGGGGCCGGTCTGGGCATATCCTCTCCAGAGGAGGCTCCTGCACCCCCTCTGACAGCCTCTCTCACCACAGGCACGCATGGTGGCTGTTGCCACCAACAACCTGTGTGAAGCTGCCAATGCAGCGGTTGCAGGGCCACGCCAGCGAGGAGAAGCTCATCTCTGCAGCCAAGCAGGTGGCTGCCTCCACAGCACAGCTCCTGGTGGCCTGCAAGGTGAAGGCTGATCATGACTCAGAGGCCATGAAGCGGCTCCAGCTGAGTCCCAGGCTGCCCTCCAGCCCCAACTGCCTCCTCCTGGCTGCTTGAGAGGTGGGTGGGAATGGGGTGAGGGCATGTGGGACTTTCAGGATGGGGCCCTCCACAGCAGAGGTGTCTCCCCAAGGCTCACGCTCCCTGCCTGTGTGTATCAGTGGGGAGCTTGTTGGGGTGCAGGCTCCGGGGAGCTTGTTGGGGTGCAGGCTCCAGGTAGCTTGGACTTTACTGCTACTGCATGCCAGATGTATGTGTGATGCTGGACTGCTGAGCCCAGGGGCATTCACAGCTGATGAACTGGCATGGAAATGCCTGAAATGTGTGCACTGGATCCCTGGTGTTCAAGAGGTTAATGTTTGGGGGGCATGTTTTGTAGCACCCTTAATCCTCAGAGGCCATGGAACACAAGAGGTTAATGCCCACGTGTTGGGGGGTTAACACAGGGTCCCAGCACTGGTCCCTTGGGGCCAAGGGCTGGGGAGGGTCAGCAGGGCTGCCCCCCAGTCACTGCCCCACAGCTCAGATGGGAGCCAGAGCCCAGCTGGGAGCAGCAACGCCTGAAATGGTCATGAGTGGGTTGTAGTGGCGCGGCAGCGAGCCATGTAAAGGAATCCCTGCCTGCAGATCCTAGCATGCTGTCCTGGTTTCGGCTGGGATAGAGTTAATTTTCTTCCTAGTAGCAGGCATAGTGCTGTGTTTTGGATTTAGTAGGAGAAGAATGTTGATAACATGCTGATGTTTTTAGTTGTTGCTGAGTACTGCTTATGCTAGTCAAGGACTTTTTCAGCTTCCCATGCTCTGCCAGGCGCACAAGAAACTGGGAGGGGGCACAGCCAGAATAGTTGATCCAAACTGACCAAAGGGCTATTCCATACCATATGACGTCATGCTCAGTATATAAACTGGGGGGGGGTGGCCAGGGAGCAGCGATCGCTGCTCGGGAACTGTCTGGGTATCGGTCGGCGGGTGGTGAGCAACTGCATTGTGCATCACTTGTTTCGTGTATCATTATTATTATTATCATTATTATACTGTTACTATTAGCATTACTATTTTACTTTATTTCAATTATTAAACTGTTCTTATCTCAACCCAGGAGTGTTTCTCACTCTTACTCCTTCAATTCTCTCCCCCATCCCATCGGGGTAGGGGGAGTGAGCGAGCGGCTGCGTGGTGCTTAGTTGCTGGCTGGGGCTAAACCACAACACATGCCCAGCTGCCTCTCCTGCCTGCCAGCCTGGCCTGGGTCAGGGGTTCCTTCACACCCCCCCCAGGCAGCAGTCATGCCCTGGGGCTGGGACTTAGGCTGCTGCTCCCCCTCTTCCCCTCTGCAGGTTGCCGGCAATGCGGTGAAGAGCATCAGACAATCTGGTGAGGGCAGCACAGAAGGCAGCTGCCTTCCAGTACCACAGTGAGACAGTGGTGGTGAAGGAGAAGATGGTCGGGGGAATTGCACAGGTGAGAAGTGGGGCCGCTCTCATGGAGCAGGGGTGGCTCTGGCTGCCACCACAGCCTGTGTTGCGCCTGTCTCAGGAGCATGTCCTACCACCCACCAGCACGGGGCATGTCTCTGGAGAGCCTCAAAAAAATGCTGCAGGTGCACCCATCCCACACAGCGCCAATTAAACACCATGGCTTCACCCTCATCCTACCATGTGTAGCAGCAGGCACAGCCAGTGACCGTGCACGTTCCCAGGAGTGTAACACCCTGGCTTCTCCTTGGTGTGGTGACTGCACCATCCCAGTGTCCAGGACATGGGTGAAGGGCAGAGCATTAGGTAAGGGGTGAGAGCTGCCTGGTATGGGCTGCCACAGGTCCCCAGTGCTGCCTCCTGGCCATGGGCTTGCAGCTGAGACCCTCCACAGGGTGTGTGGGGCTGAGCCCCGGGAGCTCTGCTGCTCCCCGTTATCTCCAAAGGACCGCAGTCCCACTGTAGGGACATGCCAGCCTAGGGAGGCTGTGGCTGTGATGCAGGGGGGGAAGTGGCAGCCCAAGAACCTGGCTCTGGGCTCAGCATTGCCACGGCAGAGGCTCTGGCCATCCCTGACGGAGGCAGTTGTGACCTCGGGGCGCTTGCCATGCTCTCCCGGCAGATCATCGCAGCCCAAGAGGAAATGCTGTGCAAGGAGCGGGAGCTGGAGGAGGCGCGGAAGAAGCTGGCCATGATCCGGCAGCAGCAGTACAAGTTCCTGCCCTCAGAGCTGTGGGATGAGGAGCAGAACTGAGCCCCGTGCCCTCCCACCGCTCACCACACAGACTGCCGCCCACCCACCCACTTGCTCCTATTTAAGATAGGAGTGAAGGGCTGCCTGGGCTAGACCAGAGCTCTGCCTGCACCCAGAGCGCTGGGACTAACCCAGCTGCCACTTGCTGGCGCTGCACCAGCAACTCTGCTTCACCGCCCAGCCCACCTTCCCACGCGCACCCAGGGCGCAGCCAGAGCACATGGAGGGGGCCTGGCTGGGGTGGGAGCCAGGGCTGCATCGGCTCAGGGCTGACCCACCACCCCCAGGGTGGGGGGCTGGAGAGCTCCCCAGTGCAGGGGATGTTTCTGTGTGCCTTTGTCATTCCCACTTGTGCTCCTTCTCTCTCCTCTGCGTGGGAGGGGAGAGGCAGGTTGGCTTGCCCTCTCCTGCGTGATGGGGTGCAGGGAGCAGCGTGGTCCCTTGCTGAGCTCTTGCACAGAGCCGCCTTTCACCTCCAATGGCTTATTGCTGGATGAATCTCCCTCTTCCTCCTCCTCTTCTTTCTCTTCCTCCCTAGCTTCCCTGGGAGGCACCAAGCCCTCCCCCTCCCATGGCCATCTTCTTCAGCCTGGGCCCCTCCTGGGAGTGACGGGGCTGGAAGCTGCACTGCCTCTACTAGGGGTGGGGGAATGCGATGGGTTTGCCCCTGGAGCTGTTCTTTGCCTTCCCACTGGGCTTTCCCCTCCCTCTTGGCCCCAGCCAGATCTGCCCTCTTCCTCCTTCCCAAGTGCCTGCATCATTTTCCAAGATCTGCAGTATTTTTGTAACTTTTCCATTTCTCTAGTATTGAGCCTGCAGTTTTCAACATTCATTTATTAAGCTTCTCCTATTAAACATTGGAGGAAACCAGCTCCCCCCTGAGGCTCTGGGCTGGGGGGTGTCGATGTCTCCTTGGAAAGACACGTTCAGCAATAAAATCTGGTCTCCCTACTTTCCGTATCAATGGGACCACCTAGGAGAAAGAGGGGGCTGGTGGGCAGGGGCGCCCATGGGCACCTGCCCTCCTGGCAAGGGGGGAGGATGCTGTGTGGGTGCTTATACAACATGGAAAATATTTGAGGCATGTCCAGCCCCAGGCACCCAGTGGGCCAGACCCCCACTGCCAGCCATGTGCTGGCCCTCACAGGTGCTGCCAGGGGGGCTACTGCTGCGCAAGGGGGCCCTAGGGATTTTGTTGCTGGGCGATTTGGGCTTTGGGGGGGACTGGACAGGCTCCTGGCCTTACTCCTGCCACCAGCCAAAAATATCCCTGGGTAGGGTGCTATGGGGGTGCAGGTGGGGGACCCCCGGTCACCAGCAGCCTACTGGTGGGGAAGCAGCAACGCTTGGCGTGCAGTATGGCTGGGAATGTGTCTGGAGCCCTCCCAGCTGCTGGCACTGAGCTCATGCCCTGAAATAGCCCCCCAGGGCCAACCTGTGTGGGCTGCAGCTGCCCTAAGCATGTCCCCACCTGTTCCCACCCTGTCACTCAGCAGGGGTTTGGGGGGCCCAAGCAGTGTTGGGGCAGGCAGGGATGCTGTGAGGTGGAGCAGGGACGCAGCCAGGCTGGCATGTGTCCCCTGTCTCTGGGACCTGTCCACAGCAGCATGAGCTACAAGCATTATGAGTGGCAAAGGCAGCATCCTGCAGCATCACTGCCAGCAACCCTTTGTCCCCCCACAGGCATGTCCCCGCGGTGTGGAGGGGCTGTCCCCTCTGGGACACTCACCTCTGGCTAGGCTCCAGGATGGATTTGTGGCTCTTGCAGGCATCCCAGTCCTCCCAGCTGTCCCCTGACAATCCGCGCTGGCCTGACCTGGCACCAGGCTCTCACCCAGGTACCAGCCAGCACAGGGTCCCTCTGAGCAGACAGCGAGTGGGTATGGTGCGGTAGTGGCCCTGGCCTCATCCGGGCAGCCCAGGGCCACTGGAGCTCTGGCACCCCTGACACGGGGCTGCAAGCGCGCACACACCCCCCCCGCCATGTCCTACAGGCAAGGGGTGGTGGTGCAAACACCAGAGGAGGGATATGGAGTGCAATTTGCCCTGGCCCCCTAAATCTCCCCTGACGGAGTGAGGGGTTATTTTGGCAGGCAGGTTTGGGCAAGCACATGTGGGGGCTTGGAGCTGGGATGCTGCAATCACAAGGTGCCAGCACCTCTGTGGGAACCCAAATCCATCCAAGCTGGAGGTGGGCAGGGAAGCCACAGCCCTACTTCTCAGGGAGCCCAGGGATGGGGTGAGACACTGAGGCATGGGTTGTACCTGGAAAGTTCCTGTTAGACAGTAGGACAAGCCTTTCCCCAGGAGGGGTGGTTGGACCCTGGAGTGGGGCATGGAGGGGGGATCCCCATCCTTGGAGTCCTTAGCCTGGGGTGGGGCTGGGCATGGGGCAGCAATGGGAGGGATGCGCACCCACACCCCTCTGTACCCCTTTGTCTTGGAGGCCACCCCAAAGGAAAGCTTTGAGGGCAGACTTGTGGGCCCAGGCACCCGCATGGCCCCAACTGTGCTGGTCAGATGTGGCCCTGATGCCTGGAGCAAAGGGGAGTGGGCAGCAAGGGGGAACTGCTCCTTCAGGGGGGACATTCAAGGGCTGAAGCCCTGCCTTGCCCTTCCTGGCTGCTCACACTATGTACATCATTGTCTTTCCTCTGAGTGCTGAGTCCATGAAGTTGCTCCAGGCTGAAGCATCTCACAGAAAGCCATCCATCCTCATCCAGGAATGACAGGAGATTGATCTTCCCCCTCCCCTCAGAAGCCACATGCTGGCAGTTACTGACTCTCCTTGTCCAAATATGTGCCTAATCCATCAGTATTAATAGCTGCTCTCCAGAGTCCAGCAGCAGCTCTTCTGCTGCTTTCCCCACGACGCCAGCAGCCCCTCGGTCCTTGGCTGCTCCCATCTCTCCTATGCCCCCTGCAACCCAGGGCTGAGTGCTCCTGGAAAGCCACTTTCTCCAGCTTTCAAAATCTTTTTGCTCCTCTCTGCTTGGAGCACTGGTACCGAAAAGTTGCGGCAGGCAAGGGCTGGATGCGGCCCCTGGGCGATGGGCTGGGGGAGCCTGCGCACCCCTCCTGTCCCCATCTCAGCTTCTCCACATGCCACACGGCTCCTGCAGCCCCTCTGCCAGCTCTTTCCAGCCCCCCCAGTCCAGAGCCCTCCCTGCAGCTGGGAATGCACCAGAAGCATTTATGAGTGTTATTAAAGTGCATGTTATTTTTGGAGGAGCTGGGATCTGAAAGGTTTGCATTTTTTTGCCTGTGGAATACAGTTTATTTAGAGCAGAAAGACAGAGCAGGGCAGCGGGCTGCCTGCACATCCTGTGTCACCCTGAAATGCCACCCTATGGGCTGTGCACAGGCTGGGTGTTCCTGTGGGCACTGGGGATGGTGGCACCAGGGTGCGAGGCAGTGGGGAGATGGGTGCCAGGGAGCCTGCATGGAGCTGAGGCCCTCTTGCCCTGCTGTGATGCAGGAGCTGGACAGGGAGGTTGGGGGCTTGGCTTGCTTCTCTCCCGGAGGATTTTCCCCATGTGGGCAGTGCCAGCCCACGGTGTCCCCAAGTGCAATCACAATCTGTGGGTGTCCTTGAACACGCTGCCAGCCTGTGACGTCCCCAATTGCAATCACAGCTTATGGGTGTCCCCAGCTGCAGTAACAAGCCCGTGGGCATCCCTGAGTGCAATCAGCCTGTGAGTGTCCCCAAGACTGCAGTGCCAGCCCATGGGTGCCCCCAATTGCCATGCCAGCCCCTGAGGTGCCCCCAAGCCAATGCCAGGAAGCAGGGACCCCCAGGCCCCAGGGTGCAGTGACAGGGTGTGCCTAGGACAGTGCCAGCCATGTGGTGTCCTCTAGCACAGGGACAGCTCTGGTTGGAGCAGCAGGTCTCAGGCCCTGGGGGTGGATGGCTGGTGGTGTCCCCAGGGCATGGTAACAGTACACTGCCAGCCCATGGGTGTCCCAAGTGCAGGACCAGCTGCGGGATGTCCCCCACAGTGGTGAGAGGCAACAGGGTGTCCCCCTAGCCCAGTGCCACCGGGGTGTCCCTGGGGAAGTGCCACCAGAAATGCCCCTACCGAAGTGCTCCGGGGTGTCCCTCACACAGTGCCCTGGGGTGTCCCTAGTGCAGTGCTCTGGGGTGTCCCTCACCCGGTGCCGCTGGGATGTCCCTAGCACAGCAGTGTCTCTAGCACAGTGTCCTCGGGGTACCCCTAGTGCAGTGTCCCCGGGTGTCCCTCTCAGTGCCACCGGGGTGTCCCTCGCCCGGTGCCCCCGTGGGTGCCCGGCGCCGGGGCTGCGGTGGTGCCTGCCGGGTGTACCGCCCTCCCGTCCCGCTCGGTGCGGCGGCCGGTGGCGAGCCTGTCCCTAAAAGGTGCTGGCGGGCGGCGGGGGAGGTGCCGGGGCGGCCCCCGCCCGGCACAGCCCCTCCCCGGCTCTTAGGCGGCACGGCAGGGCGGGGGGCGCAGTGTCGGTGCTCCCGCCGCCCCCGGTGCTCCGCGCCCCGCCGCCGCCGCCCCGCCGCCGCCCCGCCACCACCATGGAGGCCATCAAGAAGAAGATGCAGATGCTGAAACTGGACAAGGAGAACGCCATCGACCGCGCCGAGCAGGCGGAGGCTGACAAGAAGCAGGCAGAGGACCGCTGCAAGCAGGTGGGTGTCCCACGGACCCCCCAGGGACCCCCCCATCTCGCTGGGTGTCTAGCCTGGGGACCCTCCACCTAGGGGTGCCCAGTCCTGGGGACCTGCCCCTGCTGGGTATCCAGCCTGGGGACCCTTGTCCTAGGGGTGTTCTGCCCTGGGGACCTTGCCCCACTGGGTGTCCAGCCTGCAGATCCCAGCCCTAGGGGTGCCCAGCCCTTGGGATCTCACCCCACTGGGTGCCTGTACCTGGGGACCTCACCCTGCTGGGTGCCCATCCCCAGGGACCAGCACTCCAGCCTGTTGCCCCTGACCACTCATGTCAGTCCCCCCCAAACATGCCATGTCTCAGTGGGACACCACAGCCACAGAGATGGGAACCTTCTTGGTGCCCCCCAGAGCTGTGTCCCCTGGTCAGGACCTCTCCAGTCCCTTGCACAGGGAGGGAGCCCACCACCCCCTTACCCCTGCCGGGCTCAGGGATGCTGGGGGCTGCTCTGGCCCTGGGAACCAAGGGCTCCCTGAGGACATGTGGTCCCAAAGTTGACAGAGTGAGCGTGTCTGCATGCTCCTGCTGTGCCCCCAGGAGGAGGATGGCCATCCCCTCCCCAGCCTTGTGGGCACCGCCATCCCCCCTGACCCCCGCCCTCTGTCCCTTCAGCTGGAGGAAGAACAGCAGGGCCTGCAGAAGAAGCTGAAGGGCACGGAGGATGAGGTGGAGAAGTACTCCGAGTCTGTCAAGGAGGCCCAGGAGAAGCTGGAGCAGGCAGAGAAGAAAGCTACAGACGTATGTAGGCATGCCAGCAACTCCTTCCCTGCACGGGTGCCAGACCTCGGGGGGGTGAAGGAAGAGGGGGGCCTTATATGTAAAGTGTCCATGGGGAAGACTGTCAGGATCCCATTCCTGTGACACTGACACTGAACTCAGATGAGATGCAGGGCAGGGACCGGCCAGATCCTGCTCAGGGTGCAGGGGCCAGGCAGGCTATGGCGGGCACCACTTGGTCAGCTCTAGAGCTTTGTGGGCAGCCACCTGCCTGGCTCCCCAAAGCTAATGGGGATGTGTCCCGAGTTGTGTCACTGGTCCCCGGGCATGTGCCTCTGCGATGCTTGTAGAAAAAAAGTCTGCGGTGCTTGCTAAGCTGCCAGGAAAGCAAAAAAGAGCAGAGAAATGGAAAAAGTTCTTGACCATGGCCAGCTGCCAAGAGCTGGCTGCGAGGAAGAATGCTTGGGGTGTAGGGGGGGGGCTCAGTCATTTTGGGGTCCAATGTGCCACCCTGTACCCTGGGAAGGGCAAAGCCAGGAAGAGTTTTTAGTGCCGTGACTGATGTTTCTCCTGGGAAATGGATCCTGCCAAGGAGATGTTAGGAAGGTGTTGAAATTGGCTTGTGCCTGGCCAGGATGAAGGGTGGAACAGCTGTGTGTGCGGCCACGGAGCTGCTCAGGAACGGGGTATAATGACCTGTGGTGCCATACAGGGTATTTGACACCCTATAAATAAATCCTCCTTTTGATAGCCAGCCCTTCTTTGATGAAAACCAACCCTGAAAACTGGAGAAGCTAAAGGGGAGCCAGCTGGACTGCGGCCAGCAGGGCATGGCCAGGCTTTTTAGGACTGAGAACAAAAAATTCAATCCCAGCTGGTTTATGGAGCTAAATGGGGGAGATGCGTCAAATCTCTGAGGCAGTCGCCAAGGACAGGGGCAAGCAGACAAGGATGAGCAGCAGCAGCACAAGTCCCCGGGGTGGCCCAGAGCCCCCAGGGAGTGGCTGGGGGGCTCCCCAGTGTTGTTTGCTGACCCTACAGACCTGCCCCAGTTTAGTTAGATACTAAACCAAGTAGTTAAAACATTAAAAATCCTCTAGAAGGGCACATTTATCTTGGCATGGGGCAGACACGTCAAGCTGGGCAGGGCAGCTGCTGTGTGTAGCAGGGGTCTGTACTGGTCTGACTGGATCCATGCTGGTACAGGACACGGCAAGGGATCTGGCTGAGCATGGACGGGATTTCCCCAGTGAGGGGCTCAGAGGAAGGGGCAGATGGTGGCACAAGGCAGATGTCAGCCATGAGGTGTGGAGCAGTTTGCTACTGGCAGCAGGCTGTGTGATACCATCCTGGGCAGGGAGGGTGTGTTGCCATGTTCTTGGTCCACAGCAGCTCAGCAAGTCTGTGGGCTTCAGCAAGGAGAGTCCTGTCCCAGCAGATACAGGGGATGGGAGCCACCAACCCCTTCAGGGAAGGGCTGGATAGGGAGGCATAGAGAAGGAGCACTCCTGCAGTGTCAGGGAGGGCAGGCTGGCTGCAGGCAGGTGTTGCAGGCAGGGCTGGGAGCCCATCACCAGCACAGCTGCCCCAGGGCCATGCCGAAGCCTGGACAGGCTGTGCCATGTGCAGGGCACTGGGAGTTGCCAGGTCCCTGTGCCAGGGACCTGAATGTGCCAACAGCACTAAGTGCCAGGGCTGGTGTTACTGCCTCCCCAGGACAAGGCGCAGCGCTGCTCCCAGCTCTGGCGGAGGAAGTGCAGGGTAGACCCCCAGAGCCCACCCGCCCACCTCCCCAGGGACCTTCATGCCCCCCTTGGCTGCCAGGACAGTGTGTGCCTGTGAGCACAGAGCATCCCATCCCTTGGCCAGGTCAGGGCCCATCATAGCGATCCAGGCAGGCTTCTGGTCTCAGCAAAAATGTCAACAAATGCCTTAAAAGAATAAATCTCCCCCTGATCCGGCACTGCCATGCTTCCAGCATGGGGTGGCAGTGCACAAAGCCCACAGGGACTGCACTAAGGGGTGCAAATGCAACCTCCTCAGGCACTTGGAGGGAGGTCAGATGGTGGCACAGACTGGAGAGCTCCACAGTGCTGGCAGCCTTTTCCCAGCAGCTCTGTGAGGCCACTGTGACCCCACCACCTCCTTGTCCCCAGGAGGGACTGCTGGACATGGTGCAGCCGGGACAGCAGGTTTAGCCAGAGCAGCCCCCTTCAGCCCCCCGCATCCCAGGCCACCCCGCGGGGTGCAGCAGGGACTCAGGGAAACTTCGAAGTTCCCAGGCCATGATCCCAAAGGCTTCACCCAAGTTTCCGCCCCAGTTGCTCTCCCCCGCTGACACTTTGCTCTTATTTGGCGATTCCCTGAACTGGTGGGAGGGAACAGGGCTCTGCTGGGAAGTGACTGCATCCCTGGGTGGGGCCAGAGCAGGAAGCACCCAGCCCGGCTGGGCGGCTGCCCCCCAACCTAGCCCCTGCCTGCCCGCAGCCAGCTTGCCCCTGCCCCTTTGCTGGCCGGGACCCCACTTTCTGCTCCAGGCCCCGTGAGCCGGCCTGGGAGCGCTCGTGGCACCCAGGTGTCGGGCTAGGAGCGGTGCAGGACTGGCCAGGACCGGGGCCAAGCCCGAGGCCACATGCTCCCAGGGGACCCACAGCACCGCCTCTTCTGCTGCTGCTTGGCAGGGAACGCGGGGCTGCAGAGCTCTGCCGGCGGTGTGGCTGGGTCCCCCCCAGGCCCCCTGACCACGGAGCCAAGGGTAGCCGGAGGGGTCAGCCCGGGAATTGGCATCCCTGGAGGCAGGTGTGAAGTGCAGCCATGACTGCCTGAGAGTTGTCAGCGCTCCTTAAGGGAGGATTGAGTGCCACCAGCGCCAGCCCCTCCTGATGGATCAGGGCATGTGCCCCAGCCAAGATGCAGAGCCGGGAGCTGGAGACTGGCCTCCCCTATGGGGCAGAGCCCCCAGGGCAGCTAGGGGGTGCAGGGGGCTCCATGGGCCCCATGGGTCTCTGCGGGCCTGCCAGCCAGGTCCCTGCTTGGGGGAGCAGATGCCAAGGGGCTGAGTGGGATGGCTGCTGGGGACCTGGCCGTGCCCCGCAGCTTCAGCCCCAGGTCCCCCAGGGGGATGCCTGGGAGTGGGCTCTCCCCCATGGCCCCTATGGGGCAAAAGCTCGTGACCCCCCCAGCTCTGCAGCAGGGGGTGTGGGGGGTAGAGCTTGGGGAGCACCCATGGGTGCATTGCTCCTGTGTCCATGGGGGCTTGCAGGGGCCAGGCTCTGGCACCCCCAGACTCCCTGAGCTCCTCTCCATCACTCTGGGGGAGTTTGGTAGGACTGTGCACCTCTGTCTGGGGGGGCACCATGTGCCCTGCTTGGGGGGGGGGCACTATGTCCTGTATCCTGGGGGGCACCATGCACCCTGCCCAGGGAGGGGACTATGTGCCCTGCCTTGGGGGGGCTGTGTACTGTATCCTAGGGGGCGCCATGTACCCTGCCCGGGGGCATCATGTGCCCTGCCCATGGGCACTGTGCATCTGTCGGGGGGGGCACCATACACCCTTCTTGGGGGGGCACAATGCGCCCTGCCTGGGGGCACCGTGCACCCTGTCTGGGGTGGGGGGATGGTGTGCCCTGTCCAGAAGCCACTGTGCCATCTTGCCTTGGGGGGGTAGGGACAGCGACCCCTGCCTGGGTGCACCATGTGTCCAGGAGGACACACTATGTCCTATTTGGGGGGGGGGGGGGGGGGGACTGTGCACCTCGCCTGATGGAGGACTGTCCCCTGCCGGGGGTCTGTGTGCGCTGCCCGGGGGAGCGGTGGCCCAGGTCGGTCCGTGGAGGAGGAGGAGCAGGAAGGGATGGAGGCAGGGCGGGCGGCGGGAGCGATTGCTGCCTGATCGCTTCCTGCCCGAGCCGGGCGGATCCCACAAAGGGCTCGGCAGCACGGCTTCCTCGCGCTCCCCGCCGGCCGCCCCGCGTTATGGCCGGCACCAGCTCTATCGACGCCGTTAAGAAGAAGATCCAGAGCCTGCAGCAGGTGGCCGACGAGGCAGAGGAGCGCGCCGAGCACCTGCAGCGGGAGGCCGATGCCGAGCGGCAGGCCCGGGAGCGGGTAAGGCGCAGGGCGCGGGGGCTGCCGGGGGGGGGCACGGCGGGGCGGGGGGCGCCCCGGCAGCTCCCCGGGATACCCCACTGGCTCCGGCCCCGCCGCCGGCATCCTTCCCCGCGGGCTGGCCCCGGCCGCCCCCCCCCCCCTCCCCCCCCGCCCCGGTAGCCGGGCTGGCTGGCCCCGGGGCGGAACACCGGGAGGTCCCGGAGGAGCTGGAGGGCGCTGCAATCCAGGTGCTGCGGCAGCGTCCCTGCCTCCGAGCTGCCTCCTCCATGGGTCTTGCTAGGCATGCTCCCTGCGGTGGGGCTCCCCAGGGCTTCTCCGGCTGGTGGGGCATGGGGGAACAGTCAGCGGCCAGCTCTGCCTTGGCTCTGCTTGGGGTCGGGCAGATCCTGGGAAAGGATCCCCTCCCTTGGAGGCCGGCTGTGTGCACGGTTAAAAATCCTACACCCGGCTCTTGTCTGGCTTCCAGCAGGCTCTGCAGTCTGGGCTGCAGCAGTTGCAGAGCCTTTGGCTCTCCAGTGTGTCCCTTTGCAGGGACAAGCCACCCCTTTGCACTGCCATGGGCCAAAATTTCCACTCTGTGGCAGTGGGACAGCATTTCCAGGCTGCAGCTTGTTCCTGGTTTGGCTTTTTTATTGTTGTTGGAGCTTGTGAGTTTTTTTCTTTCTTTTTCCTATGCCCACTCCTTTAACATCGTTACCATATTGGGGCAGCAGAGCTGGGTGCTGTACCCGGGCTGTTTTCATTTGGTCTGTGTGTGGAGGAAATGGCCCCTTCCTGCAGCCGCAGATCGGGTTCCCCAGTCACTGGGCACTGCCGGAGAGCTCATGTTCCCGAGTGTCCATCTGGGCAGCTCTGACTCACTTTGGGGATGATTCTCTGGGAAAAAAGCCGGGGTGAGGCAGATGCCACAAGCAGAGCATTGCCCTGGTGGAGGCCAGCCCCAGCTCCCCGTTGGGTGGTCTGGCCGGGGATGATCTCTCGGTGAGCCCAGAAAGAGGGTGTTTGTGCGGTAGAGGTGGCTGTTGTGCCATGGGGCTAGCTGCCCACCCAGCACACAGCCAGGCTGCCCTACTTGGAGCAGTGCCAGCTGTGCCTGTCCCCACCCTGCCAGCTCGCCATGGGGGACCATGGGTGCTCAGCGGGGCCATGCAGGGTGACAGCCCCTCACTGCTCCCATGGCCTCCCTGCAGGGCATTCCCGGTGCTGGAGCACGAGGCCGGCCGGGGCTGGGTGCTGCAGCTGGCCAGGCCTGCTCCAGCCTGTAAATAAGCAGGAGACATTATCCCCTAGGTTGGCACATGCCTCCCTGTGTCTTGGTGCATGGGGCTGCTCCCCATGGCGAGGTCTCATTGCCACTCATCTCTTTGCATTTAGGGCTTTAATTCCCCGCAGCCCCCCTGGCGGGGAGTGGGGCCAGAAGCTGCTGAGGCAGCATTTCCTGGTGGTGGCGGCGATGGAGCAGGCAGGAGGCCTTTACCAAATGGAAAGAGCGTGGGGCCAGGTGTCAAGGGGCTGGCAGGGGTCAGGGCCACTGCTCCTGGCCGGCCCTGGCTCCTGGCCCCACACACGGGGAGCCTGGGAAAGCAGGGAGCCCTGGTCCCGTGGGCCCTAGCGGTTGCGGCTTAGCTGGGCTCCAGCCTGCTGAGGGCAACTCACTCCATTGCCCCCAGCACCGTGCTGTACATCAGCTGGGGGGAGGAGTTGGGGCAGGGGGTGGCTGCGCTTGGCTTCGGGCTGCCCTGTTACGCAGGGCCAGGGGGGTCTCTGCAGAAGAGGCTTCTGGCTCACTCCGCTGCCTCTGTAAACAGGAAATCCACAAGCGGCTCCAATCTCCTTTTCGGGAGCGAAGCCGCACAGGGCATTCCTCCCCCTTTACTCACTGCTCTGCAAACCCCAAATACCATCCCTGTGACAGTGCAGCTGCTCTGGCCACCCTACCCTGGCGAATACACCTCGTCCCTCTCCAAGGCGGGAGCCAGAGGTGCGAGGACGCAGTGGAGGGGCTGCATGTGCTGGGCTCAGGTTGCGTGGTCGGGAGGAGCCAGCATCAAACAGGGCACTAGGGATAGAGAGAGCCCCATTGTCCCTATAGAAAGGAGATAGGATGCGTGCCCCAGCTGGGCTTGTTGCACAGTGCCAAGGGGTGTTCTGGATAGCGAATGCAAAAGTAACTGCCAAAAGTGAGAGAGAGACAGACAGACAGAGACACAGATGTCACATGGGGTGACAGAAGGGTTTCTGCTCCCCCAGGCCGAGGCTGAAGTGGCTTCTCTGAACCGCCGTATCCAGCTGGTGGAGGAGGAGCTGGACCGAGCCCAGGAGCGCCTGGCCACCGCCCTGCAGAAGCTGGAGGAGGCTGAGAAGGCGGCTGATGAGAGCGAGAGGTGTGATGGGGAGGAACAGCAAGGGTGGCATTGGGTCACACTTGATTGCAGGCAGCCCCCTTGGTTTTGCAGTGGGGTTTGGGGATCCCTCTGAAGTGATCTTATGGGGTTTGCATTGGTTTTCCTGCAGACCCTGAAGGGAAAGAGCAAAGCCACGATGCAGAGATATCCCCCAGACATGAGTATTTTTGGCATGCTTTGAAATTTCCAGGGCACCCATAAAATCCTGAAAAATTTGATCTGGTGCTTATACAAATATCAGTCTGTAACCAAAGCCAGAGGGTGCTCGGAGCCTGTTTTCTGCCCCAGAGCAGCCTCCTCTGCTCGAGAGCTGAGCAATGGCCCAGGAGGGAAATTCTGCACTTGGGAACTGTGGCTGACCTTTGAGAACGAACCAGACTCGTTCAAAAAATTAGTCCTGCAGAATGTGTTTCCCTATCCTCACGGCAAGCAGATTTACTGGGCAGGAGCCGTGCAAGTGAAGGCACTCAGGTTGTATGGGAATACCCGGACACGTCACTGCGTTCCTGACAGTTATGTGAGCTCTTCCCTCCATTGGCAAAGACCAGTTTGAGCAACAGCATCTGAGAGGAGTCTGCAGGAGTCCCTGCTGTGGGGGTTTGTGGGGGTTTGGTGACCCCCTGCTTGCGAGCATCACCCCTGAATGGGAAAAGGCTTTGCCACGGGATGTTTTCTAGCATTTCCTAAAGGTTGCTGGCCTGTTGGGCTGCTTTTGTGGAGGTTGCAGACAGTTCATCCTGGGCTGCACACATTTTTTACCCCCCCGGACAATGAGTTCAGGACCTGCCTGGTTGAGAGGCACCGTGGTCACATCTTGCTCTGGGACACAGCCCTGGGGTGGCCTTGGGGTCAGCTCCACTGCTTTAATTGTGCGCAGGAGCATCCTTGGGGTACCGCTGGTGTGACCCTACTGCATGAGGTGGCCTGCAAGTGCTGGTGTCCCAAGTCTCTGGAGCTGGAGGATGGCAGGGTCAGGGCACAGTGGGTGGGTGGGAGGTGCAGGTGCCTCCTCGACCCACAGCAGTAACATCTTCTGGCTTGGACTTTCCTCAGAGGCATGAAGGTCATCGAAAACAGGGCCATGAAGGATGAGGAGAAGATGGAGCTCCAGGAAATGCAGCTGAAGGAGGCAAAGCACATAGCGGAGGAGGCCGACCGCAAATATGAGGAGGTGCATACCCGCACCTGCATGCCCCCTTCCCCCAGTGTTGACCCCCTGGGCAGCACCTGGGGCTGCCTCCCCACAGCCCTGTGCCCCGAGTCAGGGCAAGCGCAGGGCTGATGTGTGCCCCTTGCTGCCGTCGACAGGTCGCCCGCAAGTTGGTTGTCCTTGAGGGAGAGCTGGAGCGCTCAGAGGAGAGGGCAGAGGTGGCGGAGAGGTGAGCAGGGCTCCCAGCAGGCAGCATGCGGGGGTCCCACACAGCCCTTGCCCTGAGTCCCTGGCAGCTGGGGGCGGCTGTGTGTCTGCGTGGGGACAGGGATGTACCTCCCTGGGAGCAGCAGGGTCTGCTGTCAGGGTGGTCCCTGGGCTCGCAGGCTGGGGGCAGGGGGATGCCAGCCTTCTGGCAGCACATCCTTGACCCTGTTCTCTGCTGTCCGTCCCCCCCCGGGGTGCCCCTCTTCCATCCCAGCCGAGTGAGACAATTGGAAGAAGAGCTGCGGACCATGGACCAGGCTCTCAAATCCCTCATTGCCTCAGAGGAAGAGGTACTGGGGCAGGGGCGCAGGGTGATGCGCAGCAGCCCCCCCCCCCCCCCCCCCTTCTGTCACTGTCTCTCAAACCATGCGAGCCACCTCTCTCCTCTCTGCACCGCTGCCTCTGACATTGACCTCCCCTTGCTTCCCTCTCCAGTGGACACAGGCTGGGCATGCTCCTCCATCCTCCGTGCCTGCTCTCCTTCTCAGCAGGGCTGGTGGGAGCCCAGCCGGCAGTAATGCACGGGGCGTCTGTGTGAGGAGGCATGAGGAACAGATGAATGGATGGGTCCTGGCAGCTTCCGCTCGCAGCGGCTCTGCTCCTTCTCTGCCTGAGTTTTGTTCTCTCTCTTTCTTCCTTCCCTGTGCCCACTCTTTCTGCTCCCCCTTCTCACCTGCCCCCCGGCCCTGCTCCCCTGCCTGGTGGCCCCTGCTTGGGATGCAGTAAATGTGGTGACCTAGAGGAGGAGCTGAAAATTGTCACCAACAACTTGAAGTCCCTGGAGGCCCAGGCTGACAAGGTAGGACCCAGTGGGGCTGCTGGGGCTAGGCAGAGTGCATGGGGTCTGGGGGTGCTGGGGTCCTCCACCAGGGCGAAGGATGGCCAGAGGTGTCCTGTGGGGCTCATGGGTGCCCATCTCTGTCTCTGCAGTATTCCACCAAGGAGGACAAGTACGAGGAGGAAATCAAGCTTCTAGGGGAAAAACTGAAGGAGGTAAGGGGTGTGGGGCCAGGACCCCCAAGAGAGGGGCTGGCACTGCATTGGTGCAGGCACAAGTTTGCCATCCCATGTGGGTTTTGACCCTGTTATGCCCGTGTCCTCTCACCCTTCCCCAAATTGCAGCCCTGCAGCATGGCGGGTGGCTGGGTCTGGGATGCCCCCATGGGGTCCCACTACCCCAGAGAGGGTCCCTGTCCCATCTGGAGGGCTGGTGTTTGCATCCCCAGGGAGCACAGCCCTGCTGGGGTGCATCCTGCAACCCCATGCTGCACTCTGCTCCTGCTCCACTCTCCTCTGCCCTGCGTGGTGTCCTGCTCCCAGGACACGCGCTAGCAGGAGCTCATGCCCTGCACACACCAACTTCAAGCCATGTCCGATTTGGGGTGATCCATCTAGTGTTGGTTGCACATGCAACCTGTGAAGTGTGTGGGCTCCCATGATGCTTCTGCTTTTGGTGGTCAGGACAGGTTGGGATAAACAGGAAGCTCAACATGGAGGCACTGCCCAGCTGCCTCCTTTGAGGGCAAGCTCTCACTCCTGCTGCTGGTTTAGGGTGTGGGGGTCCATGGGGCCCTTGTCCCTTGCCTTTCCCAGGGGAGGGCTTGTGGGGGGAGATATGGGAGATGCAGACGGGGCAGATTTGGGGTGCAGTGCAGCCTGCGCTGTCCCCATTGTGCTCACCCTCTCCCCCCTGCACTCCTGCAGGCTGAGACCCGGGCGGAGTTTGCGGAGCGGTCTGTGGCGAAGCTGGAGAAAACAATCGATGATCTAGAAGGTAAAATGTCCTCACTGGCCCTGTGTCCCTCTTTCCCAGGGAGCACTGGCCCAGGATGTGCCCCCGGTGGGGCCGGACAGGGCTTGGCCAGGGTGAGGGGGTGGGCAGGGGCCCTGGGAGGGAGGAGGCTGGATGCTGTGGTGTCTGGTGTGGGGGCACAGAGCTGCTGGGGTCTGTGGCTCTGCCCTCAGATGGGGAATAGGGCTGCAACCACACCACCTGTACCTGCACGCTCCCACTGCCCTTGGCCCCCTGCTCACAGCCACTCTCTCTCTCTCCACTGTCTGCCCCCCAACCTTGCTCCACCGCCTGCCCCCCAACCGCCCCCCACCTGCAGATGAAGTGTATGCACAGAAGATGAAGTACAAAGCCATCAGCGAGGAGCTGGACAATGCGCTTAATGACATCACCTCTCTCTGAGCCCCCCACCAGGCACCAGCACCGCAACCCCCACCTGCCTCACCTCTCCCCAGCTCAGCTGCTTGCCTGCCTGGCCATCCCACTGCTCTCCCTGCCTGCTCTGTCCCCTCTGTCCTTCCCAGCCCGCGCCTGTCCATTGGCTCCTTTGGGACAGGAGCTGGCCCGGGGTGTTCCCGCAATACCCCTCTTTGTGGGGAGACAAGGTGTAGGTACTTTGGGGTGTTTAGCGGGGAAGGGGAGCAGCCCCCATGTGCTGGGCGGACAGTGCCCATGCAGTTGCAGGTCTGTGCCCCAGCATTGCCCAGCGGGGAACAGAGCTGTGCCCAGGAGCTCTTCGCTTCAGTAGCTCCCTCCTCAGTTCCCTGGCAGCACAAGCACCAGGAATCCCACAGCTCTGGTGCTGGGGGGACACCTGCCCCCCCCCCCCATCCCCCCAGCAAAGCCCCCTGGTTCTGCTTGCTGAGCCCAGGGCGGGGGAGACCCACACAGCGGAAGCAGCACCTCCACTGCCAAAACAGAAAGGAGGGCTTAGGCCCAGGGGATGGAGGGGGGGGGTCCAGCTGTGCAGGCAGCCCATCCCCAGGCAGACAGCCCCCAGACCCCTGCTCCTCCCTCACCCCTGCCTCCCTTCTGTCCTTTGCACATTGCTCTTCAGTTTGCATTTCATGACTTTTTCTTTTCTGTTCTGTCCCTCTGGGTTACTGAGTTGGTCTCAATAAAGCATTTTCTCTCCTCTGTTTCTCCTTTGTTTTCTTCATGCTGCTCTGTCCCTCATCTTCTGCCTGTCTCATGTGGGTGCCGGCAGCCGGGTGGTAGGAGGTGGTTGCAGGCAGCTCGCAGCTGTGGGACCCCATGACAGCCGCGGCTGAGCCCTGAGCAGCTCTTGCACTGCCAGGCTGAGCAGGAACGGGTCCTTTGTGCCTTGGCCCAGGGCATGACACCCCACCAGCACCCGGCTCTTGGACACAGCTTTCCTCATCTTGTGCCACCTTCTCCATGACTCTTTTGGCCTGAAATAGCAGGGTTAGACCTGGTCCTGTCCATTCCCTGTCCCCACTCCCAGACATTGCCCACAAGCAGTAGTCTCAGCCCTGGCATTTCTCCTGCATCACCCTTCCATGCCGAAGGGGCTGACCCTACCCTTTCGCAGCAATCCCTGGCCCTAAAAGGGTCTCTCATCTTCATCCTCCTCCTCCTTCCTCAGCGTCCTACTCTGCCCCACAACTCTGTCCCTGAACTGATGGATCCACAGCCCTGTCCCTGCCCCAGGACCGGCTGCCTCTTCCTGCCAGCCCAGCTCGTTCCCTGCTGCTGGCTGGGCAGCAGCAGGGTTTCCAGTGAGGGCTTTGGGGAACACTGTCTTTTTTCACTAACTTGCCTTTCTCTCTCTCTTCCCTCTGCTGCACTGATGTCCCTGTTTTCTCTAGAGCGCTCCCAGCGAGAGGCTGAGAAAAACCGCATTCTCACTAACGAGCTGCGGGTCATCCTTACTGAACTTAACAACTGAGCTGCTGAGAACTCCTAGCCCCAGCCCAGCCTCCTGCACCTGGGCTGCCACCGGCCCCACTCCCTGTCTTGTTTCCACCAGGCTGCCTCAGGGCTGGGAGCTCCTCCCCACTCCCTGCTGGGGTTAGGCGTGTAGCATTGGCTTATCCCCCTGGGGGTAACCACCCTGCTTGGGGGGGATGGAGAGCCCTCTGGAGCTGATCGCTTTTTCTTGGGAGAGGAACAAGGGTTTTTGTGATGTCCTGAGATGTCCATGCAGTGATGGCTGTCCCCTGGCATCAATCTGGCCCCGCCAGGGAGGGATGCAGTGGCTTGTATTGCTGCCTTCCTCCCCTAGTCCCAGGAGTCGGCAGCCAGCCTCTTCCCCCTCACTCTGGTCACCCCAAACTATGCAGGGAGGATCCCCTCAGAGCGGGGTCCCTGCAGGGTGCTGGGAGGGCTGGGACAGGAGCTAGGGACCCAGCAGCACCCATTGCCCTAAACCTGGGATGAGGAAGAACCTGGCTGGGAGCGCTGGGAGACAGGGCTGGGTGGGCAGAGTTCTCCTCCCATCCCCATCTCTAGAGGGAAGGAGGATGTTGTTTGGAAGTGAGCACCAGAGGAGGCTGCCTTGGCAGCAGGCTGCCCAGCAGAGCTCATCCCTGCAGCCTTGTTAGCTCTGCTCCTTCTCTCTCTGCTGTCCTCTCTGCCCGCCTTCCCGGGCTGCTGTCTCGCTCTCTTCTTCATGGACCACCGCTGGGTCATGCAGCAAGCACTGGCTCTCCTCTTTTGTTGGCCAAGGGTTTGTGTGTGAGCCCACAGCTGGGTGGTGGTGATGCCCTGGGGCAGGATGTGCTGTGGGCAGAGCAAGGAGATGGGGCTGTGCCGGTGGCTGGCTGGGGAGGGGTACCCATCAGCCGTATCCATGCTGTGGAGGGCCTAGCCATGGGCAATGGGGCATCATGGGAGGATGGAAATGCCGAAGAATGGGGACCATCTGCCCTGAGGGACTGGCCTGGCTGGCCTGGCCGCCCCGGCAGATCTCGGAGTGGCTGGACTCATCTCTGCTGGTGGTGGGGCTGCTTGCACAGACTCTGCTCCGCAGGGACACCCTGCACGGCTGGAGGCTGGCACCATACTGAAATGTCTGTATGTGTGCGTGTGTCTGTGCTTGGTGTGGTGTGCATGGGTCTGGCTGTGCCTGGGTATGCTTGGGCTGCATCCGTGTCCGTGTGTGGCTGGCTGCGTGTCCCTTTTGTTCACAGAGAGTTTGGCCAGTGCCAAAGAGGAGAACGTGGGCATCCACCAGGTCCTGGACCAGACCTTGTTGGAGCTGAACAACCTCTGAGCTGCCCTGGGGAGCCCCCATCCCTCTTCCCTACCCCACACATGCACCCCACTGGCACACTCAGGATATCATCAGCTGAACTGCGTCTTGGCCAAATCCACACACCCATTGAGAAGGGAAGCCCTGCAGCCTTACACCATGGCTCAGGGGTGTCTTGTCTGTACACAGCCTGACTGGCTCTGTCCTGTCTTCATGTCCAAATATTAAAGCAGTCTGACAAGATGGATGGGTGTGCTTGGTCCTTGCAGGCAGGCACACACAGGCACTGGGAGACGTGGTGGGGGTCTCCCTGCCCAGTTCGTGCAAGGAGGCTCTACAGGGTCTTGGGTCCAGGGTGGGTATGGCCAGTGTAAGGATGTCCTCCGTGGCCATGGGGGACTGGGAGCAATAACGTGCACAGTTTGGGCTGCGTTCCCACATCTCCATCACCTCCTTGGGATGCACAGAAAACCTCCAAGTCTCAAGCTCAGTCCAAACTGACCATCCTCTTCAAGTGCACAGTGATAGAGGTATGTCCCCTTCCACAGTCGGCATGTTACCTGCCTGGCACTTGGGGAAGCCACAAGGTCTTTGATCTCTTCATGGAGTCTGCTTGTCGTGGTTTAGCCCCAGACAGCAACTAAGCACCACGCAGCCGCTCGCTCACTCCCCCTACCCCGATGGGATGGGGGAGAGAATCGGAGGAGTAAGAGTGAGAAAAACTCCTGGGTTGAGATAAGAACAGTTTAATAAGTGAAATAAAGTAAAACAGTAATGATAATAATAACAACAATATTATAATAATAATAATAATAATAATAATAATAATAATAATAATAATAATAATAATATACAAAGCAAGTGATGCACAATGCAATTGCTCACCACCTACCGACCGATACCCAGCCAGTTCCTGAGCAGCAATCGCTGCTCCCTGGCCAACTCCCCGCAGCTTATATACTGAGCATGATGTCATATGGTATGGAATAGCCCTTTGGTCAGTTTGGATCAACTATTCTGGCTGTGCCCCCTCCCAGCTTCTTGTGCGCCTGGCAGAGCATGGGAAGCTGAAAAGTCCTTGACTAGCATAAGCAGTACTTAGCAACAATTAAAAACATCAGTGTGTTATCAGCATTCTTCTCATACTAAATCCAAAACACAGCACTATGCCTGCTACTAGGAAGAAAATTAACTCTATCCCAGCTGAAACCAGGACACTGCTTCATGGTTCATGTTCATGATGCCATCTGAGCACACATACAAGCGTGTGACGATGCATGCACACACTGTTACTTACCAGGGTCTTCTCCAGGTCTATGGTTAGCTGCTTACCCCACGTACTAGTTGCATTTTCTATTACTAGTCACTGAACACCTGCCTGAGGGACAGCTGTATAAACTAGCAAATATTAATCATGCAGTAGGCAACCAATTTCCAACATGTTCAGGAAGTTTCCTCCTGGCTTGCTGTGTTTTCTCCAACACAAAGAGAAGAGTGGCAGGATGTGTCTCATCGCTGTCACCAAAAAAGGCTGGATTCCCTGGGGATGCCCAAAGTAATGATCTAGTCCTGCCCTCCACTTTGGGCCCCTCCATGATGTGCACTGAGCCCTATTGTCCCACGCTACCCGGCAAATATCCTTCTAAAAGCACAGCCTCATGCTGCCAGGAAACATAATTCATGCTAACCCCTTGCTGAGCCGGGCCATCACCCCAGTGAGCGGCCAGCAGGGATAGCTTTCATTATCTGCTTTTCTTTATTTGCTGCACCTCTCAGCTCAGGAAAGGATGTTGGTGAGATTGCATCTCTTTCCTGCCCAGGTGCTGCTGGCCTCCTGCCCTCCCCCTGGCCCAGCACCTCTGGTTTGTGGCTCCAAGACCTTCTCCTACAGGGAAAAAGGTTCCCCTAGCATGGGGGACTCATTTTCTGGTTGTCCTCCTGGGGTGCAAGACCTGCCGGGAGCTGCAGCCTCCCTCCCTGGGATGTGCTGGAGGGGAAGGACCATGCACAGCTGTCCTTGCACAAGGGCTGGGGCTCCTCCTTGGGTGCTCCTTGCTTTTCCATAGCACATCAGCTGAGCCGTTCTGTTGTTTGGTCAAAGCACCTTCCAGGCAGGGGTTTGTCTGGCTGCAAAAGGAGCAAGAGTGCAAAACTACCTCTTCTGCAGGAGCCTGTCCCAGTGAGCAGTGCCCCGCACTGCAAACAAGCCTGCCCTGCACTCCTATCAGGATGGGTCCCCTGTCTCCAGCCTCTGTGCACCCTTGCTTTCCTGCTGGGACAAAAAGCCCTTTCACATCCAGTGTTTTTCCCTATTAGCTGCCCAGCTTCCTTGTTTGGACCAGTCCATTTAACTTAACTGTTTACACCCTGCTGCAAGGGCCTTTTTTTCCCTCTGAACTTTCTGTGGTTTGGCAGTGAGATCCTGGCTGCTGTTCCCAGGTGATGCTCTGCCCCAAAGATGTGCGGCTATCTTTCATGGTTGAGCAAAGCTTCGCATTTTTTTCCATCCTCCTACCCATCTGCTTCCCCCCGTGGTCCTGCAGAAAGATGGAGGCTGGGGGAAGCTCTGGGAGGCCAGGCAGCAGGGGGGCTCAACTTGGAGGCATGTCTCCCCACTCAGACCCACGCTGAGGACCACAGGGCCTGTCCCCTCCTCTCTCCCTCCCCTTGCACCTGTCCTGTTGAATTTCAACCTTTGGATTTGTTTATCTTGGCCTGACAGACTGAAGATCTCCCCAAAGTGCTTTCAGCCCTGGTGTGGGCTGCCACCCCTTTGATAAACCACCACATTAACCTCCGGCAGCCTCTCACCTCCGCTCTCTTCTCCAGTTTTCTTCATTGCTCTGGTGCCTCATCTCATCTCTGAATCCTTCCTGTTCAATATCCTTGAACTACGTGCTGGAGGGGAAGGACTACACAAAGAGCATCGTAGACACATTTTGATGGGACATGTTGAGCTGCGCAGAGCCGGACACAAACCACTGCCGCCCCCCAGCCCCTCCTTTGGGTGTGATTACCCCCGCATTTACAGCCCAAGACATTTTGGTGAGGGCAGGAAGAGCTGTGTTGCCACATAAAGCCAAGCACCACATGAAGCTCCCAGTCAATATAATCAATATTACAAATTTATCAATCCCACCAGAGGACAACGCAGATGGAAGAAAATGCAGATAATTATAACCACGTGGCACTGTCTCATTTCTGTATGAGTTACATATGCCCCGTATGCAGTGCTCGGTACTGTGCCCCACATCAGGGCTGCGCTGCCTGAGCTGTGAGCGTGGAGTGGGCACTGCAGGAGGAGCAGCGTGAGGGGGCAGGGGGCACATGGCCCCTGCCCTGCACACTCAGGGGCTACAGGGGGCTGTGCCAGAGGCCCCCCTGCATCAAGGCAGGCCTGTGGCAGGGTGACAGGCAGCTAGGAACCCTTGGGGACAGCCAGCACACCTTGCCCAAGCCTGGGCACCCCTGGCTGGCCCAGGTCCTGGGGGGCAGCACAGGGCCCCCCTCACTGGGTGGCCTCTGTGAGGGCACTGGTGACAGGGCCAAGCTCCCCTGGGTGCAGGCCATGTCCCCCCCAGTGCAGGCCTTGCCCCCCCGTGACAGACCTGAGCCCCCTGGCACAGGCTGTGCCCCCCCAGTGACAGGACCAAGTCCCTAACTGGTACAGGCCCTGCTCCCCCGTGACAGGATCAGGTCCCTCCGATGCAGGCCATATCCCCTGTGACAGGCCCAGATCCCCTCCCCCATTACAGGACCAGGTCTTCAAACGGTGCAGGCCATGCCCCCCCCACGACAGGACCAGGTCCCTCCCCGTGACAGGCCCGAGTCCCCCAGTGCAGGCTGTGCCTCCCCCATGACAGACCCGAGCCCCGGGGTTGAGGCTGTGCCCCCCCATGACAGACCCAGCTCCGCCCCGGTGCAGGCCGTGCCACCCCATAACAGACCCTAGCCTCGCCCCACTCCGGCTCAGCCCCCGCCCCCGCCTAGCGCGGCCCTTCCGGCGGCGGCGGCGCGCGCAGGCGGCGTGTGACGTCAGGCGGCCTCGGAAGGGTGGGGGGGCGCGGAGCCGGGTCCGATCCCGTCCCGGGTCCCGTCCCGGGTCCCGTCCCGGGTCCCGTGTCTTGCTGCCATGACGCTCGCCATCTTCTTCGGGTGCACCTTCATCGCCTTCGGGCCGGCGCTCGGCCTCTTCCTTTTCACCATCGCCCGCGACCCGCTCCGCATCATCATCCTTATCGCTGGGTCAGTCCCGCACCACCGGTACCGGTGCGGGAGGGGCACTGGTGCCACCGTGGGTACTGGTGTGGGCGTGGAGGGGGCACTGGTACTGGTATCGGTACTGGTATGGCACTAATATTGGTGCTGGTACCAGCATGGGTGTGACAGGGACGTGACTGGTACTGGCAGAGGCGCAACGGGGGGACTAGTGCTGGTGCCGTTGTGGGCACGACAGGGGCACCAGTACTCATACTGGTGGGGTTGCGAGCATGACAGGGGCACCAGTACCCATACTGGTGCCATTCTTTTCACAACAGGGGCTCCGGTACTGGTATTGTACTGGTACCATTGTGGTCACCACATGGCGTGGGCATGATGGAGAGGGATACTGGTATTGGTAATGGTATGGGGTCAGTAGAGCACTGGTACCAGTACAGAGTCAGTAGTGGTACTGACATGCGCACAGCAGGGGCAGTGGTACCAGTACCACTGTGGGATCAGTAGGGTATGGTACTGGTATTGGTACTGGTGTGGGCTTGGTAGGGGCACTGGTGCCAGTTCTGGTTACCAGCAGAAGAGGAGTGCAGGCACAACAGCAGTACCAGTACAGGCACCACCTACCCAGCACTGGTGCCAGAACAACACTGATACTGGTAGGAGAGTGGGCAAGGCTGGGGCACTGTTGCCAGTGCCAGTACCAACACAGAGGGGTGAAGGCGTAGTGCCGATGGGCATGGGCATGGCACTGGCACCAGTCCTGGCACGGCATCAGTGCCAGCAGGCACTCTCTCTCTTGCAGGGCTTTCTTCTGGTTGGTGTCACTGCTGCTCTCCTCCCTCATCTGGTTTATCGCTGTTAAAGCTAGTGACCCCTGGGATGAGCCGTTGCAGAAGGGGCTCTTGATATTTGGGGTGATGTTCTCTGTGCTGCTGCAGGAGGCCTTCCGCTTCCTCTACTACAAGCTCCTCAGGTAAGGGCATCTCCCACCCAGCTCCAGTGCTGCCAGATGGTCCTTCTGCCCTCCCAGCTATGGTGGGTCCAGATTTTGGCTGGGAGCTCCTGGGTGGGGGGGATGCAGAGCGTGGCACCAAGCCACCTTGGTCCTTGCTGGGAGCATGTGGGTGGTACCTGTGTCGGTACGTTGACCTCGAGCAGGTCTCAGGTGGCAGAGCAGAGCAGCCCTAAGGTCTGGAGAACCCAGGGCTGAGGTGGCTGGTAGTGTCTCCCTGAATTCAGGACAGGTAGGCTGTAGGTTTGGGTTGCTGGAGGACGTGTAACATCCTCTCTGCCCTACCACCTGGTGACTAGCGCCAGAAGTGCTCCCGCAGCTCAGACGGATGCTGGGGGTATGCCAGGCACCAGGAAGTGTCCGCTTTGCTGCGTGGGGGATGGGGAAGGGTTAGGGATCTGCCCTCGTCTCCTGGCAAGTCTTGTTCCTTTCTTAGGGATGGCTTTGTGTCAGCAGGGACAGCCTGAAAGTGGTTTCGGTGCTCTGCGGGGTGGTGCATCGTTGCCAGCCTGTGCTCGGTGCCCTGGCCAGTCCTGGGCAAAGTCTGTGCGCAGCCTCAGCAGCTCCCGGCCTCCTTGGTGCTGCCGGCCTGGAGTGCGGGAGCTTGTGCCGCCTGCTGGGTGAGCACATGCTGCGCCCTGTACTGTTTTTGGATGGACAGGCGGATGCTGTGCTGGGCCGGTCAGGCAGACAAGGGGAGGTGATGCTGGAGTCGGCATCCCTCGTTGTCTCCCCAGCAGTCCCCACCTTCCCAGCTGGCTGGGCACTGGTACAGGGCGAGGGGCTGGGGGAAGGGCGGGTACGCAGGCTCCCTGCGGCAGGGCACTACCAGAGGTGGGCAGGCAGAGGGTAGCAGAGTTCCGCGGTACAGCCTCTAACACAAACCACTGCATTTCATTGCCCTGCGGATCTCCGGCTGCAAAGGCTGCTGTCCTCCCAGGGCTGTGGAGCTGTCTGGCATCCTCCTCACCTGCTGCACCTCTAGCCGATAAAACTTATGAAGCCCAGCTCTCTCAGTTTCTCCCCCCAAAGAATTTTTCTAGCTCTTTGAGCTCTTCCCTGCACCCTCTCTGTTTTTTTTTCCCCAACATCTTCTAAGAGTATAACTGCTAAGATCAGGTACACCCTCCTGGCGTGCGCTTCCCACGCCAGTGCTGGGGCTGTTTTCTGTGTGAGGGTGCTGCTTGCTTTGCGCTTGACGTTCCACTTGCCCCACCCCTGCTCTGCGGGGCTGGCTTGCACTTGTGTCCCTCTATGGAAATCTTTCTATGTGGCTTCGTGTGGTTCTCATGTGTGGTTTGTTTGGTGGTTCAGGGTGGTCCCGTGGATGCTCTCTGCGGCAGGTGGTGTGGTTCAGTGATGGGGAGGTTACCAGGATGGTGGGATGGTACAGAGTGAGGCCCTGGCTCCCACCTACTCTGTCCTGGTGCTGCACCATGCCCTGGGAGGCGGCCAGGCTGTGCCGGCCTCCAGTGCGCTCTCCCCTCTGCAGGAAGGCCATCGAGGAGCTGGTGTCCCTCAGCGAGGACGGCTGCTCCCCCATTTCCATCCAGCAAATGGCATACGGTGAGTGCTGCACAGAGCAGCCAGGCAGGGCTGGGCACGGTGCTGGGGGGAAAGGGAGGTTTCTCACCTTGAAGCTGGCTGGGTCCCTCGAGGGGCTGGGAGGTGCCTGGGGTGGTCCTGGATGGCTCAGAGCTTGACAGCATCCCTGTCCTGGTAGTGGCTGGTGTGGGCTTTGGGCTCATGAGCGGCGCCTTCTCCATGATCAGTCTCCTGGCAGACGCATTAGGGCCTGGCACTGTGGGCATCCACGGGGACTCACAGCTCTACTTCCTGACCTCAGGTGAGCGACTGGCACCCTTTGCCCACATCTCTGCCCCACCACAGAGGCGGCAGACCCAGGGGGGCTGGGACTCAGCCCCCCATGCTCTCCCCTCCATGCTGCACCCTGCTGCCACTCCCCATACCTATCTGAGCCCTTTGTGGTCCCTTGTCACATCTCTCTCTGCCAAACCCTTCTCTCTGTCCTGTGACCCTCCCTGTTCCTCTCCCCCATCCCTCCTAACTCTTCCCAGTCTGACCCAGCAGTGCCCCTACTCCCCTGCCCTGGCTCCTCTCCATCCCTCCCCGAGCCTGTGGGCTGGGCCAGGACAAGTGGCTCCCTGGTGACACCCTGTCCTGGTTTCGGCTGGGATAGAGTTAATTTTCTTCCTAGTAGCAGGCATAGTGCTGTGTTTTGGATTTAGTAGGAGAAGAATGTTGATAACATGCTGATGTTTTTAGTTGTTGCTGAGTACTGCTTATGCTAGTCAAGGACTTTTTCAGCTTCCCATGCTCTGCCAGGCGCACAAGAAACTGGGAGGGGGCACAGCCAGAATAGTTGATCCAAACTGACCAAAGGGCTATTCCATACTATATGACGTCATGCTCAGTATATAAACTGGGGGGGGGGGGGGTGGCCAGGGAGCAGCGATCGCTGCTCGGGAACTGTCTGGGTATCGGTTGGCGGGTGGTGAGCAATTGCATTGTGCATCACTTGTTTCGTGTATCATTATTATTATTATCATTATTATACTGTTACTATTAGCATTACTATTTTACTTTATTTCAATTCTTAAACTGTTCTTATCTCAACCCAGGAGTGTTTCTCACTCTTACTCCTCCGATTCTCTCCCCCATCCCATCGGGGTAGGGGGAGTGAGCGAGCGGCTGCGTGGTGCTTAGTTGCTGGCTGGGGCTAAACCACGACACACCCCTCTGCTGCTTCCTGCAGCCTTTATGGTGCTGATTTTCCTTCACACCTTCTGGGCGATCCTCTTCTTCCATGGCTGTGAGCACCAGCACTGGTGGGAGATCACAGCTGTCATTGTCATGCACCTTGCCGTTTCAGGGTCGGTGAGTAGCTGGGAGCAGAGCTCTGCACTGGGACCTATATTCGGGGATGGCCATGGTGCATGCTGGTCCTTGTGCTGGGGGGGGCAACAGCCTTCAGCACTAGCGAAGCAGTTGGTTTTTGGGGATTTGCAGCCGTCCCCGCACAGGACAGGCCCTTTGCAAATTGAATGCCAAAGCTGGTGTCCCCTGTCCCGTTCCGCTCATTGAGGTGGTGACACTGCCACCCATCCTGGCCCTGTCCTCTCCTGCCTGCTCACCCCTTCCCTCTCCCACCTCTCTCCCTAGACGTTTTGCAACCCCCTGTACATGGGCAGCCTGGTGCCCTCCTACCTGCTGATGGCCACCACCGCCACTTGGGCTTACCTGCTCTCAGGGGGCTCTGCCCAGAACCTGCAGTGCTTCCTGCTCTGTAAGTCCTGCTCCATAATGGGGACAGGGGACCCTGCGGGTTCCTCTAGGTACCCGGACCAGCGCTGGGGTGAGGAGAGGGTGCCCTAGGGGCTGGAGCAAGGGCATCATCCCCTTGGCTGCCAGATTAGAGGAGACGCTGGGGTTTGGGGCCATGGTCAAGTTGTTGCCTCTCCTGGGGGAAGTGGATGGGGTAAGGAGTCTGGTGAAAACTGCCCCCCCCCCCCCCCCCCCCCCCCCCCTTGCTTCCCACAGGTTTACGGAGCAGAGCCAGCCCTCAGCTAGAATCCTGAGGCCCTGTGGGATGTTCCTGTCCCCAGCCACCCCTGCCCTCCCTTCCGTCCTGGCGTCAAGAGCAGCCATCACCTTCTCTGCAATATCTTTTCTTCTGGACTGGTGGACCCTGGCCAGTCCTGGCAGGCCAGGTGCTGGGGTCTAGCAGCAGCAGCCAGCTGACCGGTGTGGCTGGGGCTGGCTTGCTCCGCCACCCCTTTGGGAGCCCCCAGAGAACAGCTGTTTTGAGGGACTTGGCTTTGCTGGCCCTGCTGTGAACAGAGCCCCAGTTAGCTTGCCTGGGAAGGATGCTACCTTGGACTGTTGGAGGCCTGAGCCCAATGAAACCCATTGCTTCTCCCCCCTGCTGCAGAAGATGTGCCGTCCCCTGTGCCAGGGCAGGGAGAAACCCATGCCACCTCCTCGCTGTAGGGTGGAGGAAGTGGCTTTGCAAAGCACTGCTGGGCTCTGGGCCAGGGCTGACCGCTGTGGTGACACTTTCTCTGCCTCTTGGCCCAGCCTTGTTGCCCTGGGAGCCACAGCCCCCTACACTGGACTGTGGTAACTGCAGTGAGCTGGCATCCTGGCATGGGAAGAGATAGACAGGGGAGGATGGTGTGTTGGGAGCAGCCACCAGTACTGGGGGACCCAAGGGGGCTGACAGCTTCCAGGGCAGGAGGAGGATGGGAGAAAACAGTGCCATATGGAGGGTGACAGAGGGCTTGGGAGGAGATGCAACCCCACGACTGGTGCCAGCACAGCTTGGGGGGGGGGGGGGTCAGGGGGCCATGCCCTCTCCTGCCCTTCAGGCAGGCATCAGCCCTGATGCTGCGCCACAGGGCTGGGAGGGAGAAACTGCCATCAGGCTCAGGGCTGAGAAGTCCAGTGGGCTTTTATACCAATAAAAAGTACCATAGGTGGTGGTGGGGGGGGGGGGGGGGTATGTGTGCCACTGCTGGTGGCAGTGGCTTGTGTTGGTGTGACCGTGGGGGTTGTTTGGCAGTTGCAGACCTCAGTTGCCTGAAGGTCTTGCTCCTGCTCTGTCCATCTCTGGTTTTACTGCTTTGAGGGGGAGGTTGCTGAGAGCTAGAGACCTGCAGGTTCCTCCCCTCTCCCAGGTCCAGCCCATTTCTCTTGGCTTCAGTGTGGCCGTGGAGCTCCCCAGGGCTTGGCTCTGGCTGTGCTGGAGCTGCCAGGAAAGGTGGGAGGCAGCTATGGATCAGGGACCACTCCAGCTATGTCAGAGCTAGAGGGAAGCTGGGTGAGGGCCAGCCAGCAAGGAAGCTCAGCTCTACCTTTCTCCAGCCCTACTAAGCCACGGTTATGTTTTTTCCAACACTTTGCACAAATAAGGAGAGGAAGAAGTCCCAGAGTGATGGAGGGCAGGGCCAGGCCATGCAAGGAGCCCTGCGCTGCTTGCTCTAGAGCTCTGCCTGGGGCACAGAGGCTGATGTTGTCTCTGCCAGTTGGGAATGGGTCCCTGTGCACTCTCTCTGCTGTGGGTCCAGCTCCACCGGTGCCTGTTCCTGCCCTGCAGCTGCAGACTAGGACAGCAGAGACAGCTGGCACCGTTGGAGGCTTTTATTTTTTTTTCCCCCAAAATGTGTTTTAACTTTTTTTTTTTTTTTTAAATAACAAATATCTGCTGAGGCCAGATGCTGCCCCAGGCAAACAGTCCATGTGGGTAGCCTGTGTGGCCAAAGGATGCTGGAACACTGGCCCTCAGCCTGGGGCAGGAGCGAGGGGGGTGGGGGGGGTGGGGCAGGCTGAGCCAGCAGGGCCAGGACCTCTGCAGAGGCATGGGGCTCACATGGTGTTGTCGGTGGTGGCTGCCGTGTAGATGACCTTGGATTTGGTTGGTGAGTCCAGCCTGGGGGGGTGGTGGTGGGGGGAATGTGTGTGTGGTGTTAGAGCAGGCAGGGGGGCCCTGCTAACCCATGTTGCTGCCTGGGAGACCACCCTTAACCCCACTTCCCATGCCCCAGACTGACCCCTGCCACCCCCTGGGGCCCCTCCTCCTGCAGCTCCCCATCTCATCGCTCACCATTTGTTCTGACTGTGGTGCTTGTAGCTGTACAGCAGGAAGGCCAGTGCCATGATGGCAAAGAGCACCCCAAAGAGCATGGCCAGCACGTCCCCTGCAAGCAAGCCAAGCACAGGCATGTTGCACGGGATGGTCCCCTGTGGCTACCGGACGAGGGAGATGGGGCAAGGCTGGAGAAGGCCGGTGGCCCGAAGGCAGAGGGGACATGAAGGCAGCAGCCTGAGCTGAGCATGTTTACCTGCCTGAAATGAAGAACTGGAGTGTTCTGCAAGAGACAAAGACAAGAGGATGCCTGTGAGAGCCAGCTGTGTAGATGCTAGGGCAGCCCTGCACCCCCACCATGGCTGCCTGCCCCCCAGCTCAGCACACAGCTGCCAGGACCCCCCCTTCCCAGGCAGGTACACAGGTACACCGGTACACCCTGCTGGCTGCCTTCCCCTCCTTCAGGCCAGCACCTCACCTACCTGCTGCGGCTGAGCCGTTGCTATCTGGAAGAGAGACAGCGCAGTCAAGAGGTTGCCAGAGGTGTTTGGGGAGGGAAGAGTCAAGCCTGTGGGGCTTCAGGCCATGCTGCCAAAGCAGGGCTGCCTGCAAGATTCCCCATCGCCCATGAGCAGACAGGGGAGAGCTGCCCTCTGCATCCCCAGCAGCTTGCAAGCCTGGCCCCAACACCCTGCCAAAAGCATTAAGGGAAAGGAAGGGGGGGGAATTTAAAAAAAAAAAAAAAAAAAAAATTCCTTGAACCACAGCCCACGCAAAAGCCTCACTGAGTCCAGCCAGAAACTCCCCCACTGCAACTGCTGCTGCCCAGGAAGTGGGCAGGCAGGGAGCAGAGCACCGCAGCACCCCATGACCATGTCAAACCCTGCAGGAGACCCTGGAGAGGGACATGGGGCAAGCCTGGCAGGCAGCAACCACAGGGACAGCTGCCTGCAGCAAGATGGTGAGCAGCTCCCTGGGAGGAGATAGTTGGCCGTTGCTAGCCCCGGTTGCCCCAGCCTCAGTGGCTGGAGGCTTTGGAACAGCTTCTGCAAGAAAGCTAAAGAAAGGCTTGGCGGTAAGTGGAAAATATGATATAGTATCTAACAGGTTTACAAAAAATAGAGCATGCCAGCCTAACCCAATATCCTTCTTTGATAAGTGATATTCTAGAAAAAAGAAAATGTGGTAGATTTTATCTCTCCTGTCTTCAGTGAAGCATTTGATGTAGTGCCACATGGGAAACTGCTAGCCAGGCTGAAGACCATGTGATTAAAAGCCTATCGCCGTTAGCGAGCTGGCTGCAGGTGGGAAGTGCCCTGCACTGGTGTGTGGTTACTGAGGCATTGCCCAAGGGCCTGCGACCAAGCACGCATGCTGTTTCTATTAGTTACCTTGACACAAAGCGTAGGAAATGCCATCAAAACAGAAAAGGAACAGGATGTTGGACAAAAAACACCCCAGTGACCTCAGAGAGCAGCAACAGGCAATAATTCAGTGATGCGGAGCGATAGTCACACCTGAGGGTTAACAAAAATTTCACTCATCACTGGAAACCACCAATGCAAGAAAGGCCTTCGAGGACAAACTGAAAACAGGCAGATGGGGATGCGTCGGGCAGGGAACCGTGTGCCTGACCAGGATGGCTGCATTACCCCACTGGCAGAGCACAGCCTTCAGGAGGGGTCCCCTGCACTGCCCTTTCTGCAGTTCTTGGCATTTGGCAGTGGGGTGCTCGCTGCAAGCCTGTACCTTTGCAGCTCCTACTGAATTTAGCTATTGCTTCTGGAGATGAAGAATCTGGCTGGGATGCTAGGAGTTGGCTATTTGCTCTTGATCATACATCCCCCAGCCATGCTACTGTTGCTTCTGCAAGGCCAAGGACAAAATAGTTCCTAGAAACCAATCTTCCCCGTGCAGGGAGAGACAAGTGCAGAAACGGGGGAGAGCGTGACCCTGAGACCAGCGCTGCCACAAGTCACCTGCCAGGCAGGGCTAACCCATGCAAATGCTGCATTTCCAAAAGAGATGCGAAGCCTCAACTGCTGCTCCTTGCCCCGTCCCTGCATCCCCGCAGCTGGGTGCAGCCTGAGCACATTCACATGCTCCTTACCAGAAGGCAGCTGCTTTGCCAAAAGGAGGGTGGTCTGGAAACTTGCCAGGACAGCAGCAGGTCCTGCACCAGCTGGAACTTGTTCTGCAGAGGTTTGCTGTCATTGTTCCTCAGGCTTGTCACCAGCACTGACATCTGGAAGGAGAGCAGCATGAGCAGAGATGGGCGTGTCCCACCTTTGGGAGCCAGGCGAGCCCCAGGGGACCAATGTGTATGGTGCGTGCTTGTGGGGAGAGGCTGGGCAAGACTGAGCATGGAGCTCATTGCCCTGATGGACCTGGTCATGAGAGAGCAGCATGGTCTGGTTGAAGACTGTCCACTTCACCATCTGGTAGCAGAAAGGAGTGGTCAGAGAGCCACTGTAGTGAAAGTAGAGTTTTGGGTTGGGAGGCAGCAGGCCTGCAATGTTGAATCCAGGCACCAAGACTTCCTCGCCTGGGAGGAGAAACACTGTGGGAGAAAGTGGGGCAACCCCTCAGGGGACAACAGGCAGGACCAGCATGGAGATCATGGGAACAGACCTGACCTGGAGCATCACCCCCAGCCCAGCTTGGCACCACATGTGCCAGGGTCCACCCTGCTGCATCCAGTGTGCTGGAGAAAGGGCAGTAGGTTTGCCCTGGAGGCAGGGGAAAGCATTTGTGAGCAGAGAGCACCTTGGAAAGCTGTTTCTGTACAAGCTTTGCAATGCTCCCCTTCTCACATACACATGGCAAACACCTGCTGCAGCCTCTCTGCCATGCAGCGGGTTTCTCTGCTGGGCTGCAGCCCCTGAGACAAGTACTAGGTAGGACAGGGCCTTACCTTCTCTTTGGATTTTGCACAGATGCTCAAGTATTTCCTGATAGTATGGCTTCTCCCTTGGCCCAACCTGCAACACAGAAACCCCACAGAAATGACAAGCACAGGGGCTGAATGGAGACCAGGTGGTGATGGCAGTGCCAGCAGGGAAGAATCGCTCCCTGCAAGGGGCACCCTGTCCCAGTGAACCCTTCCTCCCATCAGGGCTGCCCTGCCCTCTCTCTCTCCAGGTACATTTGCACCTTTGCCTGTCCCCAAAACTGTACCTGACTCTGCCCCCCCAGTCCCACTCCCCCCCAGCACTGTTCCTACCCCTTCTTGCCCAGGGCTGAGCTATGAGACTCACCTCCAGGAAGGCTCCCAGTACGGCCAGACCATCCGGGTGGACTATTGCCTCCTTAAAGCTGTCATACTTGGTGCTGTAGTGGACCATGTGGATCTGGAAGGGAAACATGCAACCCTGATGTAGGATGGGCACCTCCAGGAGGTGCTCACCCCCATGGGGCTCTGGAGCAAGGGCTGTGAGAGACATGCACCCCTGCCGAGCACCCCTCTTAGGAAGGGAATATGCTGGTGGAACCAAGAAAGTGTGCCACTGCGAAGCAGCAAGTGTGAAGGGCTGCCCACAGGAACTTCCCTGCTCACAGACAGCAAACCAGTACGCTGCCCTAGATACCAGGGGGTCGTACTGCAGAGCTGGGCTTGGTTTGAGGACAACACTAGTGAAGGATGAATAAAACCAGATGGGATCTGCAGAGCAGGAAGACACTGTGTACAGAGTAAACAGTCCCTGCAGCTCCCAAAGCAGGCTGCTCAGGACTGGGCTGCAGCACAGGGACAGGCTGCACTGCTCACATGTGGCCAGCCCCAGCTCACCTGCAGGCAGAGCGTCCTGTTTCCTCCTCACTTCTGCACCGCAGGCTGCAGCGTGAGTTTGGCTCTTGTTTTGGGCACTTGGCACCAAAGCGTGGGCTCCTACACTGAACTCCGCTGCTGCAGAGCTGCCCAGGGAGCAGGGATCCTGGCCAAGTGGTTACAGCATTCATCCAGTGACAACCAGGACCATGGCCTAGGAGCAGGACAGCACTCCAGCACCAGGAGAGGAAAGGCTGCATCCACCACAAGGGTTCCTTACCTCCACAGCAAAGTGGTGCCCGTTGATGGTGTGCTCCGAGCCAGGTCCCAACAGGGAGCCCCAGTGCAGATGCAGCTGCACGGCTTGGTACTGCTGGGCATAGTCACTGGTGATGGCCAGTGACTGGGGCAGCTCAACGACAACTGCAAGGGCAGAAGGAAGAGGTCAGTCAGTAAAACACAAAGCCCAGTCCATCCCACAGGTACACAGAGATGTCTCAAGGGAAAGAAACACCCTGGGCTTGTGGAAATTTGCCACAAACAAGCTTGCTTTCAATATTTAATGAGGCTATGGGTGGGTCAATGTCCAGAGCTGTGCCAATGCAACAGGCTTCAATTTTCCGCTTCAGGTAGCGAGACACCCTGGTAAATACATCAGCTTCAAAAATAGCTGCTATGAAAATGCTGGAAAGTGAACAGCCCCCCCCCAAGACTCCCAGGGACCAGCTCCAAGCCAGATGTTATCCAACAATTTATTCAGTAAGTGAGAATAATATAAAGAGACTGTGGACAAAATTAATAGAGAAAGATATTGGTAGAGTGGTGAAAGCAGGACAGTCAAGGACAGAGAGCTGCAGCACTTGGCAAGCTGGGACCATTCAAAGTGGCCTGTGAGTGTCTGACCAGCACTGGAGCTGGTGACACAGTAGCATTAAATCTTCTGAAAGCATTTAGAGCTAAAACTTTGCCTCTTTGGGTACAGTAAATACATATTTGGGTTTGCCTTTTACTTTAATGTGGTTTAGCCAGGTATCTTGGACTCATAGAATGCTTTGGGTTGGAAGGGACCTTGAGAGATCATTGAGCCCAACCCCCCCTGCAGTGAGCAGGGATTGAACCTGTGAACTTGGCATTATTAGCACCATGCTCTAACCAACTGAGCTAACCCAGCTGGTCACCCTCATACAGCAGTGTGGCAGATCTAAAAGCTGAGTTACCTGGACATGCAGCAAAAATATCAGGAGCATCCCTGGACCCCGAGAAAGGCTATCCTATCCTTCTAAGCACCTTTTCCTCATTTTTAAAAATCAACTCTTTTCCTACCTCCTCCTTTATAGGTGAAGTGTCTCTTAGTTACATCACAGAGCTCGGGCACAGATTTGGGATTAACAACGTAACAGGGCTGTGACGGGTCATTTGTCCTCTGTGGCGTTCCCTGCCACTGGGCTCAGAGATACAAAACTCAAATACCAGAAGCAGGAGACTGCTCCCTCCCTGGGAATTTATCTGCTTTTACATTTCTTTTGTATATCTAAATCAGTACATTCCTTCTACTAGTTACCAGAGTCATTTTCAGGTCCTTGCAAAAGCTTATACAGTGTATATACTTTATATTACAAAAAAGGAGTAACTGTACAAATACCTTAGTAGATTTGCAACTTTTTATTTATGGCTTTTCAATAAAGCAGACCAGCAGTTGCCAGAATAAAAAAAAGCATCTTATAAGCATGTGAGAAACGACTTCTCCCCCACCACGGGGGCTTGAACACCAAGCAACACCAGATGCCAGGGTGTCTAAAATAGCAACTAGTTTAACTCTGCAGGCATGCTAGGGCAGGAGGAAATAATATAAAGCTCTGTGCATGCACTGCATGGCTGATCTGACCATGCACAGTGAGTCCAACCTGCTGAGTTTGCTGTATACACAGATCAGCTCCATCTTGCTAGCTACCAGGGCAAGGAGGTGCCTTATCACACCTTCAGCGAGTTTAAGTCCCTGTCTCCGCCAGCTTTTCTTAGCTTAGGGACTGGCAGACACCAGCACACACAAAACACTCAACGTGCTCCCAGAAAGAGCCAGTAGCAACCAGGACCACCATCCCCAGCTGTGGGGTGGTGAGCGGGAAGGAGATGGGTTTTTTCCCTCCATATCTTGACATGGTGAGACTGATACTAAAATAATGTGAAGAAGTTGTGTCTGGACTTTCCAAATAAACATTCTAAAACTGGAAAAGGAAAAAACCCTACAAAACATCTTAAGAACCTGAGATAGTGTCCTAAAGCACAGACTTAAAGAAGTTGGCCAATGTTGTGTCCTAAAAGACTGAGAAGTAGGTACCTTAAAGGCTAAGCCACATCAGAGACTTTAATAGTCCTTTAAAAGTGAAATGCAGGAGAAGAACCAGTTTCTGCAAACCTGCATCAGAAATACCAGGGACACATTTTTAAAGGAAACGTGGGTTGTAACAAATTCCTGGAGCAAGCAGCGAGTTCTCCATCTCCTGGTTTCTCCCCTCCAGCCAGGAAAGCACATGGACCTGTAAAGGCTCAGCAGCCCAATGCTTCCCTTTTGGCCTTGAAGGCAATGCGACTGCAGCCTGCAAGAGAATCCCCTTCCCAGAGCCCAGGGGAAGGGTGTCAGAGAAGCCTGGCCCTGCCAGGAAAGGCTAAGAAGGCTCTGCCTGCACTCCAGCCTGTGCCTTTGTACCCACCTGTGTGCCCACTATTCCTGAGCTTGAGCTTCTCATTGGCAGGCAGGCTGTAGCCAGAGACCTGGATCGGCCACAGCTGGGGGCTGAACATGGTCCTGGCTGTGTCAATGTTGATGCACGACTGCATGATGCCCACACAGCCCGGGTAGTCCACACCCCAGTGCTCCTGGTCTGGTACGGGGAGGGAGGGAGGGAGTGTCAGTGAGACCACCCAGGCAAGGAGTCTGCCAGAAAGGCAGGTGGTGGGCACTGGCCAGGGAATAAGCCATGCACGCAAGGTTAGTTTCCACCAAGTTAGCTTGGGAGCAGCTCTGTGCCACCATGTGACTGCATGCAGCTGTATCAGGAAAGGTCTCAGAGTGTGGTGAGCTACCAGGAAAGTCTATTTTAGGGGTGTTTGGAAAGAGCGCAAGAAGATAATTTACAAATGGACTTTGCAGGTCGAGGAGCTGCTGCTCTGCAGCTCATCACACACTTGCTGCCTTGCACAGCCTGGCCTCTGGCAGGTATCACTTTGCCTGCTCTGCTACCTGAGCCCCACAAGCAAGGTGCCACAGTGCTGCTGGGATCATGCAAGCCCACAGCCACAGGTCTGATGGGTTCCTGGCTGTAGCTGTGCTGGTACAGCCCTGCAGAGGGCCAGCTCACATGGTTGGGGTGACTGCTTAAATTGCTGCTTCTCCACAGCACCATAGCTGGGATAAGCATGGCTGATGCCCCCAAAACCTCCCCTTGCACCACAGGGGCTGCTTCTAGCACATCTTGGGCCAGCGCAAGCCCAGGCTCACCTTGCCAGCCCCTCATAGGACCCCTGTAAAGACTGAGCTGGGCATTAGCAGGTCCAAGCCAGCCCCTGGTCCCAAGCAGAGTGATGGTGCCAGGGCCTGGCCCACCACTGTGGCAGGAAGGGGTGCATTTGCACTAGAGCTGCAGCAATGCCCATCACAGGTACTGTGGAGAAGCCCCCCAAGCCATGGTGGGAGAGCAGGGCCAGGCAGGATAGGGAGGGAAGGGGACAGAGGTGAGGACACAAGCTAATCCCTGAGCAGGTCAAAGTCCCAGCATGGGCTGCAAGTCCAGCCTGGAGAGCCCAGCCTGCTTCCCAGTTTGGCACAGGATCAGGCAAGCACCCATTCAGGGAGGAGCCCTGCCCTGAGGGGCATCCCCCCACACCCAGGGGGCCCTTGATGCAGCTGCTGCTTCCTGCTCAAATCAGAGCAACCCCCAGCTCTTCAGCCCATCTTGTGCCCAGGTTCAGGCACCACTGAGGTGGCAGGGTCAGGTAGGAGGGAAGGGCGAGCCACGGAGTGTGCACAGGAACCCTGTAATCATTAACCACGTCTGGCTCAGGCCCAGGGTCTGCTGGGTGATAGGAAAAAACCAGGAGTAACTGCAGGGTATTTACCTTCATAGCTCCAGTGACTGCAGTCAGGACCTTGAAAAGGAGAAAAAAACCCCACATGAATGGAAGGGAAATGGCAGCAGACACACCTCTGCCAGGCAGCACTCCTGGCCCCGGCAGCAGGTCCCTGGGCTCCCACTACACCCCTCTGCCTTCAATCCCCCTCCCTGCCTTCGCTTTCCCACTCCTCCCCCTGCCCCAGTGAGGGGGATGCTCCCGGAGGGCACTGCCTCCTCTGAGCAGCGCCAGGTCTCCTGCATGCTTTGGCCAGAGGGAAAACCCCAGGGCTTGACACTTTGTTATCATCCTTATAATGGAAAAATCACAGATATTGGCTTCCATCATTGAGCAACTGTACCAGCGCTCCTGCAGCTACTCTGGAGCAGCCAAAACCTCCCACTATCCCAAGACAAAGCACTTAATGAGACAGGTCTGCAGCTTCCCTGCTCAGGTTCTGTAAGCAAGAGCAGACAGGGAAGTGGCTGTCCTGGTGGCACTCCTGCGATGCTGAAGCACTGGAGGAGGTGTGGGGGAAGAGCAGCTCCCACACCACGAAGAATTTGGGTAGCAAGTTGCATTGCACCGCACAGACACCCTCCTCCCACTGGGGAAAACAACCCCAGGACTCACAGCAGAGGAAGCAAATGAGCACCAAAACTTCGTCTTCCTCAACAGCAGGTGCCCCTAGCCACAGGGGCAGACTGCCACAGGAAAATGTGCCAGACCAAACATGCAGCTTCCATCCTGGCAGCCCCCTGCCCCAACTCACCTGACCACCCAAATTCCTACACAAAGGTGTGTAAGGGTCCTACCTCATGCAAACCCTTTTCCTAGGAAAAGCAGAGGGTAAGATGGGGAAGCCCATGCCAGGACCTCTGCACACCCCATGTCACCCATGGGGCACATGGCAGCCACAGCAGGGCAGGATGCACTCTTGGTGCAGGACATGCTGGCGTGCCCTGAGCCTCCCAGAGCTGGGGGCGTCCCCGGTGTGCAGACCTGGAGGGAGCAAAGCCCTCCTGGGGCAGGTTCTGAGGATACGACAGTGCTCCACACACCATCACTCTCCTCTGGAGCTGCCAGCAAAGCCCAGGCTCCCAGCATGTCGCTGGAGCTGGCCTTAGAGGTGCCCCAGAGCCTCTTCTCAGACACCCCTGACCAAACACCTTGGCTATCACCAGCCCTTCCACAAGCAACCAGCTCCAGGCAAAGGGACACAGGACTTGGATTTGCCCCAAGCAGAGAAACACAGCCCATAAGGATTATGCCCCTGCCCTGACTGGCACAATGGGTAATTCATGGGCTCCTCCTCTGACTTGTCCTTACCAGCACACTCACCATGGGCACAGCGCTGGTGCAGACAGGCTGTTGTCCCACCTGGGGTGGATCAGGCTTGGGGCAAGGGAGTGCATGCACCCAGCAGCAAGGGGCAGCACCCACACCCACCTCCATCAGCTGCCCAGGGTGCAAGGACATGGAGGAGCATTTAGCAGGTACAGTCCAGCCCTGATATGGTCTCCGTCCCTCAGTGGGGCAAATGCCTGCCAGCCCAGCCAGGATACAGGAGTAGCTTGGCAGGTGCTGCTCTGGTCCCCGTCCCTGCTGCTGACAACGGCTATCGACAGCCACTTGCTATTAATAGGAGTGGATTCCAGCTCAGGGGTGAGAAAAGACATCTGGGCCTTGGAAAGTATGCCTCTTCCTATGTGAGGCCCCAAGCCCACGCTCTCTGCTGGAGCACGTCTTCTCCCTTGGAAAGCCTCATGGTGCCAGGTCTCCTTTCTGCTGAACTGCTGCCATTCACCAGAAAAGAGGCGGCTGCGCCTCGGTGGTGGGTGCTGCAGCAGTTTGCGCACCCTGCCCTACTTCAGAGTACCCACAGCCCCAGAAGGAGCTGCAAAGCACTCCCAAAAATGTAGAGGGAAACAACCTAGCTGCTGCCCACTGCTGTGATGAGCACATTGGGAGATAACATGCAAGAAGAGGACTCCTTGCAGGGGTCCCAGCAGGAAAACCTAGCAGGGCACCAACAGGAGCTGACTGCCATTGCAGGTGAGAAAGCCTCTGTGTTCAGCCACACAGAGCCCCCCTTCCCCCAATAGCCCACAATCCAGTGGAGTTTCCCCCTTTCACTTGCTTCCTCTTTCGTGCTTTCTCCTCCTGTTGCTCACTCCCTCTCAGCCCTCCCATTTTGGGATACTGGCGCTGCCGCAAGCACCAGCTTTCTTCCCTCCTTGACATCCAATACCATCCAACGGCACTTTCCTGCTGAGTTCAGGCAGACACTGCTGTTACCAGCATGCTGCTCAGCATGTCCTGCAGCCTGGGAGAAAGGATAGGAGCAGCTTTTGGCAGGGTGAGGAGCCGGCACGACCACGGGCCACTGCTAATCTCATGTAGGAAAGGCACTGATGCAGCAGGCTGCTCCCAGGAGACCTCACCACAGGGATTAGGGATGGACCACACACCCAAGGGACTCCTAATCATTTGCATGGAGCAAGAGACACCCCTCAGAAGAGCCAGGCAATATGGAAGGAGACCAGAGGGTCTGCCCTCTGTGTCTGCCCCCTCTTTTCACATTTTAGGGTGTACACAGCCTGAAGCTGCTGCAGGACACCTGACAATGCTGAAATGTAGGACAGCATCCATGTGCCTTTCAGTGTGGATGCTGCCTGGCAGCAACACAGCCATCGGTGCTGCCTGCTTGCCTTGAACTCCAGCAAAAGAAGTTTGATGGCTTGTACGCAGAAGGCAGGGCAGTAGGCTCACTTCTGGCTTAGACATCCTGCTCTCTTATCATCTGGGCACACAATGCCCTGTGCTCAGCCACAGGGAGAACTCAGATCCTGCCAGAGCCTCTTCTTTCTGCTGGGACCCAGCCCTGGGCCAGACCCAGGTCTGCTGGTCAAAGGCCTGTGGGATGAGACTGGTTCACAAGGGGATGCCAGGGCAGGACCACCTTGCTGTACCCCCAAGGAAGAAGCCCTTGTCTGCAGATCAGTCCCAGACTGTGGGGGGACCAGTGGAGCTTGCAGCCCAGAGAAGAGGGAAAACAAGGTGTTAGTCCTGATGCTCAGTAAGCCAGGAGCTACCAGGACATGCAGAGATGCAGAGTGAAAGCCCCAAAGCAGGGACCAGCCACAGCAGCCAGGTCCCAGCCTACAAAACATCCAAGCACCTTGTCCCTTGAAAGCGATAACCTGATCACAGTACCCAGGCTGTGCTGCCATGCTCACAGCCAGCTCCCCAGGCCAGTCTGTGGCAAGCACAGTGCTGGCATGGGGTCTGGGCAGCAGGGCACACAACCCGAGCATCCTTCTACCAAGCCCCCCACCAAGGATTCTCTCTACAGGAAGGCTGTGCCTTCCCAGCCCTGCCTCCACAAGCACAGCCTTGGTTTCTCCATCCAGACACACCCCATGCAGAGCCCATGCTCTTTTCAGCCCAGGACACTGCCTTGTGCACTGCCCATGGGGACACTGACCCCTCCCAAGCCTGGCTACATTAAAGCCCCTTGGTGTTTATAAACTCTGACCCATTGCAAGCCTTTGGGATCAGCCTTTAATTTGCCACCAGTAGTGCAGGTCGGCACAGGGATTGTTCTTTGTGGTCCTGGGGGAGAACTGCTTGGGCTGCAGGGCCTGAGACCAGGCCCCACAGAGGGGCAAGGGTTTGGGTGGGGGAAAGCATAGGGCAGGCTTTACACCAGGGCACATTCCTGCTCCTTGTGAACCCAACTGCCCCAGCAAGTACCAGGGAAAAGAAGAAACAATCACAGAGCACTGCAGAGAAAGGGCCATCCCAGCAGAAGGGATAAAAATGGGGAAATTCCAGGGGACAGATCAGTGCTTGGAGCTGGGGAATGAGATGAATAAGTGGGATTAAGCAAGAGAAATGGGCTCAGCTGGACAAAAAGGGCATTGGGGGATGATCAAGAAGAGGACACAGAGATCAGGGCAGGTCTGAATAGGAGGGAGAGAAGAAACAGGCTGCAGTGAGAAAGGGAGTTACTGTTTCCCAAAGACACCCATAACACAGGACTTCAGTCTCTAAGCAAGCCCATGGAAAAGCCTCAGTGACAACCCCTGGCTTGTGCCAAGTACCCAGGGCTGGGGGGCCACCAGCCCTACCTCACACACAAGCCTCGAGGAAAAGGGAGCCAGCACATCACCCAGCAGCAGTGCAGAGGCATGCAGCTTCTAGTGCCTGGCAGGAGCTTTTGTGGATCCAAACCGAGACCTGCTCCCTCATGGAACTCTAGACAGATCTTTAGCCTATAACACCAGCACAACGTGGGACAGGCTGCCTGTTCCTTACCTACCTCCCTGCCACCTCCCACCTCCTTTTCCCCATCTCCATCCCAAACTCCCCACCCACCCCAAACTCCACGCTGTGCCCTGCCGCTTCCTGCCAGCACACCACTGAAACAAAAAATCACGGATACTATTTCTCAAAGTCCGAACCTCTCCATAGGAGGAAACGGAGTATTCAGAAAGTTCCCGAAATAAAACTCAATAGCAACAAAATTATTATTAAGCAGGCATCCTTTATTACAGCACTAGGCAGCACTGGGGATCATTCCACCATGAGTGCTCCAACGATTTGGCAAACTTCCAAAGATTATATACTATAAAGTCATACATATTCATAGGATTTCCGAGAATTCATCTACATAAACATGAGATTTCCTGTAAGCTCATTAATATATGCAAATGTCCAATCCGCATGCATAGTCATCCTCTTTGGTGGTCTTCGGGGGTCCTCCAGTGGTCTCCGATAGTCTTCCTCACTTGTCTGCTAGTTGAACTTTAGGCCTCCTTTGTCCATATATGGTCACTGAATTAGCTCATCAGTCCTTCAGCCTTGGAATGTTACAAAACCAGTTCCTTGAGTGCTCATCTCAAGGCACAGGTGTCCTGAGTCTATGTTATCAGTGTTTTACACAGGAAGCCTAACGAGCTTGCTTAAGGTCTGTTTTAATTGTGCCAGACAAGGAGTCACCTTCTTTGAAATATCTGTCCTATTTGTCTACTCTGCTCAGCAAATAACTAAAACTATCTGGGTCAGGGATTGTCAGGGGTTTAGCCCCTTTCAGTAGAACTTCAAGCACTGACAATGGAAACATCCTGCTACAAAGAAGGTTGTAAAGATAAGGGAAGGCCACAAATGTGAGGTCAGCAGTGTAAAAGGGATCATCTTGCCCCAGAAGATGCTGAGAAATCGGGCGATTGCAGAAGCATGGTAACTGAAGGAAAGGTAATTCTGGCAGGGGGAGATTGCGACCACCGACTCAATTGAGGGACGAAAGGACTAACCCCCCTACTCCTTTTGAGCATGTGCAGTGAATTAAAATCACACTGTAGCTTTAAAACTAAGCGGAAAAGATACAGACCAATGGAAGAAGAGGATGCTCAGTCAGTTCAATGATTATGTATTAGGTAGGCGTGGTGTGTTAACTGTCATGTATAAATGTCAAAATGAACGTCAGTAGGTGTGCTTGATTTGTGGAAATATTCCACCTTGCACCCAGCGTCGAATAAAGTAATGCCTGCTCTTTAATGCATCAAGATTATTACCCGTTGCTGGTTATACAGGTGGGTAGTGATGAGATTACAGAGAGAAGTCCTAAGGCAATGAAGAGGGACTTCAGGGCACTGGGGCGATTGGTCGCAGGATCGGGAGCGCAGGTAGTGTTTTCCTCAATCCCGTCAGTGGCAGCAAGGAATGCTGAAAGGAATGGGAAAACTCACCTGATTAACAGGTGGCTCAGAGGCTGGTGCCATTGGTGGAAATTTGGGTTTTTTGATCATGGGGAGGTCTACACGGCACCGGGCCTGCTGGCGGCTGATGGAGATCAGCTGTCTCCAAAGGGGAAAAGGATTCTCGCCCATGAGTTGGCAGGACTCATTGAGAAGGCTTTAAACTAGGTTTGAAGGGGGAAGGGGATATACACGGGCCCGCTAATGAGGAGCCCAGGGGCAGCACAACAACGTTGGGGGCGAAATCGATAGCCCAGCTTAAGTGCATCTACACCAATGCACGTAGCATGGGCAACAAACAGGAGGAGCTGGAGGCCCTTGTGCAGCAGGATGGCTATGACATAGTTGCCATCACAGAAACGTGGTGGGACGACTCTCATGACTGGAGTGCTGCACTGGAGGGCTATAAGCTCTTCAGAAGGGATAGGCATGGAAGGAGAGGCGGTGGGGTGGCTCTGTATGTTAGGGAGTGTTTCGACTGCATAGAGCTTGACAGTGGTGATGACAAGGTGGAATGCTTATGGGTAAGGATGAGGGGGAAGGCCGGAAAGGCGGATGTCCTGTTGGGAGTCTGCTATAGACCACCCAACCAGGATGTAGAGGTAGATGAGGCATTCTATAAATGGCTGGCAGAAGTCCCACAATCGCTAGCCCTTGTTCTCATGGGGGACTTCAACTTGCCAGACATCTGCTGGAAATACCACACAGCAGAGAGGCAGCAGTCTTGGAAGTTCCTAGAGTATGTGGGGGATAACTATCTAATGCAGCTGGTAAGTGAGCCTACCAGGGGAGGTGCCCTGCTTGACCTGCTGTTTACCAACAGAGAAGGGCTTGTGGGAAATGTCAAGGTCGGAGGCCGTCTCGGGCTTAGCGACCACGACATGATAAAGTTCTCAATTTTGGGTGATGCTAAGCGGAGGGGCAGCAAAACTATTACCATGGACTTCCGGAGGGCAGACTTTGGCCTCTTAAGGACCCTGGTTGGGAAAGTCCCTTGGGAGGCGGTCCTGAATGGCAAAGGGGTCCAGGAAGGCTGGGCCCTCTTCAAGAAGGAAGTCTTAAGGGCGCAGGAGCGGGCTGTCCCCGTGTGTCGTAAGACCAACCGGTGGGGAAATCGACCGGCCTGGCTGAATAGGGAGCTTTTGCAGGGACTCAGGGAAAAAAGGAGAGTCTACCACCTTTGGAAGAAGGGGCGGGCAACTCAGGAGGAGTACAGGGATCTTGTTAGGTCATGCAGGGAGGAAATTAGAAAAGCAAAAGCCCAGCTAGAACTCAATCTGGCCAGTGCTGTAAAAGACAATAAAAAATGCTTTTATAAGTACATCAGCAATAAAAGGAGAGCCAAGGAGGATCTCCATTCTTTGCTGGATGTGGGGGGGAACATTGTCACCGAGGACAAGGAAAAGGCTGAAGTACTTAACGCCTTCTTTGCCTCTGTGTTCAACAGCCAGACCGGTCATCCCCAGGGTACTCAGCCCCCTGAGCTAGAGGATAGGGATGGGGAGCAGAATGGAGCCCCCATAATCCAGGAGGAAGCAGTTAATGACCTGCTACGCCACCTGGACGCTCACAAGTCTATGGGGCCGGATGGGATCCACCCGAGAGTACTGAGGGAGCTGGCGGAGGAGCTCGCCAAGCCACTCTCCATCATCTATCAGCAGTCCTGGTTAACAGGGGAGGTCCCTGATGACTGGAGGCTTGCCAATGTGACACCCATCTACAAGAAGGGCCGGAAGGAGGACCCGGGGAACTACAGGCCTGTCAGCCTGACCTCAGTGCCGGGAAAGATTATGGAGAGGTTCATCTTGAGCAAACTCCACAGGGAAGTACAGGTCAACCAGGGGATCAGACCTAGCCAGCATGGGTTCACGAAAGGCAGGTCCTGCTTGACCAACCTGATCTCCTTCTATGACCTGGTGACCCGCCTGGTAGATGATGGAAAGGCTGTGGATGTCATCTACCTGGACTTTAGCAAAGCTTTTGACACCGCCTCGCATAATATCCTCCTCGGGAAGCTGGCAGCTCACGGCTTGGACAGGCATACTCTTCGCTGGGTAAAGAACTGGTTGGGTGGCCGAGCCCAGAGAGTTGTGGTAAATGGTGTTAAGTCCAGTTGGCAGCCGGTCACGAGCGGTGTTCCCCAGGGCTCTGTTTTAGGGCCAGTCTTGTTCAATATCTTTACCAATGATCTGGATGAGGGGATCGAGTGCACCCTCACTAAGTTTGCAGATGACACCAAACTGGGTGGGAGTGTCGATCTGCTGGAGGGTAGGATGGCCCTGCAGAGGGACCTGGATAGGCTGGATCGATGGGCCGTGGCCAACTGTATGAGGTTCAACAAGGCCAAGTGCCGGGTCCTGCACTTTGGTCACAACAACCCCATGCAACGCTACAGGCTTGGGGAGGAGTGGCTGGAAAGCTGCCTGGCCGAAAAGGATCTGGGGGTGTTGGTAGATAGCCGGCTGAACATGAGCCAGCAGTGTGCCCAGGTGGCCAAGAAGGCCAACAGCATCCTGGCTTGTATCAGGAATGGTGTGGCCAGCAGGAGCAGGGAGGTGATTGTCCCCCTGTACTCGGCGCTGGTGAGGCTGCACCTGGAATACTGTGTCCAGTTTTGGGCCCCTCAATACAAGAAGGACATTGAGGTGCTGGAGCGTGTTCAGAGACGGGCAACAAGGCTGGTGAAGGGTCAGGAGAACAAGTCTTATGAGGAGCTGCTGAGGGAACTGGGGTTGTTTAGCCTGGAGAAGAGGAGGCTGAGGGGAGACCTTATCGCTCTCTACAACTACCTGAAAGGAGGTTGTAGTGAGGTGGGTGTTGGTCTCTTCTCCCAATTAGCTAGCGATAGGACGAGAGGAAATGGGCTCAAGCTGCGCCAGGGGAGGTTTAGGCTGGAAATTAGGAAAAATTTCTTCATGGAAAGGGTGGTCAAGCGTTGGAACAGGCTGCCCAGAGAGGTGGTGGAGTCACCATCCCTGGAAGTGTTCAAAAAACGGGTAGATGTGGCACTTCGGGACATGGTTTAGTCTAGTCTACCCTTGATTGGTTTAGGTGGGCTTGGTAGTGTAGGTTAATGGTTGGACTGGATGATCTTAAAGGTCTTTTCCAACCTAGACGATTCTATGATTCTAAGTATTAGAGAGTTTTCCTCACGATTTCGGTGACACCCCCAGCATTGGGGACCCCCCCCCCCCCAAACATTTGGAGCCCAAATCCAGGATCCCATGCAGTGGGGTGCTTTGTGCATCTGTGACCCCAAACCCAGCAAGGGGGGGAAGCCCCATGCATCAGGGACCCCAAACTCAGTACTGGGGTGCCCCACACATCAAGGTGCCCGTGCACCAGGGACCCCAAACCCAATGCCCGGTGCATCAGGGCACCCCCCGACTCACCTCTCTCCCGGGAGTGCGGGAGGTCCTCGCCGCCGTGCTCCTGCTCGTGCTCGCTGCCGGCGCGGCCCAGAGCGGCCAGGAGCAGGAGGGAGACCCGCAGCGCGGCGCGGCGTGGCTCATCTCCAGCAAGTGCGCGGGTGCGGCGTGAGACGGCTGGTGGCAGCTCCGTGCATGCCTGCCCGCAGGGCCACGCGTACATGAGAGCAAGCGGGAAGAAGGCAGCAGCTCTGACTTACGCCACCATTACCTTTTATAGAGGCTGGCGGCAAAGTCTGCCTTCGCCCGTCCCGGCCAGGTGAGCCGCCCGACGCAGGACTCGAACTGGTGGTGCCCCCAGGGGTGGGGGGCGCGGCGGGGGCTGCCCCCACCCCAGCCCCCCGCCGACAGCTGCGTGGGACGCGCGTCCGGGCCCCTGCGCGGGGGGGGGGGGGGGAGACCCTGTCGGTCCCTCGGACCCCTCATCGGTGGGTGTCCCTTCTCTTCTACAATGTACAGTTAAGAAAAGCATTTCTTTCTGTTGAGGCCAAAGGATGATACAACCCCACTCTGGACAGAAGTCCTGCCTCTCTACTGCTCCTCAGAAGAGGTGGGAAGTGTGTAGGTGCAGCTTAGTATATGTATGTAGCGTACCTGGATCCCAAAAAGCTTTGAACCAGTTTCTGCACCAAATGTCCTTAGTCCATCTCATCCTATAACATGCTGGTCTCTGTGTCAAGCAGACAGGCAATGGAAGGTAGGATGGCAGGTCAGTTTTCAAGGTGGAGGGAGGTACCAGTGATGCTTCCCCGGGAGCTGCACTAGGGCTTGCGCTTTTCAGCATTTTCATAAACGGTCTGAAAAAGCACATGAGCAGTGATGGGACAGAATTAGCTGCAACACTAATTTAGGGCAGTAAAGGACTGAAGATGTTTTGAAGAGTTCAAGGGGGCAATAGTGGTGCTGGGTGACCGGACACAACAGCAGATTGCGGTCCGTGTTGGTAGATGCAAAGTGCTGCACGGGTGGTGTAATCAAGGATGCACTGCACGAGGGTGGACTTAAATTAGCTAATGTAACTTGCAGAAGAGATCAGAATCATGGTGATGTCAGCTCACTGCTTGCCAAGAAAAAAGTGAAGTAAACATCAGGGATTATCAAGAAAGAAACAAAGAACAACACTCCCCCCCCCCCCCCCCCCCCCGCCATCCTGCTGTTGTATAAATCTTTGGTGAAACCTCCTCTCAGTTATTGCCCACACTTTTGTTTCTCCCATCACAAAAGGGACAGAATCAGAAACAGCAGGCACATGGCCCCAGGGCTGTTCAGGGGCAGGGGTGGTTTCCATGCAAGGAAGGAGCAAAGCAGGTATGGCTGCCCAGCCGGTGAAGTGAAGTCTGTGCCTGTAGCATCCCAGCTTGTACAGGATTGGGGAGCAGGGAACAAGCACTTACTCTCTCGGGATAGTGGATTTAGGGCACAATCAACCAAAATCATCAAGCAGGAAGTTTGATCCCAAACAGCAAAGTATTTTTTCATGCGCTGCAGAAGGGAAGGGGGAACTCCTTTCCCCAAACATGTAATTTTTGCACACGCAAGAAAATATTGGACAAGTTAATGGACTCCTTGCTCTGCGGTGCTGCCAGAGTCCCAAATCTGTGCTGTGCCCCATGGGCCCCACACCTCTGCTAAACCAGTTTGCCCAGCTGTTTCCCAGCCTAAATCACTGGTCATCCCAGCACCTTCCTTTATGAATGTGCTCAGCATAGCTCCTGTGAATACATCCACATCCACAGACCTGCCACTGTCATCACTGAGACAGGGCTCAAGACCTGTCAAGCGGTACAGGAAATCCTGCTGGGGCTGGATTTTGTGCTGAGCAGAAGGAACCTCTCCTGAAAAGCTGGCAGCTGGGAACACAAGCCGCTGCACTGACCCTTTGCAACCTGGCACCATGGGTTCCTGCCCTCCGCTGTGCCAGAAATGTTCCCTTGCACCTGGCCTCTCCAGTGAGTCATGTCACTGGTGGTGACCTGCAGGTAGGATCAATGTGCTCCCAAACTGCAGACTTTATCCTGATTCACCTTGTTCCTCCCAACACCAGATAAGCTGAACCATCAGATAAGAAGACATTCATTTATCAAGGCTCAAGGAAATAGGACTGTGGGGGGGAAACAAACCATAAACCACAATTCCAACACTCTCCTTCTCACGTTCCTGTAGTTTATCTTATTAATGGTCTTTATCCTGAATGAAGAGGAAGAAGGCAGCTGGATATGGCAGAGGAAGGACAGGCTCAGTCTATCACTTTTTCAGGACAAGCCCCATGCGGTTCCCACCTCACACCTGTTTGCTTCCCCAGACAGGTTACTCTGTGTTCCCTGCTTCGACTCCACGCAAATGGAGTAATTGTGGAGCTGTCACCTTTGCTGCCCTGTCTTTCTTAGGTTTCATTGTCCTCCCTCTTCATTACTCTTCGAGGCTGCACATACCATATCACAGAAGCTGTAATTGCACGTGTCTTCCTTTCACCTAACATCTCTTATACTTTGTCAGCTTTTTTGTAGAGATGATACTTGGCAGCTGGAGACATTGTTAGAATGAAAGGTGACTCCATCATCAGGGCACTTTGTCTGGATGTGCCTTCTGGGAATGCCGCAGGTTGTGGATTACAGCTCCATCCCACGAGCCTTGAAGGCCAGGTGGAAGAGCACAACATTTGTCCTCTACAAGGTTCACGCCAATGTAATATCCTCACCAAAAGGTGTCCCCCAGGCTTCTCTGGTAGACTTATGTCAGAGGAGATCTGGTCAGCTGGATTCAGGCCCCTGTAAGCAGCCCAGCTCTGTGCCCTTCTTTTCTATGAGGCATCTTGAAATGCACAGCATCAAACCTCTGCTCAGCTCAGCATGGATACAGTCTGAGGCACAAAGCACCAAATTGCTACTCTACCCTTAACTGGTTTAATTGGTTGTCGTGGTTTAGCCCCAACCAGCAACTAAGCACCACCCAGCCGCTCGCTCACTCCCCCTACCCCGACTCCAAAACCCTAGGGGTCGACCTCGAATCTCCCCTGGTGCTTTCTGCCAGACGCTCCAGGTAGGGCCATTCTTCCCGGCTGCGGTGTAGAGCACATTTTTAATATCCTGCCCTGCCCAGACTGGCCCAAGGGCTACTGCATGAACTATCTCACGTTTAATTTGTTCAAAGGCTTGTTGTTGCTCAGGGCCCCATTTGAATTCGTTCTTCTTCCGGGTCACTTGATAGAGAGGGCTTATGATCTGGCTGTAATTTGGAATATGCATTCTCCAAAAACCCACAACGCCTAAGAAAGCTTGTGTTTCCTTTTTGCTAGTTGGTGGGGACATAGCTGTTATTTTGTTGATCACAGCCATTGGGATCTGACGACGTCCATCTTGCCATTTTATTCCTAAAAATTGGATCTCCTGTGCAGGTCCCTTGGCCTTACTTTGTTTTATGGCAAAACCAGCCTTCAGAAGGATTTGGACTATTTTCTTTCCCTTCTCAAAAACTTCTTCTGCTGTATTGCCCCACACAATGATGTCATCAATGTACTGCAGATGTTCTGGAGCTTCACCCTGTTCCAGTGCTGTCTGGATCAGTCCATGGCAAATGGTGGGGCTGTGCTTCCACCCCTGGGGCAGTCGATTCCAGGTGTACTGAACACCCCTCCAGGTAAAAGCAAACTGGGGCCTGCACTCTGCTGCCAAAGGGATGGAGAAAAACGCATTAGCGATGTCACTTGTGGCATACCACTTGGCTGCCTTTGACTCCAGTTCATATTGAAGTTCTAGCATATCTGGCACGGCAGCACTCAGCGGCGGTGTAACTTCGTTCAGGCCACGATAGTCCACTGTTAGCCTCCACTCCCCATTAGACTTTCGCACTGGCCATATGGGACTGTTAAAGGGTGAGCGAGTCTTGCTGATCACTCCCTGGCTCTCCAGTCGACGAATCCGGTTATGGATGGGAATCAGGGAGTCTCGGTTGGTGCGATATTGCCGCCTGTGCACAGTTGTGGTAGCGATTGGCACCTGTTGTTCCTCAACCTTCAGCAACCCTACAATCGAAGGGTCGTCTGAGAGACCGGGCAAGGTGGACAGCTGTTTAATTTCTTCCATCTCCAAAGCAGCTATACCAAAAGCCCACCGGTACCCTTTTGGGTCCTTGAAATACCCTCTCCTGAGGTAGTCTATGCCAAGGATGCACGGAGCGTCTGGGCCAGTCACAATGGGGTGCTTCTGCCACTCATTCCCGGTTAGGCTCACTTCAGCCTCCAGTACAGTGAGCTCTTGGGATGCCCCTGTCACTCCAGAAATACAAATGGGTTCTGCCCCTCTATAGTTTGATGGCATTAGCGTGCACTGTGCACCAGTGTCCACTAGAGCCTTATACTCCTGTGGGTCTGACGTTCCAGGCCATCGAATCCCCACAGTCCAGTAAACCCGGTTGTCCCTTTCCTACGCCTGGCTGGAGGCAGGGCCCCTCTAACACTGGTCACAGTATTCGCTGCTCACTTCCTGTAAATGTGAATCAAAAGTCCCCTGATCAAGGTCGGACGTAAAATTAGCCCTCTTACTCTGTCTCGGGAACTGCTCACTGGAAACTGGAGCTGCAATTTTCCTGGGAGAACCGCCTTTTCTAATATTTTTCCTTGCAATTCACGCACCCGTGCCTCTAAGGTTGAGGTGGGTTTTCCATCCCACTTTCTCATGTCCTCTCCATAATCACGCAGGTAAAACCACAGGGTGCCCCGTGGTGTGTATGCTCTATATTCTCTCTCTTGAGCATAGGGACGTTGACTCCTAATGGCTGAGATACTGGTCCGTGCAGGTGGGGAGTAGGACAGATCCTCTCTGAGTTGTTGGAACTCTTGGCATATTTTTTCAGACAGTTTTTCCACAGCCGAGACACAGGCCCGTAGGGAGGAAGAGAGACTTTCTTCGTATTCCTGGAGTCGGCCAGCCACTTCATCCACCGTTGGTGCCTCGTCATCTTTCCAGGCCAGTATTGCCAACGAGTTGGAATACGATGCTGGTGCGCTCCGTACCACCTTCCGCCACATGGGTTGTGTGCACCTGACTTCATCTGGGTCTTTGGGTAACTGTTCATCATTCAGGTCACTGTAAATCACCTCCAGCACGCCTAATTCCCTCAGGTACTGGATACCCTTCTTTACGGTTGTCCTGGTTTCGGCTGGGATAGAGTTAATTTTCTTCCTAGCAGCAGGCATAGTGCTGTGTTTTGGATTTAGTAGGAGAAGAATGTTGATAACATGCTGATGTTTTTAGTTGTTGCTGAGTACTGCTTATGCTAGTCAAGGACTTCTTCAGCTTCCCATGCTCTGCCAGGCGCACAAGAAACTGGGAGGGGGCACAGCCAGAATAGTTGATCCAAACTGACCAAAGGGCTATTCCATACCATATGACGTCATGCTCAGTATATAAACTGGGGGGGGTTGGCCGGGGAGCAGCGACCGCTGCTCGGGAACTGTCTGGGTATCGGTTGTCGGGTGGTGAGCAATTGCATTGTGCATCACTTGCTTTGTATATTATTATTACTGTTATTATTATTATATTGTTGTTATTATTATTTTACTTTATTTTATTTTAATTATTAAACTATTCTTATCTCAACCCAGGAGTGTTTCTCACTCTTACTCCTCCGATTCTCTCCCCCATCCCATCGGGGTAGGGGGAGTGAGCGAGCGGCTGCGTGGTGCTGAGTTGCTGGCTGGGACTAAACCACGACAGTCCTTTTTGGCGCCCAACGTGGGGCACGAAGGGTTTGAGATAAGAACAGATTAACTAGAGTGTATTAAGGAGTCTGTTAACAGTTGCCGGTCATGATATTAGTTCATCTGATCTGTACCATGTTCTTTTCTTGGCTGTGCATGTTAAAGCTTGGTGTTGGTCTGTGCATTGCGCTATGCTCTGTAGTGATTAAGGATGTTTTGATTGGGAGGTTCCTTATCAAAATCCTGACCTTGAGCATGGTTTTGTATCTGGGTTTTATACACAAGTCATTACTGTACTTCGGGTACCACCTCATGGAGAGAGTTAGCAATTATACCTTTCCCTCGGAGACGTCTGTTGTGGAGGAACTACAGAATGGCACCTTCATTACCTTATTCTATAATGCTTCCTCCCTCATTACAGAAAGTTTTCAGTATTTTGAACATCCCTGGGCAGTTAAGATACTTCTATTGATACTTCTTGGGAATATTGTTTTGGTTTTGACAAAGGTTAGTAAGCAATTTAAGAATATCATCCAGAGATCTGCCCCAAGGCTGGAGAGTTATGAGTGGCAGGGTGTGTGGGATCGTATGCGCAAGTACCTAGGGCAGTGGGGACCTCCAGTGTTTTGGAACTTCACCCCTGAACAAGTGCAGAATCCTGAAGAACTAGTAAAGTATTTGGAAGAAGTATGTTCTCACCCTGGCAACTCCAAAGAGACACAACTCATTGCAACATGCTGGGGACTGGCCCATGCTTATAGAGCCCTGTTCAACACTATTCAGTACCCTCAAGGGAAAGAGAGGGTCTCTGGATCTGATGACAAAACAACAGGCACTGTGGCTACTCCAACCACAGCCATGAGCACTGTGGCTACTCCAACCACAGCCACAAGCACTGCAGCTACTCCAACACCCACCACAAGCACTGCAGCTACTCCAACCCCAGTGGCAGGCACTGCGGCTAAACCAGAGAACCAACCTGCGCCGGTATCAGTTGCCCCTATACAGAAGAAAAAATACACAAGGAAATCAGTTCGTTTAGTAAGGGATGAAGATGAACCAGGGCCATCACGAGAACCAGAGGAGGAAGAACCCATAAATGAGATGGTGACCACCCGATCCCTATCCCTGAGTGAGCTGCGAGATATGCGAAAAGATTTTGGTCGTCATCCAGGCGAGCACATCATCACCTGGCTGCTCCGATGCTGGGATAACGGGGCCAGTAGCCTGGATTTAGAGGGTAGGGAAGCCAAGCAGCTGGGATCCCTTTCCAGGGAAGGGGGCATTGACAAAGCAATTGGAAAAGGGGCAAAACCGCTCAGCCTCTGGAGGCGACTTCTGTCAAGCGTGAAGGAAAGGTATCCCTTCAAGGAGGATGTTTTATACCGCCCAAGCAAATGGACCACCGTAGAGAAAGGTATCCAGTACCTGAGGGAATTAGGCGTGCTGGAGGTGATTTACAGTGACCTGAATGATGAGCAGTTAACCAAAGACCCAGATGAAGTCAGGTGCACACAATCCATGTGGCGGAAGGTGGTACGGAGCGCACCAGCATCGTATTCCAACTCGTTGGCAATACTAGCCTGGAAAGACGACGAGGCACCAACGGTGGATGAAGTGGCTAGACAACTCCGGGACTACGAAGAAAAGCTCTCTTCCTCCCTACGGGCCTGTGTCTCGGCTGTGGAAAAACTGTCTGAAAAAATATGCCAAGAGTTCCAACAACTCAGAGAGGATCTGTCCTACTCCCCACCTGCACGGACCAGTGTCTCAGCCATTAGGAGTCAACGTCCCTATGCTCAAGAGAGAGGATATAGAGGATACACACCACGGGGCACCCTGTGGTTTTACCTGCGTGATTATGGAGAGGACATGAGAAAGTGGGATGGAAAACCCACCTCAACCTTAGAGGCACGGGTGCGTGAGTTGCAAGGAAAAACTATTAGGAAAGGCGGTTCTCCCAGGAAGATTGCAGCTCCAGTTTCCAGTGAGCAGTTCCCGAGACAGAGTAAGAGGGCTAATTTTACTTCCGACCTTGATCAGGGGACTTTTGATTCACATTTACAGGAAGTGAACAGCGAATACTGTGACCAGTGTTAGAGGGGCCCTGCCTCCAGCCAGGTGGAGGAAAGGGACAACCGGGTTTACTGGACTGTGTGGATTCGATGGCCTGGAACGTCAGACCCACAGGAGTATAAGGCTCTAGTGGACACTGGTGCACAGTGCACGCTAATGCCATCAAACTATAGAGGGGCAGAACCCATTTGTATTTCTGGAGTGACAGGGGGATCCCAACAGCAAACTGTACTGGAATCTGAAGTGAGCCTAACTGGGAATGAGTGGCAAAAGCACCCCATTGTGACTGGCCCAGATGCTCCGTGCATCCTTGGCATAGACTACCTCAGGAGAGGGTATTTCAAGGACCCAAAAGGGTACCGGTGGGCTTTTGGTATAGCTGCTTTGGAGACAGAGGAAATTAAACAGTTGTCCACCTTGCCCGGTCTCTCAGAGGACCCTTCGATTGTAGGGTTGCTGAAGGTTGAGGAACAACAGGTGCCAATTGCTACCACAACTGTGCACAGGCGGCAATATCGCACCAACCGAGACTCCCTGATTCCCATCCATAACCTGATTCGTCGACTGGAGAGCCAGGGAGTGATCAGCAAGACTCGCTCACCCTTTAACAGTCCCATATGGCCAGTGCGAAAGTCTAATGGGGAGTGGAGACTAACAGTGGACTATCGTGGCCTGAACGAAGTTACACCGCCGCTGAGTGCTGCCGTGCCAGACATGCTAGAACTTCAATATGAACTGGAGTCAAAGGCAGCTAAGTGGTATGCCACAATTGATATTGCTAATGCATTTTTCTCCATCCCTTTGGCAGCAGAGTGCAGGCCCCAGTTTGCTTTTACCTGGAGGGGTGTTCAGTACACCTGGAACCGACTGCCCCAGGGGTGGAAGCACAGCCCCACCATTTGCCATGGACTGATCCAGACAGCACTGGAACAGGGTGAAGCTCCAGAACATCTGCAGTACATTGATGACATCATTGTGTGGGGCAACACAGCAGAAGACGTTTTTGAGAAGGGAAAGAAAATAGTCCAAATCCTTCTGAAGGCTGGTTTTGCCATAAAACAGAGTAAGGTCAAGGGGCCTGCACAGGAGATCCAGTTTTTAGGAATAAAATGGCAAGATGGACGTCGTCAGATCCCAATGGATGTGATCAACAAAATAACAGCTATGTCCCCACCAACTAGCAAAAAGGAAACACAAGCTTTCTTAGGCGTTGTGGGTTTTTGGAGAATGCATATTCCAAATTACAGCCAGATCGTAAGCCCTCTCTATCAAGTGACCCGGAAGAAGAACGAATTCAAATGGGGCCCTGAGCAACAACAAGCCTTTGAACAAATTAAACGTGAGATAGTTCATGCAGTAGCCCTTGGGCCAGTCTGGGCAGGGCAGGATATTAAAAATGTGCTCTACACTGCAGCCGGGGAGAATGGCCCTACCTGGAGCCTCTGGCAGAAAGCACCAGGGGAGACTCGAGGTCGACCCCTAGGGTTTTGGAGTCGGGGATACAGAGGATCCGAAGCCCGCTATACTCCAACTGAGAAGGAGATACTGGCAGCATATGAAGGGGTTCGAGCTGCTTCAGAAGTGGTTGGTACTGAAGCACAGCTCCTGCTGGCCCCCAACTGCTGGTGCTGGGCTGGATGTTCAAAGGGAGGGTCCCCTCTACACATCATGCAACTGATGCTACATGGAGTAAGTGGGTTGCATTGATCACACAACGGGCTCGAATAGGAAACCCCAGTCGCCCAGGAATCTTGGAAGTGATCATGGACTGGCCAGAAGGAAAAAACCTTAGAATATCACCAGAGGAGGAGGTGACACGTGCTGAAGAGGCCCCACTGTATAATAAATTGCCAGAAAATGAAAAGCAATATGCCCTGTTCACTGATGGGTCCTGTCGTCTTGTGGGAAAGCATCGGAGGTGGAAAGCTGCTGTATGGAGTCCTATACGACAAGTCGCAGAAACTGCTGAAGGAGAAGGGGAGTCGAGTCAGTTTGCAGAGGTGAAAGCCATTCAGCTGGCTTTAGATATTGCTGAAAGAGAAAAGTGGCCAGTCCTTTATCTCTATACTGACTCATGGATGGTGGCAAATGCCCTGTGGGGGTGGCTGCAGCAATGGAAGCAGAGCAACTGGCAGCGCAGAGGCAAACCAATCTGGGCTGCCGCATTGTGGCAAGATATTGCTGCCCGGGTAGAGAACCTGGTTGTAAAAGTTCGTCATGTAGATGCTCATGTACCTAAGAGTCGGGCCACTGAAGAACATCAAAACAACCAGCAAGTAGATCAGGCTGCTAAGATTGAAGTGGCTCAGGTGGATTTGGACTGGCAACATAAGGGTGAATTATTTATAGCTCGGTGGGCCCATGACGCCTCAGGCCATCAAGGAAGGGATGCAACGTATAAATGGGCTCGTGATCGAGGGGTGGACTTAACTATGGACAGTATTGCACAGGTTATTCATGAGTGTGAAACATGCGCTGCAATCAAGCAAGCCAAGCAGTTCAAGCCCCTTGGGTATAGTGAACGATGGCTGAAATATAAATATGGGGAGGCCTGGCAGATTGATTACATCACGCTCCCACAGACCCGCCAAGGCAAGCGCTATGTGCTCACCATGGTGGAAGCAACCACTGGGTGGTTGGAAACATATCCCGTGCCCCATGCCACTGCCCGGAACACCATCCTGGGCCTTGAAAAGCAAGTCCTGTGGCGACATGGCACCCCAGAAAGAATTGAGTCAGACAACGGGACTCATTTCCGAAACAACCTCATAGACACCTGGGCCAAAGAGCACGGCATTGAGTGGGTATATCACATCCCTTACCATGCACCAGCCTCCGGGAAGATTGAGCGATACAATGGATTGTTAAAGACTACCCTGAGAGCAATGGGTGGTGGGACGTTTAAACATTGGGATACGCATTTAGCAAAAGCCACCTGGTTAGTCAACACCAGGGGATCTGCCAGTCGAGCTGGCCCTGCCCAATCAAAACTTTTACGTACTGTAGAAGGAGATAAAGTTCCTGTAGTGCACATGAAAAATATGCTGGGGAAGACAGTCTGGATTACGTCCCCCTCTGGCAAAGGCAAACCCATTCGTGGGATTGCTTTTGCTCAAGGACCTGGGTGCACTTGGTGGGTGATGCGAAAGGATGGGGAAGCCCAATGTGTACCTCAAGGGAATTTGATTTTGGGTGAAAATAGCTAATGAACTGAATTGTATAATATTAATTGCTTTATAATACTGTATGTTATCTCTTAACTATATGTTATCTCTTAACTGCATGTTAATATAATAATATAGTAGGTTAATATTAAGTATATAATACTGTATATTATGATTGCTATATGCCACATCAATGGTATTGCAGTAAGAATTGCCCAGCTTAATGAAAATGAACTTTGATGAAACCATTTTGGAATGAGAACTGACTTCAGCATGCAACAGTCCAACACTGCACACCACCTCTCCTGCTCTGAAAGACTGTGATGACAGATGGAACCCAAAGTCATGGACTAAATGAACTCAATGGACATTTTAGAGGGATGGGCCATAGACGAAGGGAATGATATCTGTGTGTATATCAAGATAGGGAAAGTGGTGGTGATTAATTGGAACACATTGGAAAGGGGAGGGCCTGTGCATGACTTAGATGGTATAGAATAAGGGGTGGATACTGTCCTGGTTTCGGCTGGGATAGAGTTAATTTTCTTCCTAGCAGCAGGCATAGTGCTGTGTTTTGGATTTAGTAGGAGAAGAATGTTGATAACATGCTGATGTTTTTAGTTGTTGCTGAGTACTGCTTATGCTAGTCAAGGACTTCTTCAGCTTCCCATGCTCTGCCAGGCGCACAAGAAACTGGGAGGGGGCACAGCCAGAATAGTTGATCCAAACTGACCAAAGGGCTATTCCATACCATATGACGTCATGCTCAGTATATAAACTGGGGGGGGTTGGCCGGGGAGCAGCGACCGCTGCTCGGGAACTGTCTGGGTATCGGTTGTCGGGTGGTGAGCAATTGCATTGTGCATCACTTGCTTTGTATATTATTATTACTGTTATTATTATTATATTGTTGTTATTATTATTTTACTTTATTTTATTTTAATTATTAAACTATTCTTATCTCAACCCAGGAGTGTTTCTCACTCTTACTCCTCCGATTCTCTCCCCCATCCCATCGGGGTAGGGGGAGTGAGCGAGCGGCTGCGTGGTACTGAGTTGCTGGCTGGGACTAAACCACGACAACGGTGGTCCATTTGCTTGGGCGGTATAAAACATCCTCCTTGAAGGGATACATTTCCTTCACGCTTGACAGAAGTCGCCTCCAGAGGCTGAGCGGTCTTGCCCCTTTTCCAATTGCTTTGTCAATGCCCCCTTCCCTAGAAAGGGATCCCAGCTGCTTGGCTTCCTTACCCTCTAAATCCAGGCTACTGGCCCCGTTATCCCAGCATCGGAGCAGCCAGGTGATGATGTGCTCGCCTGCATGATGACTGAAATCTTTTCGCATATCTCGCAGCTCACTCAAGGATAGGGATTGGGTGGTCACCATCTCCTTTATGGGTTCTTCCTCCTCTGGTTCTCGTGATGGCCCTGGTTCATCTTCATCCCTTACTAAACGAACTGATTTCCTCGTGTATTTTTTTTTCTGTATAGGGGCAACTGATACTGTCGTGGGTTGGTTCTCTAGTTTAGCCACGGTGCCTGTCACTGGGGTTTGAGTAGCTGCAGTGCTCATGGCTGTGGTTGGAGTAGCCACAGTGCCTGGGGTAGGGGTTTGAGTAGCTGCAAGGCCTGTAGTGGGGGTTGGAGTAGCCGCAGGGCCTGTAGTGGGTTTTGAGTAGCCACAGTGCTTGTTGTTTTGTCATCAGATCCAGAGACCTTCTCTTTCTTTTGAGGGTACTGATTAGCGTTGACCACAGCTCGATAGGCATGGGCCAGTCCCCAGCATGTTGCAATGATTTGTGTCTCTCTGGAGTGACCAGGGTGACAACATACTTCTTCCAAATACTTTACTAGTTCTTCAGGATTCTGCACTTGTTTCAGGGGTGAAGTTCCAAAACACTGTAGGTCCCCACTGTCCTAGGTACTTGCGCATACAATCCCACACACCCTGCCACTCATAACTATCCAGCCTTGGGGTAGATCTCTGGATGATATTTTTAAACTGCTTACTGACCTTTATCAAAATGGAAACAACATTCCCAAGAAGTATCAATAGAAGTATCTTAACTGCCCAGGGGTGTTCAAGATACTGGAAAGTTGTTGTAATGAAGGAGGAAACATCATAGAAGAAAGCAGCAAAGGTGCCATTCTGTATTTCCTCCACAACAAGCCTCTCAGAGAAAGAAGTATAATTGCTAACTCTCTCTATGAGGTAGTACCCGAAGTACAGTAGTGACTTCTGTATGAAACCCAAATACCAAAGAATGCTCAAGGTCAGGGTTTTGATAAGGAGCCTCCCAAGCAAAAGATCATGAATCACTGCAGAGCATAGCACACTACACAAACTGACAACAAGCTTTAACGCGTGCTGCAAAAAAAAGAACATGGTGCAGATCAGAAGAACTAATATCGTGACCGGCAACTGTTAACAGACTCCTTAATACACTCTGGTTAATCTGTTGTTATCTCAAACCCTTCGTGCCCCACGTTGGGCGCCAAAAAGGACTGTCGTGGTTTAGCCCCAGCCAGCAACTAAGGACCACGCAGCCGCTCGCTCACTCCCCCTACCCCGATGGGATGGGGGAGAGAATCGGAGGAGTAAGAGTGAGAAAAACTCCTGGGTTGAGATAAGAACAGTTTAATAATTGAAATAAAGTAAAATAGTAATGCTAATAGTAACAATATAATAATGATAATAATAATGATATACAAAGCAAGTGATGCACAATGCAATTGCTCACCACCCGACGACCGATACCCAGACAGTTCCCGAGCAGCAATCGCTGCTCCCTGGCCACCCCCCCCCCCCCCAGTTTATATACTGAGCATGACGTCATGTGGTATGGAATAGCCCTTTGGTCAGTTTGGATCAACTATTCTGGCTGTGCCCCCTCCCAGCTTCTTGTGCGCCTGGCAGAGCATGGGAAGCTGAAAAAGTCCTTGACTAGCCTAAGCAGTACTTAGCAACAACTAAAAACATCAGCATGTTATCAACATTCTTCTCCTACTAAATCCAAAACACCGCACTATGCCTGCTGCTAGGAAGAAAATTAACTCAGCTGAATTATCCCAGCTGAAATCTGGACATTGGTTTAGTGGTGGACTTGGTAATGTTAGGTTAATGGTTGGACTGGATGATCTTAAATTCTTTTCCAACCTAAATGATTCTATGATTCTATAATGTACCAGGGAGCTTCTCTGATCCTCAGCAGCATAAGATACACCGGGCTGATCTAGAGTGGATGTACTTCTGGAAACACTGGCTGGTCTTGTTTTAGCTCCAGTGCTGTGGGGAGGGATGACCTCTAAATGCTTGTAAAAAGGTTTATTCTCTGGAAAAAGATGTCATTCCCAGGAAAATTAACTCATGATAAGGAGAGGCTCAGATGTCTAGAAGAACTTTAGGACTCTGGGCCTGATTCAAATTTGTACCAGTAATCCTATTCCACGGGAATTCCTGAGCTCTTGTGCGGGTTTATTGCCTTTTAATGGAACAGCAATGGACACTAGTTCATCAGTGATGTTGTTGTGCCTATTCACGATTTAGAAGTTCACTGTATGACTTCCAAATGAAACCAGACCGATCTATGCCATTCAGTGAGGTGAATTCCAGACACGGGCACCTGCAGTTTGAATTTTGTTACTGAGATTTGGTTAGAATTGCCTAAATAACAATCTGTCCTTCAAGGTGTTATTAGACTCTGCTTTGCAGTTGCAAAAGTTGCATAAAATATCTCCCTCCAATTGTTTTTGCTTTCATCTCTCTATAGCCGTTTGGAGAAAGCGAGTGCCTTCTGAAAATGGGAACACGTGGACCCACCATCATAACAGGAATGGCATGGTGACAACTCTCATTATGTATGTTGTTAAAACAAGAATAGGCAGCAGCTAGGCTACCTGAAGGGAGGCTTCCAAGGACCAGTGATGAACAAGTGCTGTAATAGAATCGTAGAATCATAGAATCATAGAATGCTTTGGGTTGGAAGGGACCTTTAGAGGTCATCTAGCCCAACCCCCCCTGCAGTGAGCAGGGACAGCTTTAACTGGATCAGGTTGCTCAGAGCCCCATCCAACCTGACCTTGAACGTTGCCAGGGATGGGGCCTCTACCACCTCTCTGGGCAACCTGTTCCAGTGCTTGACCACCCTCATTGTAAAAAACTTCTTTCTAATGTCTAGTCTAAATCTGTTCTTCTTTAGTTTAAAACCATCATTCCTTGTCCTGTCACAACAGGCCTTGTTAAAAAGATTCTCCCCATCTTTCCTGTAGGCCCCCTTTAAGTACTGGAACGCCGCAATAAGGTCTCCTCACAGCCTTCTCTTCTCTAGGCTGAACAATCCCAACTCTCTCAGCCTGGCCTCGTAGGAGAGGTGCTCCAGCCCTCGGATCATTTTTGTGGCCCTCTTCTGGACCCGCTCCAGCAGGTCCATGTCCTTCCTGTGCTGAGGGCCCCATAACTGGATGCAGTACTCCAGATGAGGTCTCACCAGAGCAGAGTAGAGGGGCAGAATCACCTCCCTCGACCTGCTGGCCACGCTTCTTTGGATGCAGCCCAGGATATGGTTGGCTTTCCGGGCTGCAAGCGCACATTGCCGGCTCATGTCCAGCTTGTCATCTACCAGTACTCCCAAGTCCTTCTCCGCAGGGCTGCTCTCAATCCCTTCATCCCCCAGCCTGTATTGATACCGGGGGTTGCCCCGTCCCAGGTGCAGGACCTTGCACTTGGCCTTGTTGAACCTCATGAGGTTCACAGAGGCCCACCTCTCCAGCTTGTCCAGGTCCCTTTGGATAACATCTCGTCCTCCTGGCGTGTCAACTGCACCACTCAGCTTGGTGTCGTCTGCAAACTTGCTGAGGGTGCACTCGATCCCACTGTCTATGTCATTGATGAAGATGTTAAATAGCACCGGTCCCAGTACGGACCTCTGAGGGACTCCACTTGCGACTGGTCTCCATGTGGACATTGAGCCATTGACCACGACCCTCTGGATGTGACCATCCAGCCAATTCCTTATCCATCGAACAGTCCACCCATCAAACCCATATCTCCCCAATTTAGAGAGAAGGATGCTGTGGGGGACTGTGTCGAACGCTTTACAGAAATCCAAGTAGATGACATCCATTGCTTTTCCCTTGTCCACTGATGCAGTCACTCCTTCATAGAAAGCCACTAGGTTGGTCAGGCAGGAAATTCCCTTGGTGAAGCCATGCTGGCTGTCTCGAATCACCTCCCTGTCCTCCATGTGCTTGAGCATAGCTTCTAGGAGGATCTGCTCCATGATCTTCCCAGGCACAGAGGTGAGGCTGACAGGTCGGTAGTTCCCAGGGTCCTCCTTTCTTCCCTTTTTACAAATGGGCACAACATTCCCCTTTTTCCAGTCAGCAGGGACTTCACCGGACTGCCATGACTTTTCAAATATCATGGAGAGTGGCTTGGCAACTACATCAGCCAATTCCCTCAGGACTCCGGGGTGCATCTCATCAGGTCCCATAGACTTGTGTACATTGAGGTTCCTCAGGTGGTCTCGAACCTGATCTTCCCTTACAGTGGGAGGGGCTTTACCCCCCTGCTCCCCATCTTGTGGTCCATCGATTTGGGAGGGGTGAGGAGAGAGGTTGACGGTGAAGACCGAGGCAAAGAAGTTGTTGAGTGCCTCAGCCTTCTCCTCGTCCGTTGATACAAGTTCGCCTTTCTTGTTCATCAAGGGGGGTACGCTTTCTTTAACCTTCCTTTTCTGGTTGATATACCTGTAGAAGCCCTTCTTGTTATTCTTTACGTCCCTTGCCAAATTCAGCTCCATCCTCGCCTTGGCCTTCCTGACCTCCTCCCTACACAAGCGGGCCGTTTCCCTGTATTCCCCCCAGGACACCTGTCCCTGCTTCCACTGCCTGTGCAGTTCTCTCTTACTCTTTAGTTTGACCAGCAGGTCTCGACTCAGCCATGCTGGTCTCTTCCCTTCCTTGCCTGATTTTTTACACTTGGGGACTGAGAGCTCTTGTGCTCTATGGAAGGTGTCCTTAAAGATCTGCCAGCTCTGTTCTGCTCCCTTTTCCCTGAGGGCAGTTTCCCAGGGGGTCCTTCTGACTAACTCCTTGAAGAGCTGGAAGTTTGCTTTCCTAAAATTTAGGGTCCTGACTGTACTCCTCGCTTTTCCCATGTCCCTCAGGATCATGAACTCCACCAACGCGTGATCACTGCAGCCCAAGCTGCCTCCAGTCTTGATGTCACCGATGAGCTCACTTGCATTGGTGACCATCAGATCCAGTATCGCATCCCCTCGGGTAGGGGTGTCTATTACCTGGCTTAGGAAGTTGTCGTCTATGCATTCCAGGAATCTCCTGGATTGCCTACAGCTCGCCGTGTTGCTTTTCCAGCAAATGTTGGGGTGGTTGAAGTCCCCCAGCAGGACGAGAGTCTGCAAGAGCGAAGCCTCCCGGAGCTGGAGGAAGAAGGCTTCGTCAGCAGGCTCCCCTTGATCAGGCGGCCTGTAGTAGACACCAACCACAAGGTTCCCTTTGTTGCCTCTGTCTCTGACTCTTACCCATAAGCTTTCGACCTGCTCGTGGCTATTCTTCAGGGACAGCTCTTCACACTGTATTGATTTCTTTACATAGAGGGCAACGCCTCCGCCCCTCCTTCCTTGCCTGTCCCTTCTGAACAGCCTGTAGCCATCGATAGCCACATTCCAGTCATGGGATTCGTCCCACCAAGTTTCAGTTATGGCAATCAGGTCGTAACTTTCTAGTAGCACAGCAGCTTCCAGCTCCTCCTGTTTGTTCCCCATGCTGCGTGCGTTCGTGTAGAGGCATTTCATCTGGGCTGTTGGCCGTGTCACCTTCTTAGTGGAACATCCCTTGTTTCCCTCAGGGTGTTTCACAAAGGTTTCCTTGTGAGCTCTAACTATCTCAGGAGCCCCCGGCTCATCTCTGCCAGACTTCAGCTGTGCTGCAGCGTCCCCATCATGCCTCTGCGCAACAGGTTGAGGGCTCACAGTAGCACCCCGTCCCTCTAACCATTGTGTACCATCCCACAGCTTGTCGCAGGCAAGCCTGGTACGTTCCCCCTCCCCCTTCACATCTAGTTTAAAGCCCTGTCAATGAGCCCTGCAAGCTCCTGAGCAAAGACCCTCTTCCCCCTTTGAGAAAGGTGGCTCCCATTTGTCACCAGCAAGCCTGGTGCCATGTAGGCCGTCCCATTGTCAAAAACCCCAAAGTTGTGACGGTGGCACCAGCCACGGAGCCATGTGTTAAGAGATTGGATCCGCCTGTTCCTACCAATGTCACCTCCCACAACTGGAAGGAGGGAGGAAAAGATGACCTGTGCCCCCAATTCCCTCACTAACCGTCCCAAGGCCCTGAAGTCTCTTTTAATCACCCTTGGGCTGTGCACTGCAACTTCATCACCACCCACATGGAAGAGCAGTAAGGGGTAGTAGTCTGAGGGCCATACCAGGCTGGGAAGTCTCCTGGTGATATCTCTGACCTGGGCTCCTGGCAGGGAGCAGACTTCTCTATGAGGAGGGTCCACCCAGCATATTGGACCCTCCGTTCCCCTCAGGAGGGAGTCTCCTACAACTATGACCCGTTTTTTCGTCCTTGTGGAGGTTGTAGTAATATGGGGGGTAGGTCTTTGTGGTCTTGGCAACTCTTCTGGTGTAGATGGATCAACGCCCACATTGTCCACTGACTGGTCCTCCACATCTAGAGCCTCATACCTATTGTGCAGAGGCACCAGGGAGGTCACAGTGGGCAAGGAAAGGGTTCACTTGCCCCAATTGTGGACTTGTTTCCACTCGCCACTTCCCTCTGAGACCCTGCCTACATCCTGGTTGGGGGAGGATACTGGATCCCTTTGGTCACAGGCTTTTTCTGGAGACTGTCCCTGGTCAGGTTTCTGGGAGCGCAGAGCATGATTCCACCTGTCTATCTCTTGCTCAGCCTCCCTGATGCTCCGTAGCCTGTCTACTTCCTCCCTTAGCTCTGCTGCCAGGCTGAGTAGATAGTCCACTTGGTCACAGTGCACACAGCTGTTCGCTCCGCTGCCATCTATTCCCAGAGCAAGCTGGTGGCACTCCCTGCAGCCAGAGACCTGGACGGCTGTGTGTTTCCCTGGCAGCTCAGTCTGGGTAGATACATCCTTTCTGGGTAGTGCAGAGGATACAGCCTTCCACCAGGTGGATACCATGGCCATGCCTAGGCTCCCTCTCACCAGCTGAACTTACCGAACCTACCTCTTGAGCTAGGAAGGGGGGCACTTAGCCTTCCCCGCTCTCCCTGCCCGCGCCAACTGCCGCGCAAACTGATGTGCCACACCCTGTTTGCCCATCCTGGTCGCCGTGCTCCTGGTTGCTCACGCTCCCTGGGGGCTGCTTTTATAGGTGGGGGGGTTTGGCCGCCGTCACTCCTGTCCCAGCCCACGCTGCGTCAGAGCTGCCACATGTCAGCAGCTCGCCCTTTCCCGCTCTTTCCCGCTCTACGCTGGGGGCTGGGCTGCCCGTTCTCTCCCTGCCCTTTTTTGACTCCTTAGCAAGGGTGCCCCGGCGCGAGCGTCCGCTCCGGAGCCCTTCGCCTCGGAGATGAGGCGATATAAATCTATTTTCCATTACAGAGGTAGGAAAGTTAGCAGGAGCTGGTGAAAGTATACACCCTGCTGACATTCACTGAAGGAGTGGGGCCACCCTCACATATGTTACATGGGAAACCCAGAACATTCCCATAGCAAATGCTCCATCACACTGTACATTATCATGCTTGTAACGTCAGCCCCCGCAAGTCCTCCACCGCCGCAGTGCATAGCTTATCTCCAGCAAATAATCATCTCCGAGTGCCTAAGGGTAGAAGGCGAGAATGTTAGTTAGCTCGTTGATGTTCCCTGATTTTCCAGGATAACAGTTCCTAATTTCAGAGTAACCCCATGTCATGGTTTAACCCCAGCCAGAAACTAAGCACCACGCAGCCGCTCGCTCACCCTCCCCTCGGTATGATGGAGGAGAGAATCGGAAGGGCAAAAGTAAGAAAACTCGTGGGTTGAGATAAGAACAGTTTAATAATTGAAATAAATTATTATTATTATTAATAATAATAAAAATGGTGAAAAGGAAAACACCAAGAAGAGGAACAAAAACCAGGGGGGGAAAAACCAAGTGACGCAACCTCTCACCACCCATGGACTGACGCCCAGCCACTTCCCGAGCAGCGATCGCTGCCCCTGGCCAACTCCCCCCCAGTTTATACACTGAGCATGACGTCATATGGTATGGAATAGCCCTTTGGGCAGTTTGGATCAACTATTCTGGCTGTGCCCCCTCCCAGTTTCTTGTGTACCTGGCAGAGCATGGGAAGCTGAAAAGTCCTTGACTAGCCTAAGCAGTACTTAGCAACAACTAAAACATCAGTGTGTTATCAACATTCTTCTCATACTAAATCCAAAACACAGCACTGTGCCAGCTACTAGGAAGAAAATTAACTCTATCCCAGCTGAAACCAGGACAGTATCCACCCCTTATTCTATACCGTCTACATCATGCACAGGCCCTCCCCTTTCCAATACATTCTAATTAACCACCACCACTTTCCCTGTCTTTTGATGTATACACACAGATATCATTCTCTTCATCTATGGGCCATCCCTCTAAAATGTCCATTGAGTTCATTTAGTCCATGACTTTGGGTTCCATCTGTCATCACAGTCTATCAGGGCAGGGGAGATGGTGTGCGGTGTTGGATTGTTGCATGGGTTTGCCTTTGCCTGAGGGGGAAGTAACCCAGACTGTCTTCCCCAGCATATTTTTCATGCGCACTACAGGGACTTTATCTCCTTCTACAGTACGTAGAAGTTTTGACTGGGCAGGGCCTGCTCAAATGGCAGATCCCCTAGTGTTGACTAACCAGGTGGCTTTTGCTAAATGTGTATCCCAATGTTTGAATGTCCCACCACCCATTGCTCTCAGGGTAGGCTTTAACAGCCCACTGTATCGTTCGATTTTCCCGGAGGCTGGTGCATGGTAAGGGATGTGATATACCCACTCAATGCCGTGCTCTTTGGCCCAGGTATCTATGAGGTTGTTTCGGAAATGAGTCCCATTGTCTGACTCGATTCTTTCTGGGGTGCCGTGTCGCCACAGGACTTGCTTTTCAAGCCCCAGGATGGTGTTCCAGGCGGTGGCATGGGGCACAGGATATGTTTCCAGCCATCTGGTGGTTGCTTCCACCATGGTGAGCACATGGCACTTGCCTTGGTGGTTTTGTGGGAGTGTGATATAATCAATCTGCCAGGCCTCCCCATATTCATATTTCAGCCATCGTCCACCATACCCGAGGGGCTTGAACCGCTTGACTTGCTTGATTGCAGCGCATGTTTCACATTCATGGATAACCTGTGCAATAGTATCCATAGATAAGTCCACCCCTCGATCACGAGCCCATCTATATGTTGCATCCCTTCCTTGATGGCCTGAGGCTTCATGGGCCCACCAGGCTATAAATAATTCACCCTGATGTTGCCAGTCCAGCTCCACCTGAGCCACTTCAATCTTAGCAGCCTCATCCACCTGCTGGTTATTTTGATGTTCTTCAGGGGCCAGACTCTTGGGTACGTGAGCATCTACATGACGTACTTTTACAACCAGGTTCTCTACCCGGGCAGCAATATCTTGCCACAATGCAGCAGCCCAGATGGGTTTGCCTCTGCGCTGCCAGTTGCTCTGCTTCCATTGCTGCAACCATCCCCACAGGGCATTTGCCACCATCCATGAGTCAGTATAGAGATAAAGGACTGGCCACTTTTCTGCTTCAGCAATATCTAAAGCCAGCTGGATGGCTTTCACCTCTGCAAACTGACTCGACTCCCCTTCTCCTTCAGCACTTTCTGCGACTTGTTGTATAGGACTCCATACAGCAGCTTTCCACCTCCGATGCTTTCCCACAAGACAACAGGACCCATCAGTGAACAGGGCATATTGCTTCTCATTTTCTGGCAATTTATTATACAGTGGGGCATCCTCAGCACGCGTCACCCCCTCCTCTGGTGATATTCTAAAGTTTTTGCCTTCTGGCCAGTCCATGATCACTTCCAAGATTCCTGGGCGACTGGGGTTTCCTATTCGAAATCGTTGTGTGATCAGTTCACCTACTTTACTCCACGTAGCATCAGTTGCATGATGTCTAGAGGGAACCTTCTTCTGTCTAGAGGAAACCGGTTTCAAGAAGGATTTGGACTATTTTCTTTCCCTTCTCAAAAACTTCTTCTGCTGTATTGCCCCACACAGTGATGTTATATATGTATTGCAGGAATTCCGGAGCTTCACCCTGTTCCAGTGCAGTCTGGATCAGTCCATGGCAAATGGTGGGGCTGTGCTTCCACCCCTGGGGCAGTCGATTCCAGGTGTACTGAACACCCCTCCAAGTGAAAGCAAACTTGGGCCTGCACTCTGCTGCCAAAGGGATGGAGAAGAAAGCATTAGTGAAATCAGTTGTGGCATACCATTTAGCTGCCTTTAACTCCAGTTCGTACTGAGCTTCTAGCACGTCCGGCACAGCAGCACGCAGCGGTGGCGTGACTTCGTTCAGGCCACGATAGTCCACTGTTAGCCTCCACTCCCCATTTCACTTTTGCACTGGCCTTATGGGACTGTTAAAGGGTGGGCGAGTCTTGCTGATCACTCCCTGGCTCTCCAGTCGACGAATCAGCTTATGGATGGGAATCAGGGAGTCCCGGTTGGTGCGATATTGCTGCCGGTGCACTGTTGTGGTAGCGATCGGCACCTGTTGTTCTTCAACCCTCAGCAACCCCACAATAGAAGGGTCCTCTGAGAGACCGGGCAAGGTGGACAGCTGTTTAATTTCCTCTGTCTCCAAAGCAGCTATACCAAAAGCCCACCAGTACCCTTTTGGGTCCTTGAAATACCCTCTCCTGAGGTAGTCTATGCCAAGGATGCTGTCACGAATGCAGGTTTGTGAATCCTGCTGATTATGTCAATTTACTATGAATGAGTGATTTTACGCAGTTTGATTTACTAACAGTTAGAATTTACTTGTAGTAAATCGCAGAATTTGATTATAATATTTTTAACAGCACTCAATCATCAATGATTAATAAAATGTTTAGACAAAACTGATCAAAACAGTGACTTAGTTACAGATTCCAAGATGGCAAGGTTCACTCTATTACTACATAGAAGCGCATAAAAGAGAATTAAATCACAATGAGTTAGAATGATTCATAAAAGGATTGCCTATATATGGAATAAGGGGGGGCCCTCCCGTTGAATCACGAGGTTTAGACTAGACCCCCTTGCTTTCTAAACTCCTTCTCAGAGAGGAGCCTAGGTGCGGCTAGGTCTAGTCTTAGTCTCAGATTTGGTCAACGGTTTATATGGATAAGGATAATGTATATATATGCATATATGTATATCTAGTACATAGGAAAAATATATAAAGGAAATTGGATTATATGAGAGAGAAAGAGAAATCGTATGTAGGGCATACGGAAACCCCCACGTTGAGTCACGAGGTTCAGAATAGACCCCCTTGCTTTCTAAACTCCTTCTCAGAGAGGAGCCGAGGTGCGGCTGGGCCCACTCTTAGTCTCAGACTTGGTCAATGGTTTAGGAGAGTAATGCTATGAGAATAGTACAGCAATATAAAACTTCTTTTAAAATTAAATCATACATCTACAAACTACTTAAATTGACTCATGCATGCACACTCACAAGTATAAATGCATATATGAAAATAGTATACCTGTTAAAAATTCCCCTCGAGTTTATTGAAATACGTCTAATGCCTTGGCATTTCTCAATGGGCGAGAGTAGAGTCTCGAGGAGTGAAGAATATCAGCAGCCCAGGCTCCGTTGTCGATCTTCGGCAATTGAGTTCTGGTAGCAGCAGACTTTCAGAATCTGCTAGTTTTCGCTGACTCTGAGAGACCTTTCGATCAGAGGGAGATGCTGGTGCGGCCCGCAGCAGTCTGGGAGAGCTCAAAGGGCCTCACTTAGGACTGCCGTTTATAGGATTGTGAGATGATTGACTTGAATCACCAGTAAATTTCCATCCGAGCCACAATTCGGGTCGGCTTGTTGTTGGAATTCCAGCAGTGATGATACCACCCTGTTTCAAGGCTGTCTGGGGTAGCTGTTTGTTCTCGTTCCCCTCGTTAGCCATAATATGAATCTTGATAAGAACAGAGCTGCTCTCTGCTCCAGCCATGTAGGAGTTTCTGCTACAATTAAGGGGTGCTTAACTGACCAACTCGCTACACAAAAGCTGCGGCCTGGAATTCCTGAGATTCTAAAGCAGCCGAAGTGAAGGGGAAAAACAACAAAAAAATAAAGGGGGGGGAGATGTACCACCACATATGCACGGAGCCTCTGGGCCAGTCACAATGGGTACTTCTGCCACGCATTCCCGGTTAGGCTCACTTCAGCTTCCAGTACAGTGAGCTGTTGGGATCCCCCTGTCACTCCAGAAGTACAGATGGGTTCTGCCCCTCTATAACTTGATGGCATTAGGGTACACTGTGCACCCGTGTCCACTAGAGCCTTCTACTCCTGTGGGTCTGATGTGCCAGGCCATCGAATCCACACAGTCCAGTAAACCCGGTTGTCCCTTTCCTCCACCTGGCTGGAGGCAGGGTCCCTCTAATACTGGTCATAGTATTTGTTACTCACTTCTTATAAATATGAATCAGAAGTCTCTACATTAATATCAGGTGTAAGATCAGTCCTTCTACTCTTTCTGGGGAATTTCCCACTGGAAACCAAAGCAGGAATTTTCCTGGAAGAACCCCCTTGTGTGATTGTTCTTCCTTGCAGGTCATGCACTTGTGCCTCTAGGGTCAAGGTAGATTTTCCATCCCACTTCCTCATGTCCACTCTGTGGTCACACAGGTAAAACCACCGGGTGCCTCGTGGTGTATATCCTCTGTATCCTTCTCCTGAGCATAAGGATGTTGACTCCTAATTGCTGTTATACTGGTCCGTACAGACGGGGAGTAGGACATATCCTCTTAGAGTTGCTTGAACTCCTGGGACAGTTTCTTAGACAGTTTTTCCACAGCCGAGACATAGACCCATAGGGAAGAATAGAGACTTTCTTTGTATTGCTGGAGTGGGCCAGCCAATTCATCCACTGTTTGTCCCTCTCCGTCTTTCCAGGTCATTACTGCCAATGAGTTGGCACACAAGAATGGTGCGCTCCATACAAACCATGGAGCAGCCAGGTGATGATGCGTTCGCCTGGACGACAGCTGAAATCCTTTCGCATATCTCACTCAGGGATAGAGATTGGGTGGTTACCGTCTCATTTATGAGTCTTCCTCCTCCTGTTCTCATGGAGGCCCTGCTGTAGAGTGGTCTGCCTCCTAGATGATCTCTCAAGGTCCCTTCCAACCCAAAGCATTCTATGATCCTATGATTCCTTGCTGTCAAGACAGTATGCTGCTTCCTCCTGCTCCCTCTTAGGAGGAGCTTCCTCATCGCTTTCTAAATGAGCTGACTTAGGCTTCCAAGATTTCTTCTTGTGCATGGGGGCGACTGATACCGGCATGGGTTGGTTCCGTGGTTTAGCTGCAGTGCCTGTCGCAGGGTTTGGAGTAACCGCAGTGCCTGTCAGTTTGTTTTCCCTCTCTTCTCCCTGAGGGTGCTGCATAATACCGAACAGTGTTTGGTAGATACTAGCCAGGGCCCAGCACAGTGCGATGAGTTGTGCCTCTTTGGAATAAGCACGACATTTTCTTTTCAAGCATTCTGTCACTTCATCAGGATCCCCTAGTTGTTCGGGAGTGAAGTTCCAGATCATTGGAGGGGAGAAGCTGTCTAAGTATGTGCCCATATTCTACCACATGCCATGACACCCATGACTGTCCAGCCTCAGGGCAGAGCTCTGGGTAATTTTTTTAAATAGTTGTTTAACCCTAAACAAGACCTGTGTCCTGGTTTCAGCTGGGATGGAGTTAATTTTCTTCCTAATAGCTGGCACAGTGCTGTGTTTTGGATTTAGTATGAGAAGAATGCTGATAACACACTGATGTTTTAGTTGTTGCTAAGTACTGCTTATGCTAGTCAAGGACTTTTCAGCTTCCCATGCTCTGCCAGGTGCACAAGAAACTGGGAGGGGGCACAGCCAGAATAGTTGATCCAAACTGACCAAAGGGCTATTCCATACCATATGATGTCATGCTCAGTATATAAGCTGCAGGGAGTTGGCCAGGGGGCAGCCATCACTGCTCGGGAACTGTCTGGGTATCGGTTGGCGGGTGGTGAGCAATTGCTTTGTGCATCACTTGCTTTGTATATTATTATTATTATATTGTAATTATTACCATTACTATTTTACTTTATTTCACTTCTTAAACTGTTCTTATCTCAACCCAGGAGTTTTTCTCACTCTTACTCCTCCAATTCTCTCCCCCATCCCATCGGGGTAGGGGGAGTGAGCTAGCAGCTACATGGTGCTTAGCTGCTGTCTGGGGCTAAAGCATGACAGTCCTTTTTGGCACCCAACGTGGGGCATGAAGGGTTTGAGATAATAACAGATTAACCAGAGTGTATTAAGGAATCCGTTAACAGTTGCCGGTCACAATATTAGTTCATCTGATCTGCACCATGCTCCTTTTTTTGCTGTACATGTTAAAGATTGGTGTTGGTTTTTGCAGTTTGCTGTGCTCTGCAGTGATTAGTGATGTTTTGCCTGGGAGATTTGTTATTAAAACACTGACCTTGAGCATTATTTGGTATCTGGGGTTTGTGCTGAAGCCATTACTGTACTTTGGGTATCACCTCATGGAGAGAGTTAGCAATTATACCTTTTCCTCGGAGAGGTTTGTTGTGGAGGAAATACAGAATGGCACCTTTGCTGTCTTCTTCTATGATGTTTCCTCCTTCATTACAACAACTTTTCAGTATCTTGAACATCCCTGGGCAGTTAAGATATATCTATTAGTATTTCTTGGGAATACTGTTTCAGTTTTGACAAAGGTTAGTAAGCAATTTAAGAATATCATCCAGAGATCTGCCCCACGGCTGGATAGTTATGAGCGGCAGGGTGTGTGGGATCGTATGGGCAAGTACCTAGGGCAGTGGGGACCTCCAGTGTTTTGGAACTTCACCCCTGAAACAAGTGCAGAATCCTGAAGAATTAGTAAAGTATTTGGAAAGAGTATGTTGTCACCCTGACAACTCCAGAGAGACACAAATCATTGCAACATGCTGGGGACTGGCCCATGCTTATAGAGCCCTGTTCAACACTAATCAGTACCCTCAAGGGAAAGAGAAGGTCTGTGGATCTGACGACAAGACGACAGGCACTGTGGCCACTCCAACCTCGGCCACAGGCACCGCGGCCACTCCAACACCCACCACAGGCACTGCGGCTACTCCAACACCCACCACAGGTACTGCAGCCACTCCAACCCCAGTGGCAGGCACTGCGGCTAAACCAGAGAACCAACCTGCGCCGGTATCAGTTGCCCCTATACAGAAGAAAAAATACACAAGGAAATCAGCTCGTTTAGTAAGGGATGAAGATGAACCAGGGCCATCACGAGAACCAGAGGAGGAAGAACCCATAAATGAGATGGTAACCACCTGATCCCTATCCCTGAGTGAGCTGCGAGATATGCAAAAAGATTTCAGTCGTCATGCAGGCGAGCACATCATCACCTGGCTGCTCTGATGCTGGGATAACGGGGCCAGTAGCCTGGATTTAGAGGGTAAGGAAGCCAAACAGCTGGGATCCCTTTCCAGGGAAGGGGGCATTGACAAAGCAATTGGAAAAGGGGCAAAAATGCTCAGCCTCTGGAAACGACTGCTGTCAAGCGTGAAGGAAAGGTATCCCTTCAAGGAAGATGTTATATATTGCCCAGGCAAATGGACCACGACAGAGAGAGGTATCCAGTACCTGAAGGAATTAGGAGAGCTGCAGGTGATTTATAGTGACCTGAACAATGAGCAGTTACCCAAAGATCCAGATGAAGTCAGGTGCACATGACCCATATGGCGGAAGGTGGTACAGAGCGCACCAGCATCGTATGCCAACTCGCTGGCAGTGCTGGCCTGGAAAGATGACGAGGCACCAAAGGTGGATGAAGTGGCCAGACGACTCCGGGAATACGAAGAAAGTATCTCTTCCTCCCTACGGGCCTGTGTCTCGGCTGCAGGGAAACTGCCCCAGAAGGTCCAGCAAGTCAGAGAGGATCTGTCCTACTCCCCACCTGCACGGACCAGTATCTCAGCCATTAGGAGTCAACGTCCTGCACAAGAGAGAGGATATAGAGGATACACACCACGGGGCACCCTGTGGTTTTACCTGCGTGATTATGGAGAGGACATGAGAAAGTGGGATGGAAAACCTACCTCGACCCTAGAGGCACGGGTGCGTGAGTTGCAAGGAAAAACTTTTACAAAAGGCGGTTCTCCCAGGAAAATTGCAGCTCCAGCTTCCGAAGAGCAGTTCCACAGACAGAGTAAGGGGGCTAATTTTACTTCCGATATTAATCAAGGGACTCTTGATTCACATTTACAAGAAGTGAGCAACGAATATTATGACCAGGACTAGAGGGGCCCTGCCTCCAGCCAGGGTTACTGGACTGTGTGGATTCGATGGCCTGGCACATCAGACCCACAGGAGTAGAAGGCTCTAGTGGACACCGGTGCACAGTGTACCCTAATGCCATCAAGTTATAGAGGGGCAGAACCCATCTGTATTTCTGGAGTGACAGGGGGATCCCAACAGCTCACTGTACTGGAAGCTGAAGTGAGCCTAACTGGGAATGAGTGGCAGAAGCACCCCATTGTGACTGGCCCAGACGCTCCGTGCATCCTTGGCATAGACTACCTCAGGAGAGGGTATTTCAAGGACCCAAAAGGGTACCTCTGGGCTTTTGGTATAGCTGCCTTGGAGACAGAGGAAATTAAACAGCTGTCCACCTTGCCCGGTCTCTCGGAGGACCCTTCTGTTGTGGGGTTGCTGAGGGTTGAAGAACAACAGGTGTGGATTGCTACCACAACAGTGCACCGGCAGCAATATCGCACCAACCGGGACTCCCTGATTCCCATCCATAAGCTGATTCGTCGACTGGAGAGCCAAGGAGTGATCAGCAAGACTCGCCCACCCTTTAACAGTCCCATATGGCCAGTGCGAAAGTGAAATGGGGAGTGGAGGCTAACAGTGGACTATCGTGGCCTGAAGGAAGTCACGCCACCGCTGCGTGCTGCTGTGCCGGACGTGCTAGAAGCTCAGTACAAACTGGAGTTAAAGGCAGTCAAATGGTATGCCACAACTGATTTCACTAATGCTTTCTTCTCAATCCCTTTGGCAGCAGAGTGCAGGCCCAAGTTTGCTTTCACTTGGAGGGGTGTTCAGTACACCTGGAATCGACTGCCCCAGGGGTGGAAGCACAGCCCCACCATTTGCCATGGACTGATCCAGACAGCACTGGAACAGGGTGAAGCTCCAGAACATCTGCAGTATATTGATGACATCATTGTGTGGGGCAATACAGCAGAAGAAGTTTTTGAGAAGGGAAAGAAAATAGTCCAAATCCTTCATGAAGCTGGTTTTGCCATAAAACAGAGTAAGGTCAAGGGACCTGCACAGGAGATCCAGTTTTTAGGAATAAAATGGCAAGATGGACGTCGTCAGATCCCAATGGATGTGATCAACAAAATAACAGCTATGTCCCCACCAACTAGCAAACAGGAAGCACAATCTTCCTTAGGCGTTGTGGTTTTTTGGAGAATGCATATTCCAAACTACAGCCAGATCGTAAGCCCTCTCTATCAAGTGACCCGGAAGAAGAATGATTTCAAGTGAGGCCCTGAGCAGCGACAAGCCTTTGAACAAATTAAACGGGAGATAGTTCATGCAGTAGCCAGTCCGGGCAGGGCAGGATATTAAAAATGTGCCCTACACCACAGCCCGGGAGAATGGCCCTACCTGGAGCCTCTGGCAGAAAGCACCAGGGGAGATTCGAGGTCGACCCCTAGGGTTTTGGAGTCGGGGATACAGAGGATCCGAAGCCCGCTATACTCCAACTGAGAAAGAGATATTGGCAGCATATGAAGGGGTTTGAGCTGCTTCGGAAGTGGTTGGTACTGAAGCACACCACCTGCTGGCCCCCCGACTGCTGGTGCTGGGCTGGATGCTCAAAGGGAAGGTTCCCTCTAGACATCATGCAACTGATGCTACGTGGAGTAAAGTAGGTGAACTGATCACACAATGATTTCGAATAGGAAACCCCAGTCGCCCAGGATTCTTGGAAGTGATCATGGACTGGCCAGAAGGCAAAAACTTCAGAATATCACCAGAGGAGGGGGTGACGCGTGCTGAGGATGCCCCACTGTATAATAAATTGCCAGAAAATGAGAAGCAATATGCCCTGTTCACTGATGGGTCCTGTTGTCTTGTGGGAAAGCATCAGAGGTGGAAAGCTGCTGTATGGAGTCCTATACAACAAGTCGCAGAAAGTGCTGAAGGAGAAGGGGAGTCGAGTCAGTTTGCAGAGGTGAAAGCCATCCAGCTGGCTTTAGATATTGCTGAAGCAGAAAAGTGGCCAGTCCTTTATCTCTATACTGACTCATGGATGGTGGCAAATGCCCTGTGGGGATGGTTGCAGCAATGGAAGCAGAGCAACTGGCAGCGCAGAGACAAACCCATCTGGGCTGCTGCATTGTGGCAAGATATTGCTGCCCGGGTAGAGAACCTGGTTGTAAAAGTACGTCATGTAGATGCTCACGTACCCAAGAGTCTGGCCCCTGAAGAACATCAAAATAACCAGCAGGTGGATGAGGCTGCTAAGATTGAAGTGGCTCAGGTGGAGCTGGACTGGCAACATCAGGGTGAATTATTTATAGCCTGGTGGGCCCATGAAGCCTCAGGCCATCAAGGAAGGGATGCAACATATAGATGGGCTCGTGATCGAGGGGTGGACTTAACTATGGACAGTATTGCACAGGTTATCCATGAATGTGAAACATGCGCTGCAATCAAGCAAGTCAAGCGGTTCAAGCCCCTCGGGTATGGTGGACGATGGCTGAAATATGAATATGGGGAGGCCTGGCAGATTGATTATATCACACTCCCACAAAACCACCAAGGCAAGTGCCATGTGCTCACCATGGTGGACACAACCACCAGATGGCTGGAAACATATCCTGTGCCCCATGCCACCGCCTGGAACACCATCCTGGGGCTTGAAAAGCAAGTCCTGTGGCGACACGGCACCCCAGAAAGAATCGAGTCAGACAATGGGACTCATTTCCGAAACAACCTCATAGATACCTGGGCCAAAGAGCACGGCATTGAGTGGGTATATCACATCCCTTACCATGCACCAGCCTCCGGGAAAATCGAACGATACAGTGGGCTGTTAAAGCCTACCCTGAGAGCAATGGGTGGTGGGACATTCAAACATTGGGATACACATTTAGCAAAAGCCACCTGGTTAGTCAACACTAGGGGATCTGCCATTTGAGCAGGCCCTGCCCAGTCAAAACTTCTACGTACTGTAGAAGGAGATAAAGTCCCTGTAGTGCGCATGAAAAATATGCTGGGGAAGACAGTCTGGGTTACTTCCCCCTCAGGCAAAGGCAAACCCATGCAACAATCCAACACCGCACACCATCTCCCCTGCCCTGATAGACTGTGATGACAGATGGAACCCAAAGTCATGGACTAAATGAACTCAATGGACATTTTAGAGGGATGGCCCATAGATGAAGAGAATGATATCTGTGTGTATACATCAAAAGACAGGGAAAGTGGTGGTGGTTAATTAGAATGTATTGGAAAGGGGAGGGCCTGTGCATGATGTAGACGGTATAGAATAAGGGGTGGATACTGTCCTGGTTTCAGCTGGGATAGAGTTAATTTTCTTCCTAGTAGCTGGCACAGTGCTGTGTTTTGGATTTAGTATGAGAAGAATGTTGATAACACACTGATGTTTTAGTTGTTGCTAAGTACTGCTTAGGCTAGTCAAGGACTTTTCAGCTTCCCATGCTCTGCCAGGTACACAAGAAACTGGGAGGGGGCACAGCCAGAATAGTTGATCCAAACTGCCCAAAGGGCTATTCCATACCATATGACGTCATGCTCAGTGTATAAACTGGGGGGAGTTGGCCAGGGGGCAGCCATCGCTGCTCGGGAACTGTCTGGGTATCAGTCGGCGGGTGGTGAGCAATTGCATTGTGCATTACTTGCTTTGTATATTATCATTACTGTTATTATTATATTGCTATTATTACTACTCCTCCTCTTTTAGTTTATTTTATTTCAATTATTAAACTGTTCTTATCTCAACCCAGGAGTGTTTCTCACTCTTACTCCTCCGATTCTCTCCCCCATCCCACCGGGGCAGGGGGAGTGAGCGAGCGGCTACGTGGTGCTTAGTTGCTGGCTAGGGTTAAACCACGACACTCATATTGTTTGATATGATTTTCGAGTCTAGATTATGATTGTTATATTGATACTGCAAACCAAGTATTAAGATTTGACCCAATCTGCAGAGGGTCCAGGTGATTAGAAACCATAAGCTAAGTGGTCTATAAAATTCTGTATTATGTTACTTATAAAATTGTACTACACTGATTCTGCTTATAAAAATCTTGTGCTATTCTGATTATAAATTCTATGCTATGCTAATCATAAAATCCTGTTAAGAAAATACAGCTTTAATTGTAACTAGAACTTAGGGATCCTTGGCAGACTCATAACAGCACTAAAAGAACCTGTCTGTCCCCTTAGTGTCAGGTGACACTAGAGGTAAGCAGAAAACCCTGTAAAAAAAAAAACAAAAGAGAAATTGTTGCAAGCAGATCACTGTCTGCTCTTATTTTCAACCAATTCCTGTCTGTTCTCATTTTCAGCCAGTTTCTCAAATAATAAATATCAGGTAAGTATGCCATCATTTATCAATTGTCATGTGGACCTGAAGTGCAATACCTTGGTTTTCACATGAGGTATCAGTGTCCCCATCCTGGAGACAGTGGCTGTAAGAACAGGGGCAATAATTAATTTTGTACCTCTGCTCGCAATCAACCATGTCTAAACATTCAAACCTCACTTCACACACAAGTTTCCCTACAAATACTGAATCACAGACAGGACTTTAGGTTTCACCATCTGGAAATACAAGGAAAGAGCTAAAGAAAGGGAGAAGAAAATGCAAATATATGAAGCATACAATCCAGGCAATATTATTTTCTGCCACTGAGAAGACAAGGCAATCAGGTTATTGAACAACCCTAAATGACCTTTAAAAGAAATATCAACAACAGGCATCTAACAATACAGAAAAAACTATAGATAGCAAATGGGAAGCTCACCTACAGCAGTCAACATGGGAGATTATATAAAATCAGATAACTTAAAACTAATTCAGTGACAAGATGAAAAATTCAGGGAAGTTGAATTTACTAAGTATCTAATGACAGTCTTGCACACCCTTGATGCAGCGGTCTTATGTGAATCATAGAAACACAGAATGGTTGAGTTTGGAAGAGACCTCTGGAGGTCATCTGGGCTCTGGCAGATGACCCTTTGTTCAGCAGGGCCACCTACAGCCGGTTGCCCAGGACTGGACAACCAATCTGCACTGAGAACAGGTTATCTCTGCTGTTTATGAAATTTCAAAGAGTTGGAACTAGACTAAATATCTTCAGTAACAGTGAGGAAGTGGTATCAAAGAAAGATACTCCTGAGCAGAAGAGCTGAAAAACACAGTGGAGAATAGAAATTAAATTAATCAGTTACTTGTAAATCCCAGGAAGTGGCTTGGACTGAAAAGAACAACAACAAAAAATTCCGCACCAGAAGCACTCTGTTCAGCCAGATAAATTCCAAGGAAGCATCCATCTAAGTTTTCTTTAAATATTTACTTTCATAGAAGCTTTGGAGACTCTGAAGGTTTATCAATAACTGGAAAAAGGGAGTGTAGTGGTGGGAGAGAAATAATGCATGACCTCAGAGTTTTTTTAACAAGTTGTACCTGAAAAACAAAATGTGTTCAAAAAGGATCATCTCTACACTCATTGCTTGTGGCTCTACAGCACTCTATTTTCAGTGTGAACAGTTAGGAGCTATGGCTTTGTCCACCTTCATTTCTGGACAAGAACAGAGCATATGGAAAGGGCCAATGGAGACAGTCCTGCACTGGCCCTGGAGAAGATGGGCTATCTGATCTGAGGGAAGACATCTGAGCAGTGGCTAATTTTCTGGAAGAGGATACTACCTGCCTTGCTTTCCAGCCATGGTCAAACCAAAAGATGCTGGCTAGAAAATCTACTGGGTAGATCCCAGGAGGTCTTGCTGATGGGAAAACTTGCATCCTGCTTCAGCAAAAAGACAGCAATTAACCAAAAACTAATCCCTGGAAAGAGCAGGCTCTGCTGTAACTACCATCTGTAAAGAAGGTCAAGCTTGTGGTCAGAACTATGCCTATGCAGTGGCCCTTCAATTGCATAGGAAGAACACCTCTGAAGGCTATTCCTGCTATTGTGCCTAGGTACCAAGGGGAACAAACAGCTCTGACAACTCGGTATGCCAGCAGCCCCACTCCAGGCTGCAGCCTTTCCAGAGTCTCCCTGAGGCTGCCAGCTGTGAAACACATTTGTAGCACATGAGCCTCATCCCTACACTTAGATCTTTCCAAGGTGGGCCCTGATTCATGTGGGATATCCTATTGTAACAGAGGGACTTGCCTGTGAACAGAACACTGAGCAAGGGGGTGATGCTGTTGATGAAGAGGCCATGAACATTGGCTGGCAAGGTGTCTCTGTTCTTCTCTAGAAAGCCCCCAGCAGTATATTGTACCTAGGGGAAAGAGCAGCAAGTCACTAAGGCCATCAGTGCTTGCAGGCTTGCTGTGAAAGCCACCTCCACAGCTTGCCAAGGAGCAACTGTTAAACTGAATGTATGCTGGCTCGCAAGTGAATTCTGTAAATGCATATGCACCCCATTCAGATGCAAAACCTGAGGAACAAAACCCAGAGGATGGCACTGAGGCATTAGAACCACAGGAGTGCAGCATAACACTGAGACATTCACCTTTTCTTGTTCTGCTTTCCTTGATTATGAAGTTTCATTTACTTTTGGTTTATGCTTCACTCTTTTCCTTGCTCTCCCCCTCTTCCATTTGAATAGGCTTCCCTCCTCTTGTCATGCATCCCCTTGTTTCTCTTGCTCCCTTTCTCACCTCCAGTCTGCCACTCTCCTTTCTATGTTAGGTGTTAATTTTTGTAATAATGTCACAAGTAATAACTTAGTCAACAATTGTAGGGTTAGATTACTAAATTACATATTACAATGACCCAATTTTCATCTCTGCTACTGCACCAAAAATTATCTCCAATCAATTCAACATGTTTGGGCCATTTCTTTCAAAATTGGTAGCAGTAAGGTTACATGCAATAGTCCTAGAACCCAAGCTGCTTAGTTACCATTTGAATGTATAAATGAGTGCCTCCATTTTCAAAACATTAATTACCTGGCTGCTCTCACTGTGTTCCTCAGTGCTTGCAATAAAATAATGACTGCTGCTCTGGACCCCAATAGGTAAAGGTAAAGCCATTAGACTGTCCTTTGGTGCTGCACAGTGGATGCAGAGCTTTTATTTTATAAAGGACTATTTTAAAACTGGAGCTCCAATAGAGTGATGATGAGTACAGCAAATTCTTCTAAAACCCTATGCTTCCCAGAGGAAGCCCCACTTTCCTCAGGGGTCCTCTCTTCCTATACCTTCTACAGAGCTCCCAGGGAACCCTAGGAGGCAACTCCCTGGGAACACATTATTTCTGTTATATCATCTCCTTAACTTCAAAGCCTTACTTGTCAAGCAACACATTTCCTCCCTCCTACATACATTGCAACAGCATTCTTCCTGCAAACAGTACATAACCTTCCCAGCATAGTGAATGATGCTGAAGCCCAAAATACGGCCTCAGCCTGGTTGGAAGTATAAATTCCCTTTAAAGCTGCCATTTAATTTATCCAGAAACATCTTATCAGTTGCCTGCAAGAAAGCAGATTTCGTAATCAAACTATAAGGCTGCAACAGAGACCTGATCAGGGCACATGGAAGCAAAACAAAGGGTTGGAAGTGGCCTTGGCTGTGCAACAGTTTTGTACTGTACTCTCTCTCTGACTCTCCACAGGGATGCTGGTATCATTAGACTATCCATGATCTGGCTGTCCTGTCTCATCAGTCACACATAGGGACACCTCTGCTCATCCTGCTCTTTATAGTCACACTCCAACATAAGAGCTCTCTCTGCAGCCTAGATATTTATTGCTACATTCCCCACACCATTTTCTCTGCCCCCTATCTCATGCATACCTGAGGGAACGCACTCTGCTCATCCAGAAGAGACAGCAGACCAAGTGGCTTGGCCAGGAGCAGATTCTGCAGGGAGAGACATTACACATACCTAAAGCAGTACAGGGCATCCACTCTCACCTACACCACCCTTTTAAGAGGTTCTTCTCAGGTGCATCTCCTCCCTATGATAGAAAGAGCAAGAGTCCTCTCTTGGCTGGATGGAGCACCTCTCTTCTGTCAGTCCTCTTTCACTCACCAGAATAGGTTCATTATTGTTGAATGTGATAGTCTCCCAAGGCAGCTCTTCTTCCCTATAGGCAGCCTGCTTCAGCTGGAAAATGTGCTGAGACAGAAAAAAGAGGTTGGAGCACCCAGCAGACTTGGTTAGACAACCCCAAACATCTTCCTTCCCACCCTGAGCAGAGGACAGAGGCATGGCTCTCTCACCCATGGTGTCACAGGCCCAAGATGAAACTGCTGTTCTGCATGCTCTTCCATAAGCTTGTCACTCACTGATGCTGGTGCATAAAGCAGGAACACATCTCAGAGTGTAAGTATCCCTGCTCTGCCAACTTTGGTCATTGCTTGACCCTTCTACTCCTTCCTTCCCTGCACCAGTGGCTCCTCTGCCACAGCAGAGAAAGTTGCTGCTCTCTACCCTGCTTCACTAATCACCATTTCTGCCCTTCCAGACAATAGACCTGTTTTCCCCCAAGCTCTCCTTCATATGCCAGGTAGATCAGTGCTCTGCTTTCCCTGCCATGCAAGGTGAGATCACCCACAGCAGACTTACATGGTTGAAGAAGTGCTGCAGCTGCTCATTGGCCAAATTTATGCAAAGCTGTTCAAAACAATTCACTGCAAAGTTTTCAAACCCCAAAATATCCAAGATACCTAAAAGAAGGAAGATGAGCACACCATGGAGCCTGCAGACCATCCCTGCAGACAGCTGCATACCCCAACACACAACTAAATCTCCCATCACCTAGCTCTTGTGGCACATGGAACCACCAGCCAAGTCACCAGCGGCACCTCTCCCATAACTTCCCTTGGAGAACCCCCAGTTCCTCTGCAAAGCCAGAGTGCCCCAGAACTATAGTCTCACAGTTGCTTTAGAGTAACCAACTGCCCAGAGTTGGCTGAGGCCCTACAGACTTCATGCTGCTAACTAGTATCTCCAACATGATCACATTTTTTAAAATGGAGCCCTGCACGCAATCTCTGTGAAACCTCATATTGTGCCTTGCCTTCATCGTGGCTGAGGGATGCACGTTTGAGGACAGAACAGGAGCAAGGCAGGCAGAACTCACCTATCTCCCTCAGCTCCACCTCAGGATCCACATTCTCAGCCAGCAGCTCATTGATCTTGCAAACGATCCAGCCAAATACTTGGCCATATGCCATGTTTGCAATGGAGTCCCGAGAATCTGCACAGAATGACAGCAGCTCACTGAAGGGCTCCGAGGAGGGTAGAGAACACAGCACACAAGCTGGCTCCGCACATTCGCCTCTAGCAACAATGTTTAGTGGTTTATGAAGCTATTTTAAAGATCAGATAAACATTAGATATCTGTCTGATTGTCCCTGCCCTCTGCAAGCTCATACAGAGCTTTTTCATTCAGAAATCTTCATTCAGACATCTTCACAATCTTTCTACAAGATCAGATATGGCATACTAGGGATATTGTGAGACCATCTAAAATGGAAAATTTAATTTCCAAAAAAGTCCAGCCATTTTTTAGTATATCCAGAGACTTGCTTTCCCCTCTGCAGGTCTACTGAATATGGATTCCCTCACAGCTAAACCAAGCGAGAGGCTCCAAGTTGTACTTGGAAAATTGAATGGTTCTGTTCCTCCTGGCCCACAGATGCAAAGTGTTTAAACACTGTGGGCAAGAGGAGGATGCAATTGATGGAAAACTTGCTGACATTCTAAGGAGGAGGAGACCAAATCAACATGACCTACTGCATGATCAGGCCCAGCCAGCACGGGTTTAAGAAAGGCAGGTCCTGCTTGACCAACCTGATCTCCTTTTATGACCTGGTGACCCGCCTGGTAGATGATGGAAAGGCTGTGGATGTCATCTACCTGGACTTTAGCAAAGCTTTTGACACCGCCTCGCATAATATTCTCCTTGGGAAGCTGGCAACTCATGGCTTGGACGGGCGTACTCTTTGCTGGGTAAAAAACGGGCTGGGTGGCCGAGCCCAGAGAGTAGTGGTGAATGGAGTTAAGTCCAGTTGGCAGCCGGTCACGAGCGATGTTCCCCAGGGCTCTGTTTTGGGGCCAGCCTTGTTTAATATCTTTATCGATGATCTGGATGAGGGGATTGAGTGCACCCTCAGTAAGTTTGCAGACGACACCAAACTGGGTGGGAGTGTCGATCTGCTGGAGGGTAGGATGGCCCTGCAGAGGGACCTGGACAGGCTGGATCGATGGGCCGAGGCGAACTGTATGAGTTTCAACAAGGCCAAGTGCCGGGTCCTGCACTTGGGTCACAACAACCCCATGCAACGCTACAGGCTTGGGGAAGAGTGGCTGGAAAGCTGCCTGGCTGAAAAGGACCTGGGGGTGTTGGTAGACAGATGGCTGAACATGAGCCAGCAGTGTGCCCAGGTGGCCAAGAAGGCCAACAGCATCCTGTCTTGTGTCAGGAATAGTGTGGCCAGCAGGAGCAGGGAGGTGATTGTCCCCCTGTACTCGGCGCTGGTGAGGCCGCACCTGGAATACTGTGTCCAGTTTTGGGCCCCTCAATACAAGAAAGACATTGAGGTGCTGGAGCATGTTCAGAGAAGGGCAACGAAGCTGGTGAAGGGTCTGGAGCACAGGCCTTATGAGGAGCGGCTGAGGGAACTGGGACTGTTTAGCTTAGAGAAGAGGAGGCTGAGGGGAGACCTTATCGCTCTCTACAACTACCTGAGAGGAGGTTGTACTGAGGTGGGTGTTGGTCTCTTCTCCCAAGTAGTTAGCAATAGGACAAGAGGAAATGGGCTCAAGCTGCGCCAGGGGAGGTTTAGGCTGGAAATTAGGAGAAATTTCTTCATGGAAAGGGTAGTCAAGCATTGGAACAGGCTGCCCAGAGAGGTGGTGGAGTCACCATCCCTGGAAGTGTTCAAAAAACGGGTAGACGTGGCACTTTGGGACATGGTTTAGTCTAGTCTACCCTTGATTGGTTTAGTGTGGACTTGGTAGTGTAGGTTAATGGTTGGACTGGATGATCTTAAAGGTCTTTTCCAACCTAAACGATTCTATGATTCTATGATACTATTATTATTATCATTACTATTTTACTTTATTTCAATTATTAAACTGTTCTTATCTCAACCCAGGAGTTTTTTTCACTCTTACTCCTCCGATTATCTCCCCGATTCCACCGGAGGGGGGAGGGTGAGCGAGTGGCTGTGTGGTGCTTGGTTGCCGACAGGGGCTAAACCACAACAGTGTGGGTGGGGGTGTGTGTCTGTGTAGCGTGAGCTCTGGATAGGGGATCCTAGAGATGATCCATACTTTAGGTATCATATACCCAGGAGGTCACCCAGGCTTGAAAGATGCCACATGAAAGACTGTCACAGGAGTAAGAATGAAAAAAACCACTCCTGGGCTGAGATAAGAACAGTTTAATAACTGAAATAAGGTTAAATGATAATAATAATAATATAATAATGATAATAATAATAACAATATACAAAGCAAGTAATGCACAATGCAATTGCTCACCACCCGCCGACCGATACCCAGACAGATCCCAAGCAGTGATCACGGCTCCCCGGCCAACCCCCCCCAGTTTATATACTGAGCATGACATCATATGGTATGGAATAGCCCTTTGGGCAGTTTGGATCAACTATTCTGGCTGTGCCCCCTCCCAGTTTCTTGTGTACCTGGCAGAGCATGGGAAGCTGAAAAGTCCTTGACTAGCCTAAGCAGTACTTAGCAACAACTAAAACATCAGCGTGTTATCAACATTATTCTCCTACTAAATCCCAAACACAGCACTGTGCCTGCTACTAGGAAGAAAATTAACTCTATCCCAGCCGAAACCAGGACAGTATCCACCCCTTATTCTATACCATCTACATCATGCACAGGCCCTCCCCTCTCCAATGTGTTCTAATTAATCACCACCGGTTTCCCTATCTTGTCTTGATATATACACACAGATATCATTCCCTTCATCTATGGCACATCCCTCTAAAATGTCCATTGAGTTCATTTATCCCATGACTTTGGGTTTCATCGGTCTTTCAGAGCAGGAGAGGTGGTGTGCAGTGTTGGATTGTTGCATGCTGAAGCCAGTTCTCATTCCAACACGGTTTCATCAACGTTCATTTTCATTAAGCTGGGCAATTCTCACTGTAATACCATTGATGTTGCATATAGCAACCATAACATACAGTATTATATACTTAACATTAACATACTATATTATTACATTAACATACAGTTAAGAGATAACATACAATAAGAGATAACATACAGTATTATATAGCAATTAATATCATACAGTTCAGTTCATTGACTATTTTTACCCAAAATCAAATTCCTTTGAGGTACACATTGGACTTCCCCATCCTTTTGCATCACCCACCAAGTGTACCCAGGTCCTTGAGCAAAAGCAATCCCACGAATGGGTTTGCCTTTGCCAGAGGGGGAAGTAACCCAGACTGTCTTCCCCAGCATATTTTTTCTGTGCACTACAGGGACTTTATCTCCTTCATACAGTACGTAGAAGTTTTGATTGGGCAGGGCCAGCTCGATTGGCAGATCCCCTAGTGTTGACTAACCAGGTGGCTTTTGCTAAATGTGTGTCCCAATGTTTGAATGTCCCACCACCCATTGCTCTCAGGGTAGGCTTTAACAGCCCATTGTATTGCTCGATTTTCCCAGAGGCTGGTGCATGGTAAGGGATGTGATACACCCACTCAATGCCGTGCTCTTTGGCCCAGGTGTCTATGAGATTGTTTTGGAAATGAGTCCCGTTGTCTGACTCAATTCTTTCTGGGGTGCCATGTCACCACAGGACTTGGTTTTCAAGGCCCAGGATGGTGTTCCATGCGGTGGCATGGGGCACAGGATATGTTTCCAGCCATCCGGTGGTTGTGTCCACCATGGTGAGCACATAGCGCTTGCCTTGGCGGGTTTGTGGGAGTGTGATGTAATCAATCTGCCAGGCCTCCCCATATTTATATTTTAGCCATCGTCCACTATACCTGAGGGGCTTGAACCGCTTGGCTTGCTTGATTGCAGCACATGTTTCACATTCATGGATAACCTGTGCAATACTGTCCATAGTTAAGTCCACCCCTCGGTCACGAGCCCATTTATATGTTGCAGCTCTTCTGTGATGGCCTGAAGTGTCATGGGCCCACAGACCTATAAATAATTCACCCTGATGTTGCCAGTCCAGATCCACCTGAGCCACTTCAATCTTAGCAGCCTGATCCACCTGCTGGTTGGTTTGATGTTCTTCAGGGGCCAGACCCTTGGGTACATGAGCATCTACATGACGTACTTTTACAACCAGGTTCTCTACCCGGGCAGCAATATCTTGCCATAATGCGGCAGCCCAGATGGGTTTGCCTCTGTGCTGCCAGTTGCTTTGCTTCCATTGCTGCAACCATCCCCACAGGGCATTTGCCACCATCCATGAATCTGTATGGAGATAAAGTACTGTCCACTTTTCTCGTTCAGCAATATCTAAAGCCAGATGGATGGCTTTCACCTCTGCAAACTGACTCGACTCCTCTTCTCCTTCAGCACTTTCTGCGACTTGTCGTATAGGACTCCATACAGCAGCTTTCCACCTCCGATGCTTTCCCACAAGACGACAGGACCCATCAGTGAACAGGGCATATTGCTTCTCATTTTCTGGCAATTTATTATACAGTGGGGCCTCTTCAGCACGTGTCACCTCCTCCTCTAGTGATATTCTGAAGTTTTTTCCTTCTGGCCAGTCCATGATCACTTCCAAGATTCCTGAGTGACCGGGGTTTCCTATTCGAGCCCATTGTGTGATCAATGCAACCCACTTACTCCATGTAGCATCAGTTGCATGATGTCTAGAGGGAACCTTCCCTTTGAACATCCAGCCCAGAACCAGCAGTCGGGGGGCCAGCAGGAGCTGTGCTTCAGGACCAACCACTTCTGAAGCAGCTCGAACCCCTTCATATGCTGCCAATATCTCTTTCTCAGTTGGAGTATAGCGGGCTTCGGATCCTCTGTATCCCCGACTCCAAAACCCTAGGGGTCGACCTCGAGTCTCCCCTGGTGCTTTCTGCCAGAGGCTCCAGGTAGGGCCATTCTCCCCAGCTGCGGTGTAGGGCACATTTTTAATATCCTGCCCTGCCCAGACTGGCCCAAGGGCTACTGCATGAACTATATCCCGTTTTATTTGTTCAAAGGCTTGTTGTTGCTCAGGGCCCCATTTGAAATCATTCTTCTTCCGGGTCACTTGGTAGAGAGGGCTTACGATCTGGCTGTAATGTGGAATATGCATTCTCACAAAACCCACAACGCCTAAGAAAGCTTGTGTTTCCTTTTTGCTAGCTGGTGGGGACATAGCTGTTATTTTGTTGAACACATCCATTGGGATCTGACGAAATCCATCTTGCCATTTTATTCCTAAAAATTGGGCCTCCTGTGCAGGTCCCTTGGCCTTACTTTGTTTTATGGCAAAACCAGCCTTCAGAAGGATTTGGAATATTTTCTTTCCCTTCTCAAAAACTTCTTCTGCTGTATTCCCCTACACGATGATGTCATCAATATACTGCAGATGTTCTGGAGCTTCACCCTGTTCCAGTGCCGTCTGGATCAGTCCATGGCAAAAGGTGGGGCTGTGCTTCCACCCCTGGGGCAGTCGGTTCCAGGTGTACTGAACACCCCTCCAGGTAAAAGCAAACTGGGGCCTGCACTCTGCTGCCAAAGGGATTGAGAAAAATGCATTAGCGATGTCACTTGTGGCATACCACTTGGCTGCCTTTGACTCCAGTTCGTATTGAAGTTCTAGCACATCCGGCACAGCAGCACGCAGCGGTGGCGTGACTTCGTTCAGGCCACGATAGTCCACTGTTAGCCTCCACTCCCTATTAGACTTTCGCACTGGCCACATGGGACTGTTAAAAGGTGAACGAGTCTTGCTCCTTGGCTCTCCAGTCGACGAATCCGGTTATGGATGGGAATCAGGGAGTCTCGGTTGGTGCGATATTGCCGCCTGTGCACTGTTGTGGTAGCGATCCACACCTGTTGTTCTTCAACCCTCAGCAACCCCACAACAGAAGGGTCCTCCGAGAGACTGGGCAAGGTGGACAACTGTTTAATTTCCTCCATCTCCAAGGCAGCTATACCAAAAGCCCACCAGCACCCTTTTGGGTCCTTGAAATACCCTCTCCTGAGGTAGTCTATGCCAAGGATGCACGGAGCATCTGGGCCAGTCACAATGGGGTGCTTCTGCCACTCATTCCCAGTTAGGCTCACTTCAGCTTCCAGTACAGTTAGCTGTTGGGATCCCCCTGTCACTCCAGAAATACAGATGGGTTCTGCCCCTCCACAGCTTGATGGCATTACGGTACACTGTGCACCGGTGTCCACTAGAGCCTTATACTCCTGTGGGTCTGACGTTCCAGGCCATCGAATCCACACAGTCCAGTAAACCCAGTTGTCCCTTTCCTCCACCTGGCTGGAGGCAGGGCCCCTCTAACACTGGTCACAGTATTCGCTGCTCACTCCTTGTAAATGTGAATCAAGAGTCCCTTGAATAAGGTCGGGAGTAGAATTAGCCCTCTTCCTCTGTCCGGGGAACTGCTCACTGGAAACTGGAGCTGCAATTTTCCTGGGAGAACCGCCTTTTGTAAAAGTATTTCCTTGCAACTCACGCACCCGTGCCTCTACGGTCGAGGTGGGTTTTCCATCCCACTTATCCCAGAATCATAGAATCATAGAATGCTTTGGGTTGGAAGGGACCTTTAGAAGTCATCTAGCCGAACCCCCCTGCAGTGAGCAGGGACAGCTTTAACTGGATCAGGTTGCTCAGAGCCCCATCCAACCTGACCTGGAATGTTGCCAGGGATGGGGCCTCTACCACCTCTCTGGGCAACCTGTTCCAGTGCTTGACCACCCTCATTGTAAAATATTTCTTTCTTATGTCCAGTCTAAATCTATTCTTCTTTAGTTTAAATCCGTTATTCCTTGTCCTGTCACAACAGGCCTTGTTAAAAAGATTCTCCCCATCTTTCCTGTAGGCCCCCTTAACGTATTGGAAGGCCGCAATAAGGTCTCCTCGCAGCCTTCTCTTCTCTAGGCTGAACAATCCCAACTCCCTCAGCCTGGCCTCATAGGAGAGGTGCTCCAGCCCTCGGATCATTTTGGTGGCCCTCTTCTGGACCCGCTCCAGCAGGTCCATGTCCTTCTTGTGCTGAGGGCTCCAGAGCTGGATGCAGTACTCCAGATGAGGTCTCACCAGAGCAGAGTAGAGGGGCAGAATCACCCTCGACCTGCTGGCCACGCTTCTTTTGATGCAGCCCAGGATACGGTTGGCTTTCTGGGCTGCAAGCGCACATTGCCGGCTCATGTCCAGCTTGTCATCTACCAGTACCCCCAAGTCCTTCTCCGCAGGGCTGCTCTCAATCCCTTCATCCCCCAGCCTGTATTGATACCGGGGGTTGCCCCGTCCCAGGTGCAGGACCTTGCACTTGGCCTTGTTGAACCTCATGAGGTTCACAGAGGCCCACCTCTCCAGCTTGTCAAGGTCCCTCTGGATGACATCTCGTCCTTCTGGTGTGTCAACGGCACCACTCAGCTTGGTGTCGTCTGCAAACTTGCTGAGGGTGCACTCGATCCCACTGTCTATGTCATTGATGAAGATGTTAAATAGCACCGGTCCCAGTACGTACCCCTGAGGGACCCCACTTGTCACCGGTCTCCATGTGGACATCGAGCCATTGACCACGACCCTCTGGATGCGACCATCCAGCCAATTCCTTATCCACCCAACAGTCCACCCATCAAACCCATATCTCCCCAATTTAGAGAGAAGGATGTTGTGGGGGACTGTGTCGAACGCTTTACAGAAATCCAAGTAGATGACATCCATTGCTTTTCCCTTGTCCACTGATGCAGTCACTCCTTCATAGAAAGCCACTAGGTTGGTCAGGCAGGACTTGCCCTTGGTGAAGCCATGCTGGCTGTCTCAAACCACCTCCCTGTCCTCCATGTGCTTGAGCATATCTTCTAGGAGGATCTGTTCCATGATCTTCCCAGGCACAGAGGTGAGGCTGACAGGTCGGTAGTTCCCAGGGTCCTCCTTTCTTCCCTTTTTACAAATGGGCACAACATTCCCCTTTTTCCAGTCAGCAGGGACTTCACCGGACTGCCATGACTTTTCAAATATCATGGAGAGTGGCTTGGCAACTACATCAGCCAATTCCCTCAGGACTCCGGGGTGCATCTCATCAGGTCCCATAGACTTGTGTACATTGAGGTTCCTCAGGTGGTCTCGAACCTGATCTTCCCTTACAGTGGGAGGGGCTTTACCCCCCTGCTCCCCATCTTGTGGTCCATCGATTCGGGAGGGGTGAGGAGAGAAGTTGCCGGTGAAGACCGAGGCAAACAAGTTGTTGAGTGCCTCAGCCTTCTCCTAGTCCGTTGATACAAGTTCGCCTTTCTTGTTCATCAAGGGGGGTACGCTTTCTTTAACCTTCCTTTTCTGGTTGATATACCTGTAGAAGCCCTTCTTGTTATTCTTTACATCCCTTGCCAAATTCAGCTCCATCGACTTCCTCATGTCCTCTCCGTGATCATGCAGGTAAAACCACAGGGTGCCCTGTGGTGTGTATCCTCTATATCCTCTCTCTCGAGCATAAGGACGTTGACTCCTAATGGCTGAGATACTGGTCCGTACAGGTGGGGAGTAGGACAGATCCTCTCTGAGTTGTTGGAACTATCGGCCTATTTTTTCAGACAGCTTTTCCACAGCCGAGACACAGGCCCGCAGGGAGGAAGTGATACTTTCTTTGTATTCCCGGAGTCGGCCAGCCACTTCATCCACCGTTGGTGCCTGGTCATCTTTCCAGGCCAGTATTGCCAACGAGTTGGAATACGATGCTGGTGCGCTCTGTACCACCTTCCGCCACATGGGTCGTGTGCACCTGACTTCATCTGGATCTTTGGGTAACTGCTCATCATTCAGGCCACTATAAATCACCTCCAGCATGCCTAATTCCCTCAGGTACTGGATACCCTTCTCTACGGTGGTCGATTTGCCTGGGCGGTATATAACATCGTCCTTGAAGGGATACCTTCCCTTCACGCTTGACAGAAGTCGCCTCCAGAGGCTGAGAGTTTTTGCCCCTTTTCCAATTGCTTTGTCAATGCCCCCTTCCCTAGAAAGGGATCCCAGCTGCTTGGCTTCCTTACCCTCTAATTCCAGGCTACTGGCCTCATTATCCCAGCATCAGAGCAGCCAGGTGATGATGTGCTTGCCTGGATGATGACTGAAATCTTTTCGCATATCTCACAGCTCACTCAGGGATAGGGATTGGGTGGTTACCATCTCATTTATGGGTTCTTACCCCTCTGGTTCTCGTGATGGCCCTGGTTCATCTTCATCCCTTACTAAACGAGCTGATTTCCTTGTGTATTTTTTCTTCTGTATAGGGGCAACTGATACCGGCGCAGGTTGGTTCTCTGGTTTAGCCGCAGTGCCTGCCACTGGGGTTGGAGTGGCCGCAGTACCTGTGGTGGGTGTTGGAGTAGCTGCAGTGCCTGTGGCTGTGGTTGGAGTAGGCGCAGTGCCCGTGGCTGTGGTTGGAGTGGCCACAGTGCCTGTTGTTTTGTCATCTCATCCAGAGACCCTCTCTTTCCCTTGAGGGTACTGAATAGTGTTGAACAGGGCTCTATAAGCATGGGCCAGTCCCCAGCATGTTGCAATGAGTTGTGTCTCTCTGGAGTTGTCAGGGTGACAACATACTTTTTCCAAATACTTTACTAGTTCTTCAGGATTCTGCACTTGTTCAGGGGTGAAGTTCCAAAACACTGGAGGTCCCCACTGCCCTAGGTACTTGCCCATACGATCCCACACACCCTGCCACTCATAACTATCCAGCCTTGGGGCAGATCTCTCGATGATATTCTTAAATTGCTTACTAACCTTTGTCAAAACCAAAACAATATTCCCAAGAAGTATCAATAGAAGTATCTTAACTGCCCAAGGATGTTCAAAATACTGAAAACTTTTTGCAATGAGGGAGTGTCGTGGTTTAGCCCCAGCCAGCAACTAAGCACCACGCAGCCGCTCGCTCACTCCCCCTACCCCGATGGGATGGGGGAGAGAATCGCAGGAGTAAGAGTGAGAAACACTCCTGGGTTGAGATAAGAACAGTTTAATAATTGAAATAAGGTCAAATTATGATAATAATAATAATAATATAATAATGATAATAACAACAATAATATACAAAGCAAGTGATGCACAATGCAATTGCTCACCACCCGCCGACCGATACCCAGACAGTTCCTGAGCAGCGATCGCTGCTCCCCGGCCAACCCCCCCCCCCCCCCAGTTTATATACTGAGCATGACGTCATATGGTATGGAATAGCCCTTTGGGCAGTTTGGATCAACTATTCTGGCTGTGCCCCCTCCCAGTTTCTTGTGCACCTGGCAGAGCATGGGAAGCTGAAAAAGTCCTTGACTAGCATAAGCAGTACTTAGCAACAACTAAAAACATCAGTGTGTTATCAACATTCTTCTCCTACTAAATCCAAAACACAGCACTATGCCAGCTACTAGGAAGAAAATTAACTCTATCCCAGCCGAAACCAGGACAGTCAGAAAGTGAATTCTGATGATAAAATATTACCCTTACTTTATCCTTACAGTGCTGGGGTTCAGGCAGACAGTCACCCTCCAGGATGGCTCCACCCAAACAGAAGTAATTCAAGCAGAGGCACTTTACCTCTCATTCATCAGGGCCTAGGATCACACGCATGGACAGTTTCTATAGCTTAGCTGATCATGGAATCATAGAATGCTTTGGGTCAGAAGGGACCTTTAGAGATCATCTAGCCCAACCCCCCTGCAGTGAGCAGGGACATCTTTAACTAGATCAGGTTGATGCCTGAGATCGCTTCACTGGAAGATGTAGCAGCTCCATAGATCATCAGGCAGGTCAAATCCCCTCTCTCTGGCACACTGTTTTTGACCTATGAATGTCAGAAGAGTTGCAGTTTAGGGAGCATAAGAGCTGCTTAACATTTTATGTGCGTTTAGATATATCGATACTGTTCTCCCAGGTCGGTGCTGGTAGAAAATAATGATAATACAGTCAAATAAATATATTTAATCAAAAAGCCAATTTCCTATTGGGAAAAGATAGACATTTTTTTTTTTCAACCAGATTTCTTCAGACAACATCATAACATGAACTCAGAAGCACTTGTGCTGTATCTTGAAGACCTGAGTCAGCAAAGGCCATGGCACAGCTGTGTTTAATTGCACAAAGGGGTCTTTGTTAGAATGGCTTCTTATTGTGCCTGCCCAGTGTTTCTTTTTGATCATCTTGACTTTCAGAAATACACAATGCAGCAAAAATGAAAATATAAAATATAGCACTTAACTTAGAAAAAATAATTAGTCAACTATAAAAGCAAGCCAACAAGGTACCTTAAAAAAAACAAATCCTTGTTTTTCTCATATTTTATATAAAATTCAAATGAGGGCCAGGTCTGTCTGCCAAAACATGCACAGACAAAGCCTATCTGCAGTGCAAGTGTATTAAGGAAGTAGCTCAGTAGCTGTGCGCAGTTTCACCGTAATTCACATGGAGACAAGTTTTATGGCAACATGGTGTAAAACTGAAGCAATACACTTTAATTTTGTTTGCCTTTCCATGGGATACATACAGAAATCTTGAGTAAGAAAGGATGGCCTCCCTGCAGACACTTGCTCAGCATATACTTTGCCATGATTTCCAGACTTAGTCTTTTTTCACAGTTTTGTAAAGAGATAATTTATGTTCGCGTTGGGTGTAATGGAAGGTCCAAGGCCAGCCCTAGTCCTTCCAGCTGAGAGTGAATAACAAAGAGTACTGTGCATGTCTTCCACTGCCTAGGAAATGCTGCAGTGCCTATGACCACAGTATGTATATGTGCACATCTTTACTTCTCTTAACTGACTGAATAAAGCAGGATTTGCCTGAACAACCACAGAGAGCCACCCTTCACCAGAAAAGCTGGAACTCAGACCTCTGAAAGCAAGTCACCCATTACTTGATTTTTCTGAAAGTCAGATTTTCAGTGATTAATGCATTGTCTGAGTCTGAGTCTGAGTCTGTTTCTCATCAGCTACTTAAGTCAAATAAATTTACCCACATATTACGGTTTTGTTTTTCTTAGGGGAAAAAAACCCAACCCTACTATCTGCTCTTTTGCTCAGCTCTGGTTGTTAAAACAGATACCAGAAATGAAATCCCATTCCAGTTATTGTTAATCGGAAGGTTTTGATAAGATTCACAGTTCCTAGGCTCCTCTTCCATGGATGATCTTAAAGGTCTTTTCCAACCTAAACGATCCTATGATTCTATTCTATGATTCTATGAACACAAGCCAGGGACCAGATCCTCCTCTGGCAAAAGCCACATACATCTGTTGACTCTGGGGAACCGTGCCAGTGCTTACCCAGGGAGGCTCTGGCTGATGCTCTTGAAAGCTCTCATACACACTCTTTGGCTGCTCCTTATTGTAATGTATTGTTAACTGACAACTCCTCTCCTCGAAGTGCTGTTTTCATGTCAGGGAGTTTTATGGCACTGGCGTAGAAATCGTGGTTCCTTCTTCTCAGAAGGGACTTTCCAAACTGATACGATGATTTGCAGCCCCTGCAGAGCACGGTATTTGTGAATGCGTGAAGTGCATTCCTTTATAAAAGAGCAAAAAAAAGACCTCAAGGGGTGCAAGAAACCCTCCACCCTGCGTAGGTATTGGTGGGGCTGGAGTTATGATAGGCGCTAACCTGCACGAAACTGGAGAGGGCACAAAAAGCAAAACTTCACAGGTCTGGGGAACTTCACCACCAAAAATGTCTGTCCTTTTTGTAGCAGTCCCTGGGCCTCTGTTCTCCACTGACACAGTGCAGCACATCTTGCCATGCTGGGGTTTGTGGTTTTGTTTAAGTAAATTAGATGCTATGAGGTATTCAGCTGAGGTGTTCAAACAAAATCTGGGCAGGCAGACTGCTTCCCCAACACATCCTCACTGTGTCAGCAGATCAGCAGTTCCAGGAGATCATCGTATTTGGACTATTTTAGGACTTTTGGGATGCAGGGAAAGGGGTTGGTACAAAAACCCTGCAGGCAGCCCCACAACTAAAACAGAGCTCTTGAGCTTCTGCTCACTGCAGGAAGAAGTAGCAGCAGCTAAAACTCAGCTTTTTGGGTCTCTTCTGGGAAGAACACAGACTTTTAGAGATGTTTCCTGTGATCCTTCCTTCCACTGTGTAATGAAAGAAAAAGGTCATATTGGGATTTCCATGTGAACCATACAGACTAGGGCTTCAAATTTTGGGGGAAGCCGTAACGCTGTGCTACAGGGCCAGAACTAATGTTGGCCCTTGTCACTCCCCAGCCCAACCAGCACCTCTGTGCTACAAACACGTCAACTAACCACAGACTAATCAGCATATTTTTCTGTAGCACAGAGCAACTGGAAGCACTGGTAACCATCAGCACTTGTATCTCGCTTAGCATACTGATGTCCAAAAATGACTAAGTAAAAATCTCCCTGTGAATATTTTCTAAGCAAAGAACGAAACACTCAGAAGGAAAATATTACACAAATTCAAAAAGGTAATTACCCCTGTTGCCACTGGAAAAGCCATTTGTTGGATATTTTACATGCATGTGAACATCATCCTCAAAATCACATATGTGATTCCTTCAGTGCTGGACTGTACTTTCTTCCCTTCTCTCTTGGATTTTTATTTCTTTTTTTTTTTTTAATGCAAGGGAATGCTCATGTGGTTTATCACTAGACAGCATGTCAAAAATAGCAGAATGATTAAATAAAAGACTTTTGACTGTTCTCATCTGCTCAGACTCAGCTTTATATACATGCTGTCAACTTTGTCTTACTCTCTTTTCTTACAAATTTCTTTTAATTTTTGGTGTTGTACTAGTTTTGCAGGTGAAGTTGGTATGGGTTTTGCAGAATCAAATTAATGTTTGACAGGTGTGAAATTTGAAGGAAAGAAAAAAATGAATTTTATACAAAGATACCACTGTTTGCATTTACTACATAGTCTAATGAACTGGCAAAGTATAATGCATCCTTATAAATATATTGTCATTTGTAAGAACAAGTAGCCTTCTAAACCTCAATTGAAATGAACCAAGATTGAGCCCGTGTTTTAAAATAACTCACCACTTTGAGATTTAAAGTACAAAAACCAAGTAAAAGTCTTTTCCACCACCTCTGACTTCCAATTAGAGGACTGTAAGCCAAATTTCCTTCCAAGTCTGTAAATAGTATGTCTTGCTGACAGCACACATTCAATTTTTTATCTAAACCAAGGTGAGCCAGAATACAGAACTAACCACAGCACATCTGTCCTGTCTCTTGGATTTTTTTTTAAACTTCCATGACTCTTCATTTTGTGGCTCCAATTTCCTACCAAATATCCATGCGAGACAGAGAACAATAAATTCAATTTCAGTAAGGAAGGCAGATCCAGAGCAGAGTCACAAGGAGCTGCACTTGCTTGCTGGATGCTGTGCTGTTGCTTGGTCACTGGAGTCAAACAGCAATAAATTGCTGGCAAGCTCTTAGACTTACTGAATCCACTCCAATCCAATCCTGTTTATATAGCATCTTTCATCAGCGAGATCACAAAAATGCTGCATAAGCAATGTCTAATAAAATTCTTTTGATAAACAATAAAAGGCAAGCGCCTTTTGCACACGCATGCACAGAAAAACATATCACAGAAACTATGCAAGGAAGTCAGATTTCTAAAGCTAGTTCTCCAAACAGGACATAAATCCCAATTAACCTTCATAGACAAGCTAGTAAGTCGGTCTCTGTTCACTTAGAGGTGAGCTGCTGCATAAGGACCTGATCCTGCAGAAATCCCTGGAGCTTTGCCATGAACACGTCAGGTTGGAAACAGGCTCAGACCAAGGTTCAGGATGATGCATAAGCACATACTTAGCTCTGAGGATGTGCTACAATTGGACTTCTAGGAAGAATAGTTTCAGACAATCACTCATGGCATAAACTTAATCAGTTCTGGCTGACATTTTTCATTGGAAATTGTTGCAAACATCTTTCTGGTTTTGATGCATTCAGGATTTGACACATACCCCTGCTCCTGTATTCTCCCCACAGGCACACCATCCATCTATACCCTAGACACAGACACATATATTTAACCCAGGCTTTTCACATGGAACATTAAAAAGCCATATTTCAGAAATGGCAATTTGCTTTCAATTATAAAAAGAAAATTTGTGATGGTTCTTGAAATTCAACTCTGGGAAGAAAGCAAGCAAATAAGTCCAGCAAGGCTAACGCTTCTGATTTAAATAGTCTGGAAGTGGGGAGAGTCAGACACAAAGCCATCAGCTTTTAGGAAAGTCAATTATCATGGAAAATAATTTAAGAAAGATGCAGTTCTGAGCACCTCATTCTCTATGCTGGCTACCCTGTCGTGGTTTAACCCCAGCCAGCAACTAAGCAACACGCAGCCGCTCACTCACTCCCCCTGACCCAGTGGGATGGGGGAGAGAATCGGAAGAGTGAGAAACACTCCTGGGTTGAGATAAGAACAGTTTAATAATTGAAATGAAGTAAAATAGTAGTAGTAATAATAACAATATAATAATAATAATAATAATAATAATAATAATAATAATCACAAAGCAAGTGATGAACAATGCAATTGCTCACCACCCACCGACCAATACCCAGACAGTTCCCAAGCAGCAATCGCTGCCCCCTGGCCAACCCCCCCCAGTTTATATACTGAGCATGACATCATATAGTATGGAATAGCCCTTTGGTCAGTTTGGATCAACTATTCTGGCTGTGCCCCCTCCCAGTTTCTTGTGCACCTGGCAGAGCATGGGAAGCTGAAAAGTCCTTGACTAGCATAAGCAGTACTTAGCAACAACTAAAACATCAGTGTGTTATCAGCATTATTCTCATCCTAAATCCAAAACACAGCACTATGCCAGCTACTAGGAAGAAAATTAACTCTATCCCAGCCAAAACCAGGACATACCCATAATGTCCAGATGACACCTTGTTTTCCAGCACTGAGCTGGAAACTAACAGACAGTGTGAGGACAAAGGCTACATTTGGATACTCTGCCTCTCTGGTGTGGAAAACTCGTATTGAAAAGACAAGACTCACTGCGCAGGGTATGGAGGTTTATGTGAATTGTCCCAGATTAATGGGAAACACAGAAATGAAGGGTCACCAGAGCAAGATGAACATCTTGCACCTGCTCTCCAGCATGAACAAGAGTGAATTTGAACAAGAGTACATCTCTCAAGCCTGTCCCTGGAACGCACTATTCACCTCTTCATAGTAAGAGGAGAACCAAAACTGAAATTTTATCCAGCACTCAGTGGTCTTTCCCTTTCATCCTCCTTGCAATGAAGCAAAACCAAGCAACATATCACTGCTGCTATTCATATTGCCTAAAGTGCTCTGAGACTGCCCAGCAATACTATTAGTGTTGCAGATGGGTAAAAACCTATCCAGAAGAAGATAAATCACAATTTGGATGTCATGACTCCTCCTCGCCTTACAAATTCCTCAAAGACAGCATTTTATCAATGAGAGAAAGGGATGAGATTGCAAAGGTTTTGCTGTTTCGCTGTGTTGGGAGGTTCTTCTCTAATCACCTCAGTGCCTGAAAATTAAGGGGCAATAAACTTCTGCTTTTATCAAAGCTAAAAAGCTTATGAATCAAATGGCTACAATTCAAAAGCCTGTCTCCCCTCCTCAACAATAAACACTTTTTAAAGGAAACCACAGCAATTATCCACTACCTTGCTATTTCAATGCAAGAAAAAGGTTACAAGTCATTTACTGGGCACTCTCTGTATACCATCTACAGACAAGGGGTATTAAAAGGCTCCTATCTTCAGAGTACATGCTTTATAAGTGCAAAAAACATAACAATCTAATTTTATACATTATGAACCACATAAGGGTGCTTAACAGCCACTTATGCCTAAGGTTTTTTATCTAAGTACTCTAAGTACCGGCTTAGAGTCACAGGTTTTGGCTGGGGTAGAGTTAATTTTCTTCGTGGTAGCTAGTATGAGGCTATGTTTTGGATTTGTGCTGGAGACAGTGTTGATAACACAGGGATGTTTTCGTTACTGCTAAGCAGTGCTTACATGGAGTCAAGGCCTTCTCTGCTTCTCATCCCACCCCACCAGCGAGTAGGCTGGTGGTGCACGAGAAGTGGGGAGGGGGCACAGCCAAGATAGTTGACCCAAACTGATGAAGGGGATATTCATAGAATCATAGAATCGTTTAGACTGGAAAAGACCTTTAAGATCATCCAGTCCAACCATTAACCTAACATTACCAAGTCCACCAATAAACCAATTAAAGGTAGAGTAATAATTAATTTCATGTTTCCTGGCTTGGTGGCTGGATTACTTTTTAATGAAGGCAAAACTAGGAATCATTAAGGATGGAAAGGACCTCTAAGATCATCAGTCCAACCATCAACCCAACACCACCATGCCCACTAAACCATGTCCCAAAGTGCCACATCTACCCATTTTTTGAACACCTCCAGGGATGGTGACTCCACCACCTCTCTAGGCAGCCTGTTCCAATGCTTGACCACCCTTTCCGTGAAGAAATTTTTCCTAATATCCAATCTAAACCTCCCCTGGCGCAGCTTGAGGCCATTTCCTCTCGTCCTATCACTTGTTACTTGGGAGAAGAGACCAACACCCACCTCACTACAACCTCCTTTCAGGTAGTTGTAGAGAGCGATAAGGTCTCCCCTCAGCCTCCTCTTCTCCAGGCTAAACAATTCCAGTTCCCTCAGCCGCTCCTCATAAGACTTGTTCTCCAGACCCTTCACCAGCTTCGTTGCCCTTCTCTGGACACACTCCAGCACCTCAATGTCCTTCTTCTACTGAGGGGCCCATTCCATACCATATGACGTCATGCTCAGTATATAAACTGGGGGGAGTTGGCCAGGGGGCAGCGATCGCTGTTCGGGGACTGGCTGGGTGTCCGTCAGTGTGTGGTAAGTGGTTGCATCATTTGTCTTTCCTGGATTTTGTTCCTCTTGTTTTCCTTTTCACTATTATTATTATTATTATTATTATTATTATTATTATTATTATTATTATTATTATTTTATGTCAATTATTAAACTGTTCTTATCTCAAGCCACGAGTTTTCTTACTTTTACCCTTCCGATTCTCTCCCGCATCCCACCGGGGGAGGAGGGTGAGCAAGCGGCTGTGTCGTGCTTCATTGCCGGCTGGGGTTAAACCACAACATAGCTAAACAGCAATAACAGCTATAAATTTGATCTAGCACATTCCAATTGAACCTGTTGTTATCTCAAACCCTTCAAGCCCCACGTTGGGTGCCGTGGTTTAACCCCAGACAGCAACTATGCACCACACAGCCGCTCGTTCACTCCCCCCGCAATGGGAAAGCAAAGCAAAATAAGGAATTCATTCACTACTTCCCATCGGCAGGTAGGTGTTCAGAGAGGGTGTCCTGGTTTCGGCTGGGATAGAGTTAATTTTCTTCCTAGCAGCAGGCATAGTGCGGTGTTTTGGATTTAGTAGGAGAAGAATGTTGATAACATGCTGATGTTTTTAGTTGTTGCTAAGTACTGCTTATGCTAGTCAAGGACTTTTTCAGCTTCCCATGCTCTGCCAGGTGCACAAGAAACTGGGAGGGGGCACAGCCAGAATAGTTGATCCAAACTGCCCAAAGGGCTATTCCATACCATATGACGTCATGCTCAGTATATAAACTGGGGGGGGGGGGTGGCCAGGGAGCAGCGATTGCTGCTCGGGAACTGTCTGGGTATCGGTCGTCGGGTGGTGAGCAATTGCATTGTGCATCACTTGCTTCGTGTATCATTATTATTATTATCATTATTATACTGTTACTATTAGCATTACTATTTTACTTTATTTCAATTATTAAACTGTTCTTATCTCAACCCAGGAGTGTTTCTCACTCTTACTCCTGCGATTCTCTCCCCCATCCCATCGGGGTAGGGGGAGTGAGCAAGCGGCTGCGTGGTGCTTAGTTGCTGGCTGGGGCTAAACCACGACAGTCCTTTTTGGCGCCCAACGTGGGGCACGAAGGGTTTGAGATAACAACAGATTAACCAGAGTGTATTAAGGAGTCTGTTAACAGTTGCCGGTCACGATATTAGTTCATCTGGTCTACACCATGTTCTTTTTTTTGCAGCACGCGTTAAAGCTTGTTGTCAGTTTGTGTAGTGTGCTATGCTCTGCAGTGATTCATGATCTTTTGCTTGGGAGGCTCCTTATCAAAACCCTGACCTTGAGCATTCTTTGGTATTTGGGTTTCATACAGAAGTCACTACTGTACTTCGGGTACTACCTCATAGAGAGAGTTAGCAATTATACTTCTTTCTCTGAGAGGCTTGTTGTGGAGGAAATACAGAATGGCACCTTTGCTGCTTTCTTCTATGATGTTTCCTCCTTCATTACAACAACTTTCCAGTATCTTGAACACCCCTGGGCAGTTAAGATACTTCTATTGATAATTCTTGGGAATGTTGTTTCCGTTTTGATAAAGGTCAGTAAGCAGTTTAAAAATACCATCCAGAGATCTACCCCAAGGCTGGATAGTTATGAGTGGCAGGGTGTGTGGGATCGTATGCGCAAGTACCTAGGGCAGTGGGGACCTCCAGTGTTTTGGAACTTCACCCCTGAACAAGTGCAGAATCCTGAAGAATTAGTAAAGTATTTGGAAGAAGTATGTTGTCACCCTGGTAGCTCCAGAGAGACACAAATCATTGCAACATGCTGGGGACTGGCCCATGCCTATCGAGCTGTGGTCAACACTAATCAGTACCCTCAAAAGAAAGAGAAGGTCTCTGGATCTGATGACAAAACAACAAGCACTGTGGCTACTCAAACCCCCACTACAGGCCCTGCGGCTACTCCAACCCCCACTACAGGCCTTGCAGCTACTCAAACCCCTACCCCAGGCACTGTGGCTACTCCAGCCACAGCCATGAGCACTGCGGCTACTCAAACCACAGCCATGGGCACTGCGGCTACTCAAACCCCAGTGACAGACACTGCGGCTAAACCAGAGAACCAACCTGCGCCGGTATCAGTTGCCCCTATACAGAAGAAAAAATACACGAGGAAATCAGTTCGTTTAGTAAGGGATGAAGATGAACCAGGGCCATCACGAGAACCAGAGGAGGAAGAACCCATAAATGAGATGGTGACCACCCGATCCCTATCCCTGAGTGAGCTGCGAGATATGCGAAAAGATTTCGGTCGTCATCCAGGCGAGCACATCATCACCTGGCTGCTCCAATGCTGGGATAACGGGGCCAGTAGCCTGGATTTAGAGGGTAGGGAAGCCAAGCAGTTAGGATCCCTTTCCAGGGAAGGGGGCATTGACAAAGCAATTGGAAAAGGGGCAAAACCGCTCAGCCTCTGGAGGCGACTTCTGTCAAGCGTGAAGGAAAGGTATCCCTTCAAGGAGGATGTTTTATACCGCCCAAGCAAATGGACCACCGTAGAGAAAGGTATCCAGTACCTGAGGGAATTAGGCGTGCTGGAGGTGATTTACAGTGACCTGAATGATGAACAGTTAACCAAAGACCCAGATGAAGTCAGGTGCACACAATCCATGTGGCGGAAGGTGGTACGGAGCGCACCAGCATCGTATTCCAACTTGTTGGCAATACTAGCCTGGAAAGACGACGAGGCACCAACGGTGGATGAAGTGGCTAGACAACTCCGGGACTACGAAGAAAAACTCTCTTCCTCCCTACGGGCCTGTGTCTCGGCTGTGGAAAAACTGTGCCAAGAGTTCCAACAACTCAGAGAGGATCTGTCCTACTCCCCACCTGCACGGACCAGTGTCTCAGCCATTAGGAGTCAACGTCCCTATGCTCAAGAGAGAGGATATAGAGGATACACACCACGGGGCACCCTGTGGTTTTACCTGCGTGATTATGGAGAGGACATGAGAAAGTGGGATGGAAAACCCACCTCAACCTTAGAGGCACGGGTGCGTGAGTTGCAAGGAAAAACTATTAGAAAAGGCGGTTCTCCCAGGAAAATTGCAGCTCCAGTTTCCAGTGAGCAGTTCCCGAGACAGAGTAAGAGGGCTAATTTTACTTCCGACCTTGATCAGGGGACTTTTGATTCACATTTACAGGAAGTGAACAGCGAATACTGTGACCAGTGTTAGAGGGGCCCTGCCTCCAGCCAGGCGTAGGAAAGGGACAACCGGGTTTACTGGACTGTGGGGATTCGATGGCCTGGAACGTCAGACCCACAGGAGTATAAGGCTCTAGTGGACACTGGTGCACAGTGCACGCTAATGCCATCAAACTATAGAGGGGCAGAACCCATTTGTATTTCTGGAGTGACAGGGGGATCCCAACAGCTAACTGTACTGGAAGCTGAAGTGAGCCTAACTGGGAATGAGTGGCAAAAGCACCCCATTGTGACTGGCCCAGACGCTCCGTGCATCCTTGGCATAGACTACCTCAGGAGAGGGTATTTCAAGGACCCAAAAGGGTACTGGTGGGCTTTTGGTATAGCTGCTTTGGAGATGGAGGAAATTAAACAGTTGTCCACCTTGCCCGGTCTCTCAGAGGACCCTTCGATTGTAGGGTTGCTGAAGGTTGAAGAACAACAGGTGCCGATTGCTACCACAACTGTGCACAGGCGGCAATATCGCACCAACCGAGACTCCCTGATTCCCATCCATAACCTGATTCGTCGACTGGAGAGCCAGGGAGTGATCAGCAAGACTCGCTCACCCTTTAACAGTCCCATATGGCCAGTGCGAAAGTCTAATGGGGAGTGGAGACTAACAGTGGACTATCGTGGCCTGAACGAAGTTACACCGCCGCTGAGTGCTGCCATGCCAGACATGCTAGAACTTCAATATGAACTGGAGTCAAAGGCAGCTAAGTGGTATGCCACAATTGATATTGCTAATGCATTTTTCTCCATCCCTTTGGCAGTAGAGTGCAGGCCCCAGTTTGCTTTTACCTGGAGGGGTGTTCAGTACACCTGGAACCGACTGCCCCAGGGGTGGAAGCACAGCCCCACCATTTGCCATGGACTGATCCAGACAGCACTGGAACAGGGTGAAGCTCCAGAACATCTGCAGTACATTGGTGACATCATTGTGTGGGGCAACACAGCAGAAGAAGTTTTTGAGAAGGGAAAGAAAATAGTCCAAATCCTTCTGAAGGCTGGCTTTGCCATAAAACAGAGTAAGGTCAAGGGACCTGCACAGGAGATCCAGTTTTTAGGAATAAAATGGCAAGATGGACGTCGTCAGATCCCAATGGATGTGATCAACAAAATAACAGCTATGTCCCCACCAACTAGCAAAAAGGAAACACAAGCTTTCTTAGGCGTTGTGGGTTTTTGGAGAATGCATATTCCAAATTACAGTCAGATCGTAAGCCCTCTCTATCAAGTGACCCGGAAGAAGAACGAATTCAAATGGGGCCCTGAGCAGCAACAAGCCTTTGAACAAATTAAACGGGAGATAGTTCATGCAGTAGCCCTTGGGCCAGTCCGGGCAGGGCAGGATATTAAAAATGTGCTCTACACCACAGCCCGGGAGAATGGCCCTACCTGGAGCCTCTGGCAGAAAGCACCAGGGGAGACTCGAGGTCGACCCCTAGGGTTTTGGAGTCGGGGATACAGAGGATCGGAAGCCCGCTATACTCCAACTGAGAAGGAGATACTGGCAGCATATGAAGGGGTTCGAGCTGCTTCAGAAGTGGTTGGTACTGAAGCACAGCTCCTGCTGGCACCCCGACTGCCGGTGTTGGGCTGGATGTTCAAAGGGAGGGTCCCCTCTACACATCATGCAACTGATGCTGCGTGGAGTAAGTGGGTTGCACTCAGCACACAATGGGCTCGAATAGGAAACCCCAGTCGCCCAGGAATCTTGGAAGTGATCATGGACTGGCCAGAAGGAAAAAACCTTAGAATATCATCAGAGGAGGAGGTGACACGTGCTGAAGAGGCCCCACTGTATAATAAATTGCCAGAAAATGAGAAGCAATATGCCCTGTTCACTGATGGGTCCTGTCGTCTTGTGGGAAAGCATCAGAGGTGGAAAGCTGCTGTATGGAGTTCTATACGACAAGTCGCAGAAACTGCTGAAGGAGAAGGGGAGTCGAGTCAGTTTGCAGAGGTGAAAGCCATTCAGCTGGCTTTAGATATTGCTGAAGCAGAAAAGTGGCCAGTCCTTTATCTCTGTACTTTCTCATGGATGGTGGCAAATGCCCTGTGGGGGTGGCTGCAGCAATGGAAGCAGAGCAACTGGCAGCGCAGAGGCAAACCAATCTGGGCTGCCGCATTGTGGCAAGATATTGCTGCCCAGGTAGAGAACCTGGTTGTAAAAGTTCGTCACGTAGATGCTCACGTACCCAAGAGTCGGGCCACTGAAGAACATCAAAACAACCAGCAAGTAGATCAGGCTGCTAAGATTGAAGTGGCTCAGGTGGATCTGGACTGGCAACATAAGGGTGAATTATTTATAGCTCGGTGGGCCCATGACGCCTCAGGCCATCAAGGAAGGGATGCAACGTATAAATGGGCTCGTGATCGAGGGGTGGACTTAACTATGGACAGTATTGCACAGGTTATTCATGAATGTGAAACATGCGCTGCAATCAAGCAAGCCAAGCAGTTCAAGCCCCTTGGGTATAGTGAACGATGGCTGAAATATAAATATGGGGAGGCCTGGCAGATTGATTACATCACGCTCCCACAGACCCGCCAAGGCAAGCGCTATGTGCTCACCATGGTGGAAGCAACCACCGGATGGTTGGAAACATATCCCGTGCCCCATGCCACCGCCCGGAACACCATCCTGGGCCTTGAAAAGCAAGTCCTGTGGCGACATGGCACCCCAGAAAGAATTGAGTCAGACAACGGGACTCATTTCCGAAACAACCTCATAGACACCTGGGCCAAAGAGCACGGCATTGAGTGGGTGTATCACATCCCTTACCATGCACCAGCCTCCGGGAAAATTGAGCGATACAATGGATTGTTAAAGACTACCCTGAGAGCAATGGGTGGTGGGACGTTTAAACATTGGGATACACATTTAGCAAAAGCCACCTGGTTAGTCAACACCAGGGGATCTGCCAATCAAGCTGGCCCTGCCCAATCAAAACTTCTACGTACTGTAGAAGGAGATAAAGTTCCTGTAGTGCACATGAAAAATATGCTGGGGAAGACAGTCTGGGTTACTTCCCCCTCTGGCAAAGGCAAACCCATTCGTGGGATTGCTTTTGCTCAAGGACCTGGGTGCACTTGGTGGGTGATGCGAAAGGATGGGGAAGCCCAATGTGTACCTCAAGGGAATTTGATTTTGGGTGAAAATAGCCAATGAACTGAATTGTATAATATTAATTGCTTTATAATACTGTATGTTATCTCTTAACTATATGTTATCTCTTAACTGCATGTTAATATAATAATATAGTAGGTTAATATTAAGTATATAATACTGTATATTATGATTGCTATATGCCGCATCAATGGTATTGCAGTAAGAATTGCCCAGCTTAATGAAAATGAACTTTGATGAAACCATGTTGGAATGAGAACTGACTTCAGCATGCAACAGTCCAACACTGCACACCACCTCTCCTGCTCTGAAAGACTGTGATGACAGATGGAACCCAAAGTCATGGGCTCAATGAACTCAATGGACATTTTAGAGGGATGGGCCATAGACGAAGGGAATGATATCTGTGTGTATATCAAGATAGGGAAAGCGGTGGTGATTAATTAGAACACATTGGAAAGGGGAGGGCCTGTGCATGATGTAGATGGTATAGAATAAGGGGTGGATACTGTCCTGGTTTCGGCTGGGATAGAGTTAATTTTCTTCCTAGCAGCAGGCATAGTGCTGTGTTTTGGATTTAGTAGAAGAATGTTGATAACATGCTGATGTTTTTAGTTGTTGCTAAGTACTGCTTAGGCTAGTCAAGGACTTTTTCAGCTTCCCATGCTCTGCCAGGTGCACAAGAAACTGGGAGGGGTAATCACAGTAATCCCTCTGTGGGTTCAAAATCTACAAGTTAAAAATGTATTAACATACTCAAAGCGATGGCAGGTTAAAAGGAGTGATACACTCTGTCTATCTGTAATTTAGAGGTTGGATTTTGTTCTGCTGGTTGTACTACCTAAAATAGCTGTTTGCTAAGATATAACTTGATTGCTTTCTGATGTTTTGTAACAGGCACAGAGATTGTCTCACTTTTGAAATTTCTAAGATTTCAAAGTCCCACAAAGACAGTCTTTCAATTCCCACTGGCCTGCAGGAAATGCTTGTAACCCATAAGTTTGAATCAAAACAGTGCATTTTTATCAAATCTTGTTCAAGTTATTTTTTCCATTACCAATTTCTCCCCCAAATCATTATTTACTTATACATTCTTTGCTACTTAGAAACACAGGAGGAGAGAACAAATGCATCAGCCAGCAATGCACTGAGAATCATCTCGAAACACTAAAGGCTTCTCACTCAGCAAACAGATTTTGATGTAGGCATGTCTAATTCAGAGAAGGAAGCCAAGCGAATGGCACCATTTCACATGAAAACACACAGAGATGACCAAAACCCTTATATAACACAATGGTGTCATCAATGTGGTTAAAAACAAAGCCATCACTGTGGTGCTGGACTGCACTGTATATGTGGTGCCCTAGAGACCTGCCTGTCCTGGATTCAGCAGGGCATTCAAATAGTTGTGTTTTTTTAAGTAGATGAGGAATCACATCCAGATTTCCTCCACGTTCGCAGAGCCTGGGTTAGACAACGTGCGTTGGACGTGGAGGGAGAGCTTTTCAACTGCACCAAGCAGAGTGTGCACTGGACAGTCCCGTCTGCCTTCCCCAACTCAGCCTGCTTGAACTTGTCCCTGCGGACCAGCAGATAGAAAGTAAGGAAATAAGGTCTGGCATGGCATCCCCACAGAAGGGGGGGGATTAAAAAAAAAAAGGCAACATTAAAGTTTCCTGTTGAATTGAAAGCAGGGGAGCACACACAGGATGAGCTCAAAAGGCAGGTCTTGATCTGCACAGAAATTCAGCATCTCCTTCCTGCATGACTGCACAAGTGTCCTGGAGGGCACTAACCTACTTTCTTTTACCCTAGAGTTCCCAAAGGACCTAGAAATGCATGGCACTGTCTTGCAAAAGCAGGACAGCGATAAGGCAGTCCTGTGGCTGGGGTGACACTGCAGAGATGCTCCCTTCTCACAGTGACCCACTTCCCCTGCCACCAAGGTGTTTGGAGCTAGCAGTCCCGCTCCTGACCAGCACAGCGGGCCGTTGTACAGGGATGCCCAAAGAGCTGGGCAGAGCCTGGGTACTCCTTCCTTGCCCCTTGGCTGAACACTGCTGCATGCCCAGCACCCAGCATCACCCAGGAACCCGAGGCTCCAGCAGCCCTCCCTCCAACTGCAGCCACCAGACACCGGTCTGTAACCCACCAACATGTGGGCAGGTGAAAGGGGCTCCCAGGATGTACAGCTCTGGGACAAAACCCCTGAAGGCAACTCTAGACCTAAAGCAAAATGCATCCCCAGCTCCCAAGGAGCTTGCCAGAGGACACCTGTACAGGCACACTCTGTGGGGGATCTTCAAATGCAAAAGGTCCGGAGAAAAGGGACAGAGCATGGAACAGCACTGCAAGGGAAACTTGTAAATAAGGCAAGGTGTTTTCAGTGAAAAGAAAAAAGGGACAATGAAAGGGAGGTGGAACAGAGGGCTGAAACTCAAGAACAGTGGGGAGCAGGTGGATAAAGAGCAGTGCTGTGCCATGTCTCACTTTGTAAAATCCAGGGAGGACCCAAGGAAATGAGATTTAAAAAAAAAAAAAACAACAGATAACAAGTACTTTTTCATGCAACACTAAACTGCAATATTTGGAGTGAGGTGGAAGTTAGAGGATTAAGGAGGTTCACATAGGACTCAGACAAATTCATGAGGAATGGCTCTGGGTGGGCACCACAGGCAAAAGCCTGCCTGTCCCCATCAGCACAGGCAGGTGTAGAGACGCTGCCAGCTGTAGATGGGAGGTACGCACAGCAAACATCCTCCCCAGCGCTGCTCTTGTGCTGCCATCTGCCAGCATTTTATCTAAGCTCGTACTAAGTTACCCACTGCCACACTATCTTAGCCCCTTAGAAATTGATATCAGCTGAATGCTGGTGGCCTAAGGCTGCATGGTCTGCTTTGATTTACTTCAAAGCTCTTACTGTAAATGGGAATGTCGAGCAAGAGCAGCTTGCTCTCAGCCTGCCCAGCTACCTGGGCTCATTTGAAGGCAAGATAAAACAGTGCTCCAAGAGTTATGACAAGATGCCTTTTAGCAAAAATGAAGCAGAGACACTCTTTTTACAAGAACCGCTTATAAATGGAAACCAAAACCCAAATTTGAAAGGGAAACCACATGGCCATAATCTCTCTCCCATGAAAGAAGTAGTAATTCCAATGTCACCCTGCAAGTTAAATGGTCTCCTCTAACCAAATGAGGATTACAATTGCATCCGTGGATCATACCTGACTCAGCGCTCTGAAGTGCGGGGAGTGGAAAAGGCCTCCTCCCCTTACTGCGTTACATGTCCCTGGCACAGCTGAACAAAAGGTTATGGAATAGCTCAGTTAGTTTACAGAACAATTCAAATTCTTTTTCTGGAATGAAACCTTGATGTGAACATTTCCAGTGGGGTCTGCTTCTACCGTTTCATTGTCAACAGGAAACGTGTGAAGTATGCAATGTATTCACTTCTTAATGCTGCATTTCATAATTCATCTTATAGGTGCAAAGTAAATGTGGATTTAGGAGGCTGTTGCAGTATTTATTTTGCCAGTAGACATTCCATGCAAAGACTAGACTTTGGCTTGTACTTCATCCCAGCTGAATGATGAGCTAGGTTTGGATTTGCTCTGAATGACTGTGTAAGACGGGGGTTTCACAGTGGGCCAGTATATGCCTACATATGTGCATATGGACAGATAGATACGTGAACCAGCACTTCTACAAGCAACAAGCCTTTATACCAGGACTTTTAATGCCTTAGAGCTGCAGCAAGGAGATTTCACCCAGGGACTTCTGAACCTCCATTCTGGCCATTGCAATGCGAACAAACTCCATGGCTGACCGCCTCCAAAACTCCTCCTACCTCCAAAAGCAAATCATTCAAACATAAGAGGAACTAATAGCTGTACTGAAACCTTTTTCTAGCTGAGCACTGGTTATGCCCCAATATACTTCTGCTAATTTAACAATGGCATGTGGCAAGCTTTTCCTACATCATAAATACAGCAGTCATTTTTCAAGAGCTAAAATTACACCAGTGGCCGTTGGTCACTGCGCTAACCATCATGATAGGCTGGCTTGTTGTAAAAGGGAGTTGTTTTCTTAGTCAATTATGCCATTATTTCCAAAAACATGCTTTACATGCCAGGATATAAATCTCCACGGGCCTCTCTTGAGCACACTCTGCCCCACATAAATATCAGCGGTGGAGAACCATTTAAAAAAAAAGTGTTAGACCCAAAAGACCAACAGGGCTGGATTGTGGGAGAACACTGGCAAGAAGCACAGCTCCGCAATAGCATGGCAGCCAAAGAAAACAGGGCTGCTCTGGGGCTGTCCTTTGTGCAGATGGTTATTAGGAGAAATTTCTTTACTGAAAGAGTGGTCAAGCATTGGAACAGGCTGCCCAGAGAGGTGGTGGAGTCACCATCCCTGGAGGTGTTCAAAAAATGGGTAGACGTGGCACTTTGGGACATGGTTTAGTGGACATGGTGGTGTTGGGTTGATGATCTTAGAGGTCCTTTCCAACCTTAATGATTCCTAGTTTTTACTTTCATTAAAAAATAATCCAGCCACCAAGCCAGGAAACATGAAACTATTACTCTACCCTTAATTGGTTTAGTGGTGGACTTGGTAATGTTAGGTTAATGGTTGGACTGGATGATCTTAAAGGTCTTTTCCAACCTAAACGATTCTATGATTCTAAGAAGAAAGATTACAGGATTAAAAACACTGCATTGAGCACAAAAGACAAAACATGACTACTCATTCAGAATCGGGATTTTACCAGTGGGAAAAGAAAGATGAATGAGTTGTCCAAAAGCTGTTTTCTAACAACTAGGTATTTCTTTTTATATAGCTAATTTTATGTAGTGAGCTAGGTACACACTCTTCTAGAAACACACACAAATAAGGAGTTCCTGTGAAGATAGTGGACAGTTTCCTCCTTTCTTTGCCAGGTAGGGAGCTTAAACACAGGGAGAATAAGATAAAAAAAATCTCCACTTACTGAGGAGCAATTTGTGATCACAAGAGTCTAAGTTTTTGGAGGTTTCACACCATTCTATGTTTGTTCAAAGCCTGGTTCCCACTGACTCTGGGTGCAGCCGCGAGTGCTCACTACTACTGCAAATGCAAACCAAGGTCCCCAGTCAAGTATCACGTGAGGAAAGGGCACAAAACTTTTTTCTGCACCAGGAGCTGGAAGGTGAGGTCCAGCTCTCCCCAACTTTCCCTTTCTGCAGCCCTTGCTTCATTTTTACACGTCCTCCTCCAGCGTTCCCAGAAGCAAAGGGTCATACAGATAAAAACCTCTCGATCTTGGCCTCAAGAGGAGGGAGGGGGAGGGAGGGAGGGAGGGGGCTGAGAAGGAAGGGGGATGATGGGGGTGCAGATAAAAGAGGGATTCATCTTCCACCCCACCTTCTCCCCAGGGCAGGCACCCCTTCTCGGGACGCTGGTTGGGGCGGAGATGTCCTGGCACGGCCTCATCCACCTACCACCACCACAAAGGGTTTTCCTGTGCAACCATGATGCGCAGGGACAGCAGCACCGTGTACCTCCTTGTGCACCACAGAGGCTAAGGAAGTGCCTTTTCCTCCCTCTCTTCCTCACACGCTTGCATGTAGAGGACAGCCAGGCATTGTTTCCCATCTCCTTTCTTTTCATGCTGTTGGAAATAGAGGAACTATAAGCTGACAGACAGTAACTTCTAATGTAGGTGGAGTGTTTTGCAAGGCAACAGCTGATTACATTTTTCATTTTTGCTTTAAAAGCTCAATAAAATAGCCACTACCCCAAAGTGAATTTAAATAAGGTCCTGCTTTGAAGCCCAGCAGTTGACTCGGTGCTAGAATATTATTTAATTTCATACTTCTTGAATCTTTGGCAGAGCCAGAAAGCCAGCTATACTATTAGGTTTCTCTTTAGTTTTCTTTTTAAACACATTGCCACAATGCTAAGCAAATCCAGTAATTCTAATGAACTCCATTTTAAACGCAAAACATGTTTTGTAGCACTTAAAAATCAATCAAGCTGCCAGAGATTGAATTCCCCGCCATTTTCTACATGCGAAGATCAAGCCTGGGAGATGAGCAGGCACTCTGAGTTTGCAGACTGGCTCCATCTGTTACACATAAAGTTCAGTTTTGGCAGTGAAAACACTAGAGGGGAAAAAAAAAGTATTATTGTCTGTGTTTACTAACTGCAGGGCCTGATCTTACAGGGAGCTGAGTGTCTCAGGCCCCAATGGGGTGGAGGGGATCCAAAACTATCCAAATGGTTAGGTGTCCCTCTAGCCCTGGAGGTATTTTTCTCCTGTTGTCCTTTATCGATCAAAGATGAAATATCGATATACCGGGTGAACCCCAAGTCCCAGGGAGGCTGCGGAGTGCTGGCAGCAGAGGGGAGGCAGGGGGCAAAAATACACCTTGTAATGCCCTGGCAAGGCTGGAAAGCCACTGCCCATACGGTCTGAGATGAGTCACAGCACGGACTGAGAGAGCCAGCCTGCATTACCAACTAAGCAACAACTAAAACCAACCCAATAAAGGGAACAATGTTATTGCATGTTGGAATTACGCTTGTGGTAAAATGAAAACCCTTGCAAGAAACACAAAAGTCTGACAGAGGAGAGGAGAGGAGAGGGAAGGAGGAGGAGGGCTATTAAAATGGAAGCCAGATCTGAGCTTCTTGTTGGACTGAATTCTTTCCTGTGAATAATAAGCTTTTACCACAAAGAGAAAAGAAAGTTTGTTCACTAGCTGGGATTTTTCCAGAACTCGCACAACATCTAAAATCCTACAGGCTCCTTTATCCCAATGAAAAATAATTACTCTAAAGAATATTCTTCAATGAACCCTTAGGGGACAAATTGTGATACTTCTCTGAAAACACTCTGTTCTTTTCCACTTGCAAAAATCGTTCTTGTGCTTGTTTCCAGGAGGTAGGCAGGTGAGCACTGCAGCCAGCAGAAAGGCGCTTTGGTCTTCCGTTTAATATCACATGCTCCATGGCAGCTTTCTTGCACCATTCATGATGGACCTACTTCAATTTTGTAAAATCATAGAATCATAAAATGCTTTGGGTTGGAAGGGACCTTTAGAGGTCATCTAGCCCAACCCCCCTGCAGTGAGCAGGGACAGCTTTAACTAGATCAGGTTGCTCAGAGCCCCATCCAACCTGACCTTGAATGTTGCCAGGGATGGGGCCTCTACCACCTCTCTGGGCAACCTGTTCCAGTGCTTGACCACCCTCATTGTAAAATATTTCTTTCTTATGTCTAGTCTAAATCTATTCTTCTTTAGTTTAAAACCATTATCCCTTGTCCTGTCACAACAGGCCTTGTTAAAAAGATTTTCCCCATCTTTCCTGTAGGCCCCCTTTAAGTACTGGAACGCCGCAATAAGGTCTCCTCACAGCCTTCTCTTCTCTAGGCTGAACAATCCCAACTCCCTCAGCCTGGCCTCATAGGAGAGGTGCTCCAGCCCTCGGATCATTTTGGTGGCCCTCCTCTGGACCCGCTCCAGCAGGTCCATGTCCTTCTTGTGCTGAGGGCCCCATAACTGGATGCAGTACTCCAGATGAGGTCTTACCAGAGCAGAGTAGAGAGGCAGAATCACCTCCCTCGACCTGCTGGCCACGCTTCTTTGGATGCAGCCCAGGATATGGTTGGCTTTCTGGGCTGCAAGCGCACATTGCCGGCTCATGTCCAGCTTTTCATCTACCAGTACTCCCAAGTCCTTCTCCGCAGGGCTGCTCTCAATCCCTTCATCCCCCAGCCTGTATTGATACCGGGGGTTGCCCCGTCCCAGGTGCAGGACCTTGCACTTGGCCTTGTTGAACCTCATGAGGTTCACAGAGGCCCACCTCTCCAGCTTGTCCAGGTCCCTCTGGATGACATCTCGTCCTCCTGGTGTGTCAACGGCACCACTCAGCTTGGTGTCGTCTGCAAACTTGCTGAGGGTGCACTCGATCCCACTGTCTATGTCATTGATGAAGATGTTAAATAGCACCGGTCCCAGTACGGACCCCTGAGGGACACCACTTGCGACTGGTCTCCATGTGGACATTGAGCCATTGACCACGACCCTCTGGATGTGACCATCCAGCCAATTCCTTATCCACCCAACAGTCCACCCATCAAACCCATATCTCTCCAATTTAGAGAGAAGGATGCTGTGGGGGACTGTGTCGAACACTTTACAGAAATCCAAGTAGATGACATCCATTGCTTTTCCCTTGTCCACTGATGCAGTCACTCCTTCATAGAAAGCCACTAGGTTGGTCAGGCAGGAAATTCCCTTGGTGAAGCCATGCTGGCTGTCTCGAATCACCTCCCTGTCCTCCATGTGCTTGAGCATAGCTTCTAGGAGGATCTGCTCCATGATCTTCCCAGGCACAGAGGTGAGGCTGACAGGTCGGTAGTTCCCAGGGTCCTCCTTTCTTCCCTTTTTACAAATGGGCACAACATTCCCCTTTTTCCAGTCAGCAGGGACTTCACCGGACTGCCATGACTTTTCAAATATCATGGAGAGTGGCTTGGCAACTACATCAGCCAATTCCCTCAGGACTCCGGGGTGCATCTCATCAGGTCTCATCAGGTCCCATCACCAGCCAACTGCCTCCCCCAGAGGAAAAGAAATGCTTGAGGAGTGTCTGTCTAACACCTCTTTTCAGCCATTGAATTCTCACAACTTCTTTTAGAAGTTTAGTTTGTACAAGACAACCCTGGTCTCTAAGCCATTCATTCCCAGGCTTGCTGCCTCCCTCCTCCAAGCCTTTTTCCTCTCTGTCTTTCCACCCACCCATCCCTGACATCTCCCTCCCTCCCTCCCACCCACCTGCGCTCCTGCCCCTGCCTCCTCGTGGCTCTGCCTCGGTTGGCATCAGTGCCTCTTTGCCCACAGCAGCACTGGTTTGGAGCCGAGGTGACAATCACCCAGTACAGCATCCTACCCCTGACATGGGCAGGGCTCCCACTCTGTGGACCGATGGCATCAGCTGCTCCACAGTGCACACAATTAATGTATAACTATAACAGTACCTTCTCTCAGTAGCAATTCAGTCTGAACAGAAGTGAATGCATTCGTTAGCTAATGGTTAGATATGCTAGCTCTGCTACTTGTGCTGTTCCATAAGGAAGGACAGGTAATCATTAATAGCACAAACTGGCAAAGTAGTTCATATGTGTTTATTCTTCAGTCACTTCTGACTTACTGCATGTCTTTACCAATCTCAGTAAAATAATTCAGACATTCAGCACATGTCATGCAACCCTAGCTTGTGCTGACAAAGCCCATGGTATATCTAACATCCAGATGCTGCCAAAGCTCCAGTTAGCCCTTCATAACTAAAATATAGTGGCAAGCATGACTTTCCTGACATGAAATCCTTTTACTTCCAAAGCAGGCACTCTGGTGATGAATTATATATATTGCTGTCAATCCTCCTGGCCCAGCTGTAATCACTGTACTGTACGTTCCAGGTTGTCCCAATCCAGAGTTTTCATGAGAAATGTGTTGCTTTCTGCTACATGCTGATCTACAGACAGTCACGTGAGTAGCTGGCAAGCTGTGGTCTTCACGGCAGCAGTGCTCAGACCTTGTGGCCCCACTTCAGGACATGTTTGTTTGTAACCGAGATTTCTTGAATGTTTCCAGTGAGAAGTAACATGGGAAGTATGTTACTAACAAGGTGACAAACACCAGGGCTGGTTTCTTCCTTTACGGAAATCTATGGCAAAGCTCCTACTCAGACTTCTACCAAAGGAGAATCAGGTTGACTTTTAATTGGATATATGCCACAGACTGTCAAGTCTGTGAGTTATTTTAAGTGGCTAAAAGAGCACATTGGGAGTAGCTATGGCTGCACATTAACGAAAGCCCGCAATTGGAAAGATTTTTCCACTGATTTGTAATCCACAGGAGAGGACTATGTTAAAAGAGCTCACAGACCTTCATGCCTTCAGTTGTACTTACCCTTGTTTGTGGCTGGTACGTACATGTGGCTCCCCTTTTTCTGGCCAATTATCCAAATTATCTGCAGCCACTGGGGAAAATGAACACCAAATCTGCATAACATGCATAAGAGCCACATTGATTAAGTCGCATCACAACTACTTGGAGATACGTAGGATTTCTCATGTGTGGACAGCAAAGTCAGGTTGTCAGCCTGAGTGAGCAATGTCATGCTAAGGCAAACAGCAAAACACAGACAAAACCAGAAAGCCTTTGCACTGCAGAGTGGAGAGACAAAATGTTCTCTAACACAGTTTAAGCAATGCAATTTTGAAGGCCAGATCTACACTACCCAGGGGTTGTCACAATCCCATGCTCAGAGCCCAAACTCATTCATGTCTATGCACAGAGATTGCAAGCACTTAGTGGCAGGTTTTGGCTAACCTTTGGACCAAAAAGTAGATGGTTGCATGGACACCTCAGAAATATACAGGTATCTCATACAAAACAGCCATCATTAGTGCAGTAAGATAGCAATAATTCATAAGTAATAATAAACCAGAAGACCTGGTTCAATACCACTTTTTTCCCCCAGCATTTCTGTGTTAAAAGCATTAAGGCTGAATAAAAATCAAAATATGGCAAAAAGTGCCATAAGCAGGAAATGCCCAGCAGCAATTTTACTCATGCAAGACAGACACTAAGGGATTTTGTTGCTCTGAAAAATTAAGAATCTGAACTAAGTCACAAGCGAGCAGGGGAAGGGGAAAGTGCGAGATGATCATTTTTAGTAGCAAAAACTGCTGGAGACCCAGGAAGCTGCATGCTCCTGTGGACGTGGGTTGGTGGGAGACATCACATCAGTGAGAGCCTAAACCTCCAGCTGGTCACAGCCAAGCCAAGAAGGCTGAAGGGAGGGATAAGATAAGGAAGAACTTCCAAGCTATAGGTTGAACTATATAATAATATATAGTATATATAACAACCTACCCTTGTGGGAGGACTGCTTTACAAGAACACAACCAGGCTGACATTGCAGCAAGGCAGTGTAGTTTTCCAATGTTAATTTGTGAATGAATTACAAGAACATGTAACCCAAAACTTTCTTATTCAAAATATTTGGATCCATGCAAATGCCCAGGATGTGCATATCTGACTGAGCTACAGAGAGCACAGCCGGAGCAGAGGAGAGAAAGGGAGATGCAACAAACCTGTGCATGACAAAATTTCTTCATGAGGATGAAACACAGACTCAACTGGGCACAACGGCAGTGGAAAACTGCTCATTATATTCCAGCATCTGCAAGGACAAGGCATGTAAATAGAGGGAAATGTATATGTCTTCAAAGTCTTTTCTCTCAACCCAGCAAATAAAAAACTGGAAACACAGACAAAACCAATAAATTAGGACTGAATACAACATAGACAATTTTTATTTTTCTCCACAGCTCTATGAAAATGTCAAAGTTAAACAAATGTGACTTCTTTAGGCACATCCTCCCAGCACCCTGCCCACTCCTGAGGGGACTCCACATATGAAAAATCTCCTTGGCAATGTCAGCCCTTCCTTTGCCCCTTCAGCCAATGGCCTAGGGGAGTTGCCAACAGGCTGTTAGTGGCATCTGCCCTCGTGCATAGATGGAGCCCCAAGGGAAGCAAGCATCTGCTTGGGCTGGTAAGGGATACTGCTTCACAGCCCCACAGTGAAGAAACCACCAGATGGGAAACCATCTCGTCCTCCACTCCCAAGTGGTTGCTTGTGGCTGGAAAGCAGAGACAGGAACAGCCTCCTTCCCCCCACAACACAATCTGAACCAGCATGTCCCAGCAGCCCAGCTTTCCACCCAAACCCCTTTTCACTCCCCTACCACCAGCATAAAGCACTGCAGTCCTCAAGCTGCAGCGGTGGGAAGGAGAGCTCTGCTTTCAGCAGCATTCATGGCCCCTCAGCTTCAAAGACCATAACTAAACCAAAAGCTCTGCCAACTTCCTGACCCAGCTTACTTTCTGGCTGCGAGATGTGGCTGGCTCTGCTTCAGAAAGGCTCCAATGACAAAATCACAAGGTCTTTCCCACAGTACCTCTCTTACACCCAGAAGCATTCCAACTTTTGCAGAACTTAGCCTCATCTTTTCCTCACACATACATTTTTATTGACCTGCCCCATTAGTGCACCAGTGTGAAGGACCAGCTGCCAGAAACAAACAGCTGAGAACTCCTTCCAGTTGTGGGAGGTGACATTGGTAGGAACAGGTGGATCCAATCTCTTAACACATAGCTCCGTGGCTGGTGCCACCATCACAACTTTGGGGTTTTTGACAATGGGACGGCCTACATGGCACCAGGCTTGCTGGTGACAAATGGGAGCCACCTTTCTCAAAGGGGGAAGAGGGTCTTTGCTCAGGAGCTTGCAGGGCTCATTGACAGGGCTTTAAACTAGATGTGAAGGGGGAGGGGGAACGTACCAGGCTTGCCTGTGACAAGCTGTGGGACAGTACGCAATGGTTAGAGGGACGGGGTGCTACTGTGAGCCCTCAACCTGTTGCGCAGAGGCATGATGGGGACACTGCAGCACAGTTGAAGTCTGGCAGAGATGAGCCGGGGGCTCCTGAGATAGTTAGAGCTCACAAGGAAACCTTTGTGAAACACCCTGAGGGAAACAAGGGGTGTTCCACTAAGAAGGTGACGTGGCCAACAGCCCAGATGAAATGCCTCTACACGAACGCACACAGCATGGGGAACAAACAGGAGGAGCTGGAAGCTGCTGTGCTACTAGAAAGCTACGACCTGATTGCCATAACTGAAACTTGGTGGGACGAATCCCATGACTGGAATGTGGCTATCGATGGCTACAGGCTGTTTAGAAGGGACAGGCAAGGAAGGAGGGGCGGAGGCGTTGCCCTCTATGTAAAGAAATCAATACAGTGTGAAGAGCTGTCCCTGAAGAATAGCCACGAGCAGGTCGAAAGCTTATGGGTAAGAGTCAGAGACAGAGGCAACAAAGGGAACCTTGTGATTGGTGTCTACTACAGGCCGCCTGATCAAGGGGAGCCTGCTGACGAAGCCTTCTTCCTCCAGCTCCGGGAGGCTTCGCGCTTGCAGGCTCTCGTCCTGCTGGGGGACTTCAACCACCCCGACATTTGCTGGAAAAGCAACACGGCGAGCTGTAGGCAATCCAGGAGATTCCTGGAATGCATAGACGACAACTTCCTAAGCCAGGTAATAGACACCCCTACCCGAGGGGATGCGATACTGGATCTGATGGTCACCAATGCAAGTGAGCTCATTGGTGATGTCAAGACTGGAGGCAGCCTGGGCTGCAGTGATCACGCGTTGGTGGAGTTCATGATCCTGAGGGACATGGGAAAAGCGAGGAGTACAGTCAGGACCCTAAATTTTAGGAAAGCAAACTTCCAGCTCTTCAAGGAGTTAGTCAGAAGGACCCCCTGGGAAACTGCCCTCAGGGAAAAGGGAGCAGAACAGAGCTGGCAGATCTTTAAGGACACCTTCCATAGAGCACAAGAGCTCTCAGTCCCCAAGTGTAAAAAATCAGGCAAGGAAGGGAAGAGACCAGCATGGCTGAGTCGAGACCTGCTGGTCAAACTAAAGAGTAAGAGAGAACTGCACAGGCAGTGGAAGCAGGGACAGGTGTCCTGGGGGGAATATAGGGAAACAGCCCGCTTGTGTAGGGAGGAGGTCAGGAAGGCCAAGGCGAGGATGGAGCTGAATTTGGCAAGGGATGTAAAGAATAACAAGAAGGGCTTCTACAGGTATATCAACCAGAAAAGGAAGGTTAAAGAAAGCATACCCCCCTTATGAACAAGGAAGGCGAACTTGTATCAACGGACGAGGAGAAGGCTGAGGCACTCAACAACTTCTTTGCCTCGGTCTTCACCGTCAACCTCTCTCCTCACCCCTCCCAAATCGATGGACCACAAGATGGGGAGCAGGGGGGTAAAGCCCCTCCCACTGTAAGGGAAGATCAGGTTCAAGACCACCTGAGGAACCTCAATGTACACAAGTCTATGGGACCTGATGAGATGCACCCCGGAGTCCTGAGGGAATTGGCTGATGTAGTTGCCAAGCCACTCTCCATGATATTTGAAAAGTCATGGCAGTCCGGTGAAGTCCCTGCTGACTGGAAAAAGGGGAATGTTGTGCCCATTTGTAAAAAGGGAAGAAAGGAGGACCCTGGGAACTACCGACCTGTCAGCCTCACCTCTGTGCCTGGGAAGATCATGGAGCAGATCCTCCTAGAAGCTATGCTCAAGCACATGGAGGACAGGGAGGTGATTCGAGACAGCCAGCATGGCTTCACCAAGGGAATTTCCTGCCTGACCAACCTAGTGGCTTTCTATGAAGGAGTGACTGCATCAGTGGACAAGGGAAAAGCAATGGATGTCATCTACTTGGATTTCTGTAAAGTGTTCGACACAGTCCCCCACAGCATCCTTCTCTCTAAATTGGAGAGATATGGGTTTGATGGGTGGACTGTTCGATGGATAAGGAATTGGCTGGATGGTCGCATCCAGAGGGTCGTGGTCAATGGCTCGATGTCCACATGGAGACCGGTGACAAGTGGGGTCCCTCAGGGGTCCGTACTGGGACCGGTGCTATTTAACATCTTCATCAATGACATAGACAGTGGGATCGAGTGCACCCTCAGCAAGTTTGCAGACGACACCAAGCTGAGTGGTGCCGTTGACACACCAGGAGGACAAGATGTCATCCAGAGGGACCTGGACAAGCTGGAGAGGTGGGCCTCTGTGAACCTCATGAGGTTCAACAAGGCCAAGTGCAAGGTCCTGCACCTGGGACGGGGCAACCCCCGGTATCAATACAGGCTGGGGGATGAAGGGATTGAGAGCAGCCCTGCGGAGAAGGACTTGGGAGTACTGGTAGATGAAAAGCTGGACATGAGCCGGCAATGTGCGCTTGCAGCCCAGAAAGCCAACCATATCCTGGGCTGCATCCAAAGAAGCGTGGCCAGCAGGTCGAGGGAGGTGATTCTGCCTCTCTACTCTGCTCTGGTAAGACCTCATCTGGAGTACTGCGTCCAGCTCTGGAGCCCTCAGCACAGGAAGGACATGGACCTGCTGGAGCGGGTCCAGAAGAGGGCCACCAAAATGATCCGAGGGCTGGAGCACCTCTCCTATGAGGCCAGGCTGAGGGAGTTGGGATTGTTCAGCCTAGAGAAGAGAAGGCTGTGAGGAGACCTTATTGCGGTCTTCCGGTACTTAAAGGGGGGCCTACAGGAAAGATGGGGAAAATCTTTTTAGCAAGGCCTGTTGTGACAGGGCAAGGGATAATGGTTTTAAACTAAAGAAGAATAGATTTAGACTAGACATAAGAAAGAAATATTTTACAATGAGGGTGGTCAAGCACTGGAACAGGTTGCCCAGAGAGGTGGTAGAGGCCCCATCCCTGGCAACATTCAAGGTCAGGTTGGATGGGGCTCTGAGCAACCTGATCTAGTTAAAGCTGTCCCTGCTCACTGCAGGGGGGTTGGGCTAGATGACCTCTAAAGGTCCCTTCCAACCCAAAGCATTCTATGATTCTATGAAAAAGCCAACATCTTAATTTCATCACACATGGATTTGCACAGCACTCAAACAGCATTCCCATATGTAAATGCAATTGAAAGGGAGGGGAAAGGAAGGAGAGATGAAGACACAGTTACAGGGACTCCAGGCACAAGCCACAGTGCACAGATAGCTAAGATAATGTGAGGAACGTGGTCAAGATAAGGTGAGGAAACAGATGGGCTGGATGAACAAATTTCTTTCTAAAAGGGACAGAGATGAAACCGATGTGAGCTTAGCTTTAGCCCAGCTGCCTGAGGAAAGGCACTCTCCATGCCAAGAACTGCTGAGGTCTATGCTTAGTCAACCTAGTGGAGAAGTCACTTATAATTCATCAGCTCAGAACGTCAGTACTGTAAGATTTAGCAAGTGCCTGTACCATTGCTGACATTTCTGCATGGGTGTGGGTGAGAAGCAAGCACACAGGATGCAGTAAAAGCCAGCAGCTGTGAATCAGTTCATGAGAGGCTGTTGATGACTGAGCATTTTAGGCTGTAAGCAGAAGTTCTGATGACTTTTGCTGAACAGAGATTTCCCTGCATGTTTTTAACATTCCCTTTCTTCAGAAAGGGCTACTGTCTGCAGTGACTGTCACACATGGTCCGTTGAATGAGAAAGTGGCTTTAAGTGAATGGGAGCACTTAAGCCTGATTGCTGAAGAGGTTGGGATCCACTTTTTTCTCCTCTTCCTTGCAGTAACAGCACCATTTTTTGGCTCCCGGCATGATGCTGTGATTTCACATCAGCAGCTCAGCGGTGTCTCTGCAGAGCACTGACATTTCCCAAAACAAGCCCTCACCTGCCTTAACAGTGCTCATTTAATTTGCAATACTGCTGTCTGGAGAAAAAAGGATCTCACAAGCCCTTGAAGTGAGGGATCATCCCCTCACCCAACAGTGCATCACCTGAGTGCTGCTTCTCCTAACTCAATGAATTTTCAGATAAGATAACTAACTGGTTAGCAATTAATTCCACCTCCACCCAGCTCTGTGCTCTGAGTCCAGCAAAGCAGTTAGTAGCACGGCTCAAAGCACACAGTCATTATTCAGCCCTGAATGTACATAAACATACCAATCCTTTGACCCTTCTCTAATTGACCTACAAACATGAATTAATTGAATGCAAAGGAATGGTGCTCATAAACTCCAACTTCTTAGAAACGATCAAGATATAGTCATTTGTCTGGAGCTTGTGGTGTATCTAGCAGAAAAACAAGAACTGGGGAGTTTTTTGAGGCAAGGCAGTAAGAATCTGACATACAAGAAAAAGAGATGACAACCCTGTTGAGAATTGTTAGGATTAATAGCCTTACTTAGCACTAGAAACTAAAGTAGTTGAAGCCTTAAGCTGCAAGAGCTGACCAAGAGTAAACTTTTTGATAAAACTAATGCTGCAAACACAGAACTAGCTGAAACTGGCAGATAAAAGCAGAATGAAGAAGATCAGGACGAAGGAAACAATTCCAAGAGAATGAGGTAACTTCAGAAGGCGGCCAGCCCAGCAACAAAGAAAACCAATAAGAAATCAAGAGACCACTGACCAGAATTAAGTGATTAGACTTGGGGATTGGGTGATGGGTGGTATTGGTATAATTGGGGTGTGTGATCTACAGTAAGGGTCCCTCTTTGGAGGCACCCAGCTAGAGCTGCTCTGCATGTCAGACAAATAAACCACTTATTTACTCAGCATATTAGCAACTCATCTTCTTTGAGCAGGAACCTAGGGTCAAGTGCTGTTGAGGTAGTGTCCTGGTTTTGGCTGGGATAGAGTTAATTTTCTTCCTAGTAGCAGGCATAGAGCTGTGTTTTGGATTTAGTATGAGAAGAATGTTGATAACACACTGATGTTTTAGTTGTTGCTAAGTACTGCTTATGCTAGTCAAGGACTTTTCAGCTTCCCATGCTCTGCCAGGTGCACAAGAAACTGGGAGGGGGCACAGCCAGAATAGTTGATCCAAACTGACCAACGGGCTATTCCATACCATATGACATCATGCTCAGTATATAAACTGGGGGGAGTTGGCTGGGGGGCAGCGATCGCTGCTCGGGAACTGTCTGGGTATCGGTCGGCGGGTGGTGAGCAATTGCATTGTGCATCACTTGCTTTGTATATTATTGTTGTTATTATCATTATAATATTGTTATTATCATTACTATTTTACTTTATTTCAACTATTAAACTGTTCTTATCTCAACCCAGGAGTGTTTCTCACTCTTACTCCTCCGATTCTCTCCCCCATCCCACCGGGGTAGGGGGAGCGAGCGAGCAGCTGCGTGGTGCTTGGTTGCTGGCTGGGGCTAAACCACGACACCAATTCAGCCCTTCCAAGAACCTGTTTCAAAGCATCACTCAGTAGTTTATCAGGATCGTATTTTGGCTAATCAGCAACCGTCTCTGGAATGAAAACTTGGCTGAAAAGAGCATATTAGCCTTTCTGTCACAGTATCTAGTCTGAGTTCAAATATGCAAAGACTGGAACAATGTTTGCCTGTTAAAACAATCTAGATGAACACAACATAGGAGGCGAGGCGAGCAACTCTGGGGCCGCACGATTCGCAGCAGAGCACTCTAGCGCGGTGCACAGGGAGGTTTCTTGAATCGGGGGAGCCTCAGAGGGAGCCGAGAGAGCCACCAGGAGCCCACAGCTCTCGCGACAGTGGCTGATGAGACCTGGGCGGGGCCAGGAGCAACGGCGGCCAAGCCACCCCCACATGTATAACAGAAGCCCTTAGGGAGCACTAGTGACTAGGGTATGGTGTGGCAGTTTGTGCAGGAAGGACGCTGAAGCTCTGCCAGCTTGACCATGGAGCAAAGGTATCCACCCGGCAGAAAGCCGTGGCCTCTCTAAACTCTGCATCTGCCACAACTGGCACAGCTTCCCAGACAGAGCTCCAGTGGGAACATGCTGGCTGCACGGTGTGCCCTACTCTTATGCCAATATTGGATGGCAGTAGTGAGCACACCTGTGGGAGGTGTGCCCAGGTAGAGGAACTCCTCAGCTTAGTGGCAGAGCTCTGGGAGGAGGTGAGTAGGTTGAGGAGTATCAGGGAGTCTGAGAGGGAGATGGACTACTGGAACTGCACCCTACCTTCCCTGAGACAGGCCCAACAGGCAGACAGGATGCATAGAATCATAGAATGCTTTGGGTTGAGACATGATACAGAGGATTCCCTATCCTCTCTCTGCCTGGCTGAACACAGTGGCTTAAGGGATAGGGGGTAATGGCAACAAGTTCCTGCCCAGTGCAGCAGGTGTGTCTCCTCCATGACTATCCCACCTTCCCAGGTGCCCTTGTATAATAGGTATGAGGCTCTGCAAGTGGAACTGAACAATGACGAGGATGAGGGTTTATCTAGGTTGCAGGTGTCACCAAGGTTAAGTCGGCCTATGCCCTGCGTCAGAACTGCTTCCATAAAGAAAAAAAGATGGGTCATTGTCATAGGAGACTCTCTCCTGAGGGGAACAGAAGGCCCAATGTGCAAACTGGACCCACTTCTTAAGGAAGTCTGCTGCCTTCCTGGGGCCCAGGTAAAAGATATGAAGAGAAAACTTCCTACCCTGGTATGGCCCTCAGATTATTATCCATTATTGATTTTTCAGGTAGGCAGTGATGAAGTTGAGGGGAGACCTTATCACTCTCTACAACTACCTGACAGGAGGGTGTAGTGAGGTGGGTGTTGGTCTCTTCTCCCAAGTAGTTAGCGATAGGACAAGAGGAAATGGGCTCAAGCTGCGCCAGGGGAGGTTTAGGTTGGATATTAGGAAGAATTTCTTCACAGAAAGGGTAGTCAAGCATTGGAACAGGCTGCCCAGAGAGGTCGTGGAGTCACCATCCCTGGAGGTGTTCAAAAAACAGGTAGACGTGGCACTTCGGGATATGGTTTAGTAGGCATGGTGGTGTTGGGTTGATGGTTGGACTGATGATCTTAGAGGTCCTTTCCAATCTTAATGATTCCTAGTTTTTACTTTCATTATAAATAAATAATCCAGCCACCAAGCCAGGAAACATGAAATTACTACTATACCCTTAACTGGTTTAGTGGTGGACTTGGTAGTGTTAGGTTAATGGTTGGACTGGATGATCTTAAAGGTCTTTTCCAACCTAAACGATTCTATGATTCTATGATTCTATTCTATGATTCTAAGTTGCAATTAGAAGTCCGAGGGCAATCAAGAGAGACTTCAGGGCCTTGGGACAACTGGTTAAGGGATCAGGAGCACAAGCAGTGTTCTCCTTTACCCTTCCAGTTGCAGGGAATGATGAGGGAAGAAACAGGAAGAACCAGCAGATCAATACCTGGCTCCGAGCCTGATGTCACTGGCAGAATTTGGGGTTTTTTGATCATGGGTCCATTTACAAGACACCAGGCCTGCTGGCAATAGATGGGGTACACGTCTCAAAGGGGGAAAAGGATCTTTGCACAGGAGTTAGTAGGGCTCATTGAAAGAGCTTTAAACTAGATTTGAAGAGGGAAAGGCATAAAACCAGGCTCGCTAGAGATAAGCCTGGGGACAGCACACCAATATTTGAGGGACAGTGTGCTAGCAAGGTCCTTCGGTCTGCCATCTCAGTGGAGGTAGGGGATGGAGATCCATGCGGCAGCAAAGACGCAAGGGTTATGGATGGGTTAGAAACCACAGAAGCGCCTGAGAAAGGTCATGTAGGAATTAGGGCTTCTCTCCCAAAAAAGGTGGTGGGATTAATAGCCCAAGTGAAGTGCATCTACACCAATGCACGCAGCAGGGGCAACAAACAGGAGGAGCTGGAAGCCATTGTGCAGCAGGAAAACTATGATATAGTTGCCATCACGGAAACATGGTGGGATGACTTGCAGAACTGGAGTGCTGCAAGGGATGGCTATAAACTCTTCAGAAGGGATAGGCAAGGAAGGAGAGGCGGTGGGGTAGCCCTGTATGTTAGGGAGTGTTTTGATTGTCTAGAGCTTGACGATGGTGATGAAAGGGTCAAGTGTTTATGGGTAAGAATCAGGGGGAAGGCCAACGAGGCAGATATCATGGTAGGAGTCTGTTACAGACCACCCAACCAGGATGAAGAGGCAGATGAAATATTCTGTAAGCAGTTGGGAGAACTCTCACAATTGCTAGTCCTTGTTCTCATGGGGGATTTCAACTTACCAGATGACTGCTGGAAATACAATACAGCGAAAAGGAAACAGTCTAGGAGGTTCCTGGAGCGTGTGGAAGATAACTTCCTCATACAGTGTCGTGGTTTAGCCCCAGACAGCAACTAAGCACCACGCAGCCACTCGCTCATTCCCCCTACCCCGATAGGATGGGGGAGAGAATCAGAGGAGTAAGAGCTCCTCCAGCTCCACCTGGCTGGAGGCAAGGCCCCTCTAGTCCTGGTCATAGTGTTTGTTGTTCACTTCTTGTAAATGTGAATCAAGAGTCCCTTGATTAAGATCGGGAGTAGAATTAGCCCTCTTACTCTGTCTGGGGAACTGCTCCCTGGAAACTGGAGCTGCAATTTTCCTGGGAGAACCATCTTTTGTAAAAGTTTTGCCTTGCAACTCACGCACCCGTGCCTCTAGGGTCGAGGTAGATTTCCCATCCCACTTCCTCATGTCCTCTCCATGGTCACGCAGGTAAAACCACACGGTGCCCCGTGGTGTGTATCCTCTCCATCCTCTCTCTTGAGATTAAGGACGTTGGCTCCTAATGGCTGAGATACTGGTCCGTACAGGTGGGGAGTAGGACATATTCTCTCTGAGTTGTTGGAACTCTCGGGACAGTTTTTCCGACAGTTTGTCCACAGCCGAGACACAGGCCTGTCGGGAGGAAGAGATACTTTCTTCGTATGCCCAGAGTCGGCTAGCCACTTCATCCACCGTTGGTGCCTCATCATCTTTCCAGGCTAGTATTGCCAACGAGTTGGAATACGATGCTGGCGCGCTCTGTACCACGTTCCGCCACATGGGTCATGTGCACCTGACTTCATCTGGATCTTTGGGTAACTGTTCATCATTCAGGTCACTGTAAATCACCTCCAGCACGCCTAATTCCCTCAGGTACTGCATACCTTTCTCTACAGTGGTCCATTTGCTTGGGCGGTATATAACATCTTCCTTGAAAGGATACCTTCCCTTCACACTTGACAGAAGTCGCCTCCAGAGGCTGAGCGGTCTTGCCCCTTTTCCAATTGCTTTGTCAATGCCCCCTTCCCTGGAAAGGGATTCCAGCTGCTTGGCTTCCTTACCCTCTAATTCCAGGCTACTGGCCCCATTATCCCAGCATCGGAGCAGCCAGGTGATGATGTGCTTGCCTGGATGACGACTGAAATCTTTTCGCATATCTCGCAGCTCACTCGGGGATAGGAATCGGGTGGTTACCATCTCATTTATGGGTTCTTCCTCCTCTGGTTCCCGTGATGGCCCTGGTTCATCTTCATCCCTTACTAAACGAGCTGATTTCCTTGTGTATTTTTTCTTCTGTATAGGGGCAACTGATACTGGCACGGGTTGGTTCTCTGGTTTAGCCGCAGTGCCTGCCACTGGGGTTGGAGTGGCTGCAGTACCTGTGGTGGGGGTTGGAGTAGCCGCAGTGCCTGTCACTGGGGTTGGAGTAGCCACAGTGCCCGTGGCTGCGGTTGGAGTGGCCACAGTGCCTGTCATCTTGTCATCAGATCCGGAGACCTTCTCTTTCCCTTGAGAGTACTGAATAGTGTTGGGCACAGCTCAATAGGCATGGACCAGCCCCCAGCATGTTGCAATGATTTGTGTCTCTCTGGAGTTGTCAGGGTGACAACATATTTTTCCAAATACTTTACTAGTTCTTCAGGATTCTGCGCTTATTCAGGGGTGAAGTTCCAAAACACTGGAGGTGCCCATACGATCCCACACACCCTGCCACTCATAACTATCCAGCCTTGGGGTAGATCTCTGGATGATATTTTTAAACTGCTTACTGACCTTCATCAAAACGGAAACAACATTCCCAAGAATTATCAATAGAAGTATCTTAACTGCCCAGGGGTGTTCAAGATACTGGAAAGTTGTTGTAATGAAGGCGGAAACATCATAGAAGAAGGCAGCAAAGGTGCCATTCTGTATTTCCTCCACAACAAGCCTCTCAGAGTAAAAAGTATAATTGCTAACTCTCTCTATGAGGTAGTACCCGAAGTACAGTAGTGACTTCTGTATGAAACCCAAATACCAAAGAATGCTCAAGGTCAGGGTTTTGATAAGGAGCCTCCCAAGCAAAAGATCATGAATCACTGCAGAGCATAGCACACTACACAAACTGACAACAAGCTTTAACGCGTGCTGCAAAAAAAAGAACATGGTGCAGATCAGATGAACTAATATCGTGACCGGCAACTGTTAACAGACTCCTTAATACACTCTAGTTAATCTGTTCTTATCTCAAACCCTTCGTGCCCCACGTTGGGCTCCAAAAAGGGCTGTCGTGGTTTAGCCCCAGCCAGCAACTAAGGACCACGCAGCCGCTCGCTCACTCCCCCTGCCCCGATGGGATGGGGGAGAGAATCGGAGGAGTAAGAGTGAGAAACACTCCTGGGTTGAGATAAGAACAGTTTAATAATTGAAACAAAATGAAGTACAACATTAGAAGTAATAATAACAATATAATAATAACAATAATAATAACATACAAAGCAAGTGATGCACAATGCAATTGCTCAACACCTGCCGATTGATACCCAGACGGTTCCTGAGCAGTGATCGCTGCTGCCCGGCCAACTCCCCCCAGTTTATATACTGAGCATGACGTCATATGGTATGGAATAGCCCTTTGGTCAGTTTGGATCAACTATTCTGGCTGTGCCCCCTCCCAGTTTCTTGTGCGCCTGGCAGAGCATGGGAAGCTGAAAAAGTCCTTGACTAGCATAAGCAGTACTTAGCAACAACTAAAACATCAGTGTGTTATCAACATTCTTCTCCTACTAAATCCCAAACACAGCACTATGCCTGCCACTAGGAAGAAAATTAACTCTATCCCAGCCGAAACCAGGACAATTGCACCAACCGAGACTTGCTGATTCCCATCCATAACCTGATTCATCGGCTAGAAAGCCAAGGAGCACTCAGCAAGACTCACTCACCCTTTAACAGTCCCATATGGCCAGTGCAAAAGTCTAATGGGGAGTGGAGACTAACAGTAGACTATCGTGGTCTGAATGAAGTCACAGCACCACTGAGGGCTGCCGTGCCACACATGCAACTTCAATATGAACTGGAGTCAAAGGCAGCCAAGTGGTATGCAACAAGTGACATCGCTAATGCGTTTTTCTCCATCCCTTTGGCAGCAGAGTGCAGGCCCCAGTTTGCTTTCAATTGGAGGGGTGTTCAGTACACCTGGAATTGACTGCCCCAGGGGTGGAAGCACAGCCCTACCATTTGCCATGGACTGATCCAGACAGCACTGGAACAGGGTGAAGATCCAGAACATCTGCAGTATATTGATGACATCATTGTGTGGGGCAATACAGCAGAAGAAGTTTTTGAGAAGGGAAAGAAAACAGTCCAAATCCTTCTGAAGGCTGGCTTTGCCATAAAACAAAGTAAGGTCAAGGGACCTGCACAGGAGATCCAATTTTTAGGAATAAAATGGCAAGATGGACATCGTCAGATCCCAATGGATGTGATCAACAAAACAACAGCCATGTCTGCACCAACTAGCAAAAAGGAAACACAAGCTTTCTTAGGCATTGTGGGTGTTTTGGAGAATGCATATTCCAAATTACAGCCAGATCGTAAGCCCTCTCTATCAAGTGACCCGGAAGAAGAATGATTTCAAATGGGGTCCTGAGCAACGACAAGCCTTTGAACAAATTAAACGGCAGATAGTTTATGCAGTAGCCCTTGGGCCAGTCTGGGCAGGCCAAGAATGTGCTCTACACCGCAGCCGGGGAGAAGGGCCCTACCTGGAGCCTCTGGCAGAAAGCACCAGGGGAGACTCGAGGTCGACCCCTAGGGTTTTGGAGTCGGGGATACAGAGGATCTGAAGCCCGCTATCCTCCAAGTGAGAAAGAGATATTGGCAGCATATGAAGGGGTTTGAGCTGCTTCGGAAGAGGTTGGTACTGAAGCACAGCTGCTGCTGGCCCCCCAACTGCCGGTGTTGGGCTGGATGTTCAAAGGGAGGGTCCCCTCTCCACATCATGCAACTGATGCTACATGGAGTAAGTGCACTAATCCCACAATGGGCTCGAATAGGAAACCCCAGTCGCCCAGGAATCTTGGAAGTGATCATGGACTGGCCAGAAGGCAAAGATTTCAGAATATCGCCATAGGAAGGGGTGACGCGTGCTGAAGAGGCCCCACTGTATAATAAATTGCCAGAAAATGAGAAGCAATATGCCCTGTTCACTGATGGGTCCTGTCGTCTTGTGGGAAAGCATTGCAGGTGGAAAACTGCTGTATGGAGTCCTATACAACAAGTCGCAGAAACTGCTGAAGGAGAAGGGGAGTCGAGTCAGTTTGCAGAGGTGAAAGCCATCCAGCTGGCTTTAGATGTTGCTGAAAGACAAAAGTGGCCAGTCCTTTATCTCTATACTGACTCATGGATGGTGGCAAATGCCCTGTGGGGGTGGTTGCAGCAGTGGAAGCAAAGCAACTGGCAGCGCAGAGGTAAACCCTTCAGGGCTGCCGCATTGTGGCAAGATATTACTGCCCGGGTAGAGAACCTGGTTGTAAAAGTTCATCACGTAGATGCTCATGTACCCAAGAGTCTGGCCACTGAAGAACATCAAAACAACCGGCAGGTGGATCAGGCTGCTAAGATTGAAGTGGCTCAGGTGGATCTGGACTGGCAACATCAGGGTGAATTATTTATAGGTCTGTGGGCCCATGAAGCCTCAGGCCATCAAGGAAGAGATGCAACATATAGATGGGCTCGTGATCGAGGGGTGGACTTAACTATGGACAGTATTGCACAGGTTATCCATGAATGTGAAACATGCGCTGCAATCAAGCAAGTCAAGCGGTTCAAGCCCCTCGGGTATGGTGGACGATGGCTGAAATATGAATATGGGGAGGCCTGGCAGATTGATTATATCACACTCCCACAAAACCACCAAGGCAAGTGCCATGTGCTCACCATGGTGGACACAACCACCAGATGGCTGGAAACATATCCTGTGCCCCATGCCACCGCCTGGAACACCATCCTGGGGCTTGAAAAGCAAGTCCTGTGGTGACATGGCACCCCAGAAAGAATCGAGTCAGACAATGGGACTCATTTCCGAAACAACCTCATAGACACCTGGGCCAAAGAGCATGGCATTGAGTGGGTATATGTCAGGGACTGAAAGCGTTAATGCCTCAAACATTGTGGTGAGGCAAGATAAGGTCTGCAAAGAGACAAGTTAAGTTCTCCACAGTGATAAATTGAGGTCTGCATAGCACCACAGATGAGAAGCCGATTGGTGCAGAGTTGGCATGGAGCCGGGAAGCGGGTCAGAGGACTGGCAATTCCGCCCTCTGATGGCCAGAGGTCATGCAGAGTTCATTTGAGGAAGGGGCTCACGACCACCTGAAAGACCCCTCGTGACCACCCCCCCCCAGTGGTGCCTGTGCAGAAGGTGGAGTACATTCTGGAATAAGCTTCAAGGAGGGCAAGACTAGAGGTGGGATCCAAGGGTGGTGATGTCTCTCTCTCCTCTTTCTTCCTTTTCCTTTCCTCTTATAAGTATTTGGATTAGAACCCACGTTGCTTATCGTGGTGCTTTCCTGGTTCAGGTTTCCTCCTCATTCACATAAACTGTTGACCAAGTCTGAGACTAAGATTAGACCTAGCTGCACCTAAACTCCTCTCTGGAAAGGAGTTTAGAAAGCAAGGGGGTCTATTCTGAACCTCGTGACTCAACGGGAGGGTCCCCCTTATCCCCTGCATATCGTGGTGCTTTCCAAGTTCAGGTTGGTGTTTACTGTCAATAAAGTGTTTAATTTAGCCCAAGGGAATCACAGAACCTCCACGATCCTCTCTGGACAGTCCAGTTTGGGTCGTGACATAATTGGCGTAGTCAGCAGCATTCCCTTGCTGGTGCTAAAGCGATCGTTGGGACCAGGCCTTTGCTGTGGCCCCTCTCTGAGAGGGGTCATACACAAGGGGAGACAGTCCTCAGAGGACTAATGAGGGATATGTTCCCTATAATTGTAGGCTCATTATGGCCTCCCTGGGAGGTCTGGCTGTAGATTGTACCCCTCTCCTGGAGAGATTAGAGGGCTATAAAGCCCGATTTTCTTCCCCTAGTATGACTTGGGCCCATAATAATTGGCATGGTCCACAAATTTTTGTTAAAGAACGGAGACTGAGGCTTGGAAAGGGGAAAGAGTTTGTATGTGCGGTTTTAGGAGCTGCTATGGTGGCAGCACAGCGGGATCCACAAGCAGTAGCGGACAGAATACATGCGGTTTTAGGAGCTGCTCTGGTGGCAGCAAAGCAGGATAAACATTTAACACAACAAGCAGAAGGGGAGGCTCTGGAGCAGGAGAGAATACGAAGGGAGCAATTGGATGAAACTTGTTCTCAGATTGGCGTAGAAGATAAGGATACAAATTCTGATGGGGGGAAAGCGTTAGATTTGCTATACCCTTTTAAAGACCTAGAGATGTATTCTTCTGGAAGGGAGGAAGCCAAAATGCGACCTCTAATTAAGACCAAGACTATAAAGGATGGTCAAGGAGGAGCTCAACAAGTTACCACCCATACTGTTCCTTATTCCCCTACTGATTTGGCTAAAATTCAGGAAAAATATTCCAGGGGACCCTGAGAAATGGAAACCGAATACGTATGGAGAGTATCTCTTACCAGGGGTGACCATATCTTGCTGAGTGAGGATGAGGCAAGAGGGTATTGGGGACTGGGGGGTTTTATAACCACAAATGATAATGGAGAGCCCTGGTCCCTGACCCAGAGAGTAGCATGTTGGGCAGGTGGATTAGGTCCTATGGAAAGGGGAGACCCCTTCTCGATTAAAATGCCTATGGCAGACCACATTTTAGAGAGCGTACAGAAAACCGCGTGTCTCTGGTTGGTTAATGTGAAACCCCATGCCTTGCCGTTAGGGCCAAGGGAGGGAATCACCCCTCCCCTATTATTGGTAATAACCAAGTTGCAGGAAAAGGGGATAATTATCCCAACTCACTCACCTTATAACTCTCTGGTGTGGCCAGTCCGCAAACCCACTGTAATGTGGCAAATTACAATTGACTGTCAGTGCCTAAATGCTAACACAGGCCCCTTGATCACTGCTGTGCCTAACATGGCTGAGCTGATTGCTACTATACAGGGACAAGCCCACCTGATTTTAGCAACTACTGATGTAAAAGACATGGTTTTTATGGTTCCCTTGCAGGAAGCAGACAGAGATCATTTTGCTTTCACCTGGGAAGGGGTGCAGTTTACTTTTACAAGCCTTCCTCAGGGATACTGCCATTCACCGACCATCGCCCACTATGCCCTGGCGCAGGAGCTTGCCTGTGTCACCCCTGAGAAGGGAGTTAAGGTATATCAATATATTGATGATGTATTGATTGGCGGCCCTGATACCAATGTAGTGGGACAGACCCAAACAAAAATAATCGCTCATCTGGAGATTTTAGAACTCCAGATTCCGACAGAGAAGATACAGCTTCCATCCTCGGAGGTAAGGTTTCTGGGTATCTGGTGGAGGGTTGGGACAGTGTGTATTCCCCCCGAAACCTTGACTACCCTTGAACAAGTGAAAATGCCTAGAAACAAGAGGGAACTCCAACATGCCTTAGGCCTGTTGGTATTCTGGAGAAAAAACACATTCCAGACTTTTCCATCATAGCCCGACCCCTATACAACCTAACACACAAAAGGGCCTCTTGGGATTGGACCCCTGTACATGAGGAAGCCTTGAAGCTATTGATTTTTGAGGCTGGGGTATATCAGGCTTTAGGGCCAATGCACCCGACTGATCCACTCCACATTGAATGGGGTTTTGCAATTCATGGGCTGTCAATACACATGTGGCAACGTGGACCTGAAGGCCCGACTTGTCCTACTGGGTTTTATTCACGTAGTTTTAAAGATGCAGAAAAACAATACTCAGTTTGGGAAAAGATCCTGTTTGTGACTAGTTTGGCTTTGCAGGAGGCTGAGAAAATTATATGGCAGCGAGAAAAATGGGAAGAAATCTTAAACATTGCTAAACAGGGGACCTTTTTGGTGGGATGGGTAGCTGCACATCAAAAGGGCAATCACCCAGCTCACATTTGGAATAATCATAGAATCATAGAATCATAGAATCATCTAGGTTGGAAAAGACCTTTAAGATCATCCAGTCCAACCATTAACCTACACTACCAAGCCCACTCTAGACTAATCAAGGGCAGACCAGACTAAACCATATCCCGAAGTGCCACATCTACCCGTTTTTTAAACGCCTCCAGGGATGGTGACTCCACCACCTCTCTGGGCAGCCTGTTCCAATGCCTGACCACCCTTTCCGTAAAGAAATTTTTCCTAATTTCCAGTCTAAACCTCCCCTGGCGCAGCTTAAGCCCATTTCCTCTTGTCCTATCGCTAGCTACTTGGGAGAAGAGACCAACACCCACCTCACTACAACCTCCTTTCAGGTAGTTGTAGAGAGCGATAAGGTCTCCCCTCAGCCTCCTCTTTTCCAGGCTAAACAACCCCAGTTCCCTCAGCCGCTCCTCATAAGACTTGTTCTCCAGACCCTTCACCAGCTTCGTTGCCCGCCTCTGAACACGCTCCAGCACCTCAATGTCTTTCTTGTAGTGAGGGGCCCAAAACTGGACACAGTATTCCAGGTGCGGCCTCACCAGCGCCGAGTACAGGGGGACAATCACCTCCCTGCTCCTGCTGGCCACAGCATTCCTGATACAAGCCAGGATGCTGTTGGCCTTCTTGGCCACCTGGGCACACTGCTGGCTCATGTTCAGCCAGCTATCTACTAACACCCCCAGGTCCTTTTCGGCCAGGCAGCTTTCCAGCCACTCCTCCCCAAGCCTGTAGCGTTGCATGGGGTTGTTGTGACCGAAGTGCAGCACCCGGCACTTGGCCTTGTTGAACCTCATACAGTTGGCCACGGCCCATCGATCCAGCCTATCCAGGTCCCTCTGCAGGGCCATCCTACCCTCGAGCAGATCGACACTCCCACCCAATTTGGTGTCGTCTGCAAACTTCCTGAGGGTGCACTCGATCCCCTCATCCAGATCATTGATAAAGATATTGAACAAGACTGGCCCTAAAACAGAGCCCTGGGGAACACCGCTCGTGACCGGCCGCCAACTGGACTTAACACCATTTATCACTACTCTCTGGGCTCGGCCACCCAACCAGTTCTTTACCCAGCGAAGAGTATGCCTGTCTAAGCCGTGAGCTGCCAGCTTCCCGAGGAGGATATTATGCGAGACGGTGTCAAAAGCTTTGCTAAAGTCGAGGTAGATGACATCCACAGCCTTTCCATCATCTACCAGGCGGGTCACCAGGTCATAGAAGGAGATCAGGTTGGTCAAGCAGGACCTGCCTTTTGTGAACCCATGCTGGCTGGGCCTGATCCCCTGGTTGGCCTGTACTTGCCTGTGGAGTTCGCTCAAGATGAACCTCTCCATAATCTTCCCCGGCACCGAGGTCAGGCTGACAGGCCTGTAGTTCCCCGGGTCCTCCTTCCGGCCCTTCTTGTAGATGGGCGTCACATTGGCAAGCCTCCAGTCATCAGGGACCTCCCCTGTTAACCAGGACTGTTGATAGATGATGGAAAGTGGCTTGGCAAGCTCCTCTGCCAGCTCCCTCAGTACTCTTGGGTGGATCCCATCCGGCCCCATAGACTTGTGAGCGTCCAGGTGGCTTAGCAGGTCATTAACTGCTTCCTCCTGGACTATGAGGGCTCCATTCTGGTCCCTATCCCTATCCTCTTGCTCAAGGGCCTGAGTACCCTGGGGATGACCGGTCTGGCTGTTGAACACAGAGGCAAAGAAGGCGTTAAGTACTTCAGCCTTTTCCTTGTCCTCGGTGACAATGTTCCCCCCCACATCCAGCAAAGAATGGAGATCCTCCTTGGCTCTCCTTTTATTGCTGATGTACTTATAAAAGCATTTTTTATTGTCTTTTACAGCACTGGCCAGATTGAGTTCTAGCTGGGCTTTTGCCTTTCTAATTTCCTCCTTGCAGGACCTAACAAGATCCCTGTACTCCTCCTGAGCTGCCCGCCCCTTCTGCCAAAGGCGGTAGACTCTCCTTTTTTCCCTGAGTCCCCGCAAAAGCTCCCTATTCAGCCAGGCCGGTCGATTTCCCCTCCGGTTGGTCTTACGACACACGGGGACAGCCCGCTCCTGCGCCCTTAAGACTTCCTTCTTGAAGAGGGCCCAGCCTTCCTGGACCCCTTTGCCCTTCAGGACCGCCTCCCAAGGGACTTTCCCAACCAGGGTCCTGAAGAGGGCAAAGTCTGCCCTCCGGAAGTCCATGGTAATAGTTTTGGTGCCCCTCCGCTTAGCATCACCCAAAATTGAGAACTTTATCATGTCGTGGTCGCTAAGCCCGAGACGGCCTCCGACCTCGACATTTCCCACAAGCCCTTCTCTGTTGGTAAACAGCAGGTCAAGCGGGGCACCTCCCCTGGTAGGCTCGCTTACCAGCTGCATTAGAAAGTTATCCCCCACATGCTCTAGGAACTTCCAAGACTGCTGCCTCTCTGCTGTGTGGTATTTCCAGCAGATGTCTGGCAAGTTGAAGTCCCCCATGAGAACAAGGGCTAGCGATTGCGACACTTCTGCCAGCCGCTTATAGAATGCCTCATCTACCTCTGCCTCCTGGTTGGGTGGTCTATAGCAGACTCCCAACAGGACATCCGCCTTTCCAGCCTTCCCCCTCATCCTTACCCATAAGCATTCCACCTTGTCATCACCACTGTCAAGCTCTATGCAGTCGAAACACTCCCTCAAGTAGATTCGCTAACCCGTTTAGCTATAATGGCAGCAGAAGCTGAAGAAGAAAAATGGGAGCATCTGTTAGAGTGGTTACACATGAAGCATGGCCTCTCAGGGGTTAAAGACCTTCTCAAATAAGCCGGTGGCAGAGACTGGCCTGTTACTCTGGAACTGTGCAACACAATCATTTCTGCTTGTAGTCAGTGCCGTACCTGGCTTGGAAGACATCCCTTGCAGGAACCCCCTCTCCATTTACGGAATGGAAAGGGCCTCTGGGAAACTTGGCAAGTGGACTATATTGGTTCCATTTCGGAACTCTGACGGGAAACAATATGTACTAGTAGGGGTTGAAGTGGTGTCAGGACTAACTCGAGCAGAAGCAGTACGACGGGGAACGGGGGACAACACGGTGAAAGGGTTGAAGCTATGGTTTAGTTACCTACCAAAACCCCAATCAATCCAATCAGATAACAGAAGCCACTTTACTGCTGGGGTGGTTCAGGAGTGGGCACGGGATGAAGGGATCCAATGGATTTTTCACACTCCATACTACCCCCAGGCGAATGGTGTTGTTGAACGTACCAATAGGCTCCTAAAGTGAACCCTGAAACCTCATGAACCTGGGTGGACATGACGAGTGTTGGATGCAGTATATAGAGTCAGTAGTCGCTGGGGAGTTAATGGATGCCCACGACTTATTGCGTTTTGTCCTAAACCTCCATCTATACTACCCAGGGAAAAAGGAGACTAAAGACCCTGTGAACCCACTCCATTAGAGATACCCCTAAACTTAAACCCGCTCAGTCTTTATACCTGGGTAGCCACTAACGCACGTGGGAGAGACCACTGAATTCATACCCGGTAGATTGTCCCATCCGTTTAGTTGTTGTTGTTCTTTATGTATATATATTTCACAGGTTGCCAGAAACCCACCATGGGACTTATGTTGTTGGTTTCTGAGTACATCATTTGACAGTATATCACATCCCTTATCATGCACCAGCCTCCATGAAAATCGAATAATACAATGGACTGTTAAAGACTACCCTGAGAGTAATGGGTGGTGGGACATTCAAACATTGGGCTACGCATTTAGCGAAGGCCACCTGGTTAGTCAACACTAGGGGATTTGCCAATCGAGCTGGCCCTGCCCAATCAAAACTTTTACGTACTGTAGAAGGAGATAAAGTCCCTGTAATGCACATAAAAAATATGCTGGGGAAGACAGTCTGGGTTACTTCCCCCTCGGGCAAAGGCAAACCCATTTGTGGGATTGCTTTTGCTCAGGGACCTGGGTGCACTTGGTGGGTGATGCGAAAGGATGGGGAAGTCCAATGTGTACCTCAAGGGAATTTGATTTTGGGTGAAAACAGCCAATGAACTGAATGGCATGATGTTAATTGCTATATAATACTGTATGGCATCTCTTCTATGCTTGCTATATGCCATATCAACTGTATTACAGTAAGAATCACCCAGATTAATGAAGAATGAACTTTGATGAAACTGAGCAAACTGCAGCAGTGTTGGAACAAGAACTGGCTTCAGCATGCAACAATCCAACACCGCACACCACCTCTCCTGCCCTGAAAGACTGTGATGATAGATGGAACCCAAAGTCATGGACTAAATGAACTCTGTGGACATTTTAGAGGGATGGCCCATAGACTAAGGGAATGTATCTGTGTGTATACATCAAAAGACAGGGAAAGTGGTGGTGATTAATTAGAATGTATTGGAAAGGGTAGGACCTGGGTATGACGTATATGATATAGAATAAGGGGTGGATACTGTCCTGGTTTTGGCTGGGATAGAGTTAATTTTCTTCCTAGTAGCAGGCATAGTGCTGTGTTTTGGATTTAGTATGAGAAGAATGCTGATAACACACTGATGTTTTAGTTGTTGCTAAGTACTGCTTATGCTAGTCAAGGACTTTTCAGCTTCCCATGCTCTGCCAGGCGCACAAGAAACTGGGAGGGGGCACAGCCAGAATAGTTGATCCAAACTGACCAAAGGCATTGTTGTTATTATCATTATTATATTGTTATTATTATTATTACTCTTTTATTTTATTTCAATTATTAAACTGTTCTTATCTCAACCCAGGAGTGTTTCTCACTCTTACTCCTCCGATTCTCTCCCCCATCCCATCGGGGTAGGGGGAGTGAGCGAGCGGCTGCGTGGTCCTTAGTTGCTGGCTGGGGCTAAACCACGACACTGTGTGAACACCCTTGTTTGTAACCCAGCCCCGTTCAGGGAGAGCTGCCCTTTGACCATATCATTCCTGTTACATTAAGAAACTGTTTCTTCAAAATAAGTCTGTTGGGTTTTAGATGGCAGGAAGGCAGGTAAACAGCTCAGGAGTATGTCAGGCTGCGTGATGTGTTGTCCCTCGCAGTGGAAGTGTTGTGGTCTGAAGCACGTGATGCTCAGGGCTGCATCTCATGGCCGTAACATGGGCTGAGTGAAGCCTGATGGCTGCTCTGTAAATCACAGCAGCCCCTCCAGGACACCGGCGCAGGGGGACGGGGTGCTTACTGAGACCCCCGCATACCCCCAGTGCTCTCAATGCTTAGCAGCCCCAAATATAGGGAAAGTGCTCACAAACTCAGGCTGCAGGGAAGAGGGACATACCGGTCCCTTGCACATGCGTGTTAGGTTGCGCATTTATTTTGCTCATTTAGGCAGAGCCAGGGATGACCTAGGGCTTGTTCTTTGTGAATTCGGAGACAGATGTAATACTTGGGCAAATTATTTAAATAACTGTTCCTCCAGCGAGGCTAAAAACAAATGAACCTCGATCCTGTCCTGCTTAGCAATACTTCCTCACCCAAAAGGGGGATGATCTTTAAAGGCAACTTCTCCCTATATTTCTGTGGCAACACCAAGAGATGGGCCCTTCTTTTGGGCCTATGTGGGTGAGGAGATGCTTTCCCTGCCAGTACAGCTGAGCACAAACCAGTGGGCTAGTAGAATCACAGGCATTAATTTATTTCTTTATTTTATTTTAAAATAATGGTAGGGTAATAAGAACAGTGGGGGACTTCAGTGTACAAAATGGGATAATAGACCTGCCTGTGAACTGGAGTATCTGAAGTGCTCATCCCTGGCAGAGTGCCACCCCATAGCCGTGGTCAGAGCTGTGTATGTGAGTGCAGTGGTATAAGGCAGGAAGCCCCACTGTTTAGAGGGGAGCTGACTTGCACCAGCTCCGGATCTGGCCCACCTCCTTGTAGGGAGAGGTCAGCCTGATCGTGCCTTACTGATGTGTGACAAATCACAGTCTTTTACAGTGGGATTAGCACACGGCAGGGCCACTGCCAATTATTGCACAACAGGGGCAGAGCAAAAAAAAGTCCATTGCAGTTTCAAGCCACCAGCGAGCTCTGACATTTTTTTGTTTCAGTTCCCTTGAATAAAGCAGTGTAACTGTGGGAAGCACAGACCTCTGGGAAGCTGCTCTACCAGAGCAGCCACAAAAGCTGTTTCTTGCTGTGGCTCCACAGAGCGGGACCATGGGTCCCCAGGTGAGCACAGCTGCAGCAGGGGAGCAGAGAGCAGCAGCCCAAGGAGCACAAGCCTCTCAGAGCACTCTTCCAGTTTATTTCTGTTTAACATCATTTAAAGTTAGAGCAATTACACAGCTGAGAAGAGAGAATCATCTTGAGATAACATGCTCAGAGCTTCGCTGGTGTCTGGGTGATGCGGTCTAACCAGGAACATGTTATTGAAAGCCAACACGTGACTGACTCTCAGTGTGAATAATACCAGTGGGCAGACTTGCTGAAAGGAAATCAAATGTTGCAGAAATGAAATCAAGAGTAGGAGAGAAAGGAAACTAGCTGTTTTTTCTCTGAACTCAGTTATTTGTGCTGAATCAGCTTCAAGCTGTTTCTGCACATCCCTATAAGATCTTAAATAAATCTCTGGTACTGCTTCGTTATTGGAGTTCTGATCTTCCAAAGGCTGTCTGGTGTTGACAGTTCTTGTGTTAACTGAGAAGCTGTTAGTTTCTCTCTCTCCCTTTTCCGGTTTCTGCAGACTGCAGAGTCAGTGGTTCATGTTGATCCTCACAGGTCCAAGCACAGGAGCAGGAAACTCAGCTCTATTGTCAGGAGCACAAACCAAAGGTTATTTCGGGAAAGTGTGGCAGGGTGCGGTCACACTGAGTGTGGGTGATGATCACTGTGTGCTGGCCTCAGTGGGCTTGCTTTTTTTTTTTTTCCATTTCTTAAATCACTCTAACTCTCTTGTTTGCTCTTCTCTGGTACCTTTCCTCCAGGGATCTCTCTCACCATTACAAGTAAAGCTTCATAAATCCTCAAGCCTTAAGCATTAATCTCAAATTCACTTTTCAAGGAAACAGCTTTGTTCTGTGTTAGTGATTTTCTGGTGGCAACTGCAGCAAAACTTCAGCTTCCAGCAGCTGCTGCTGACACTTCCACTATGGTGAGGGAAGAGGTGAATGCAGATTTAAATAGTTAAGTGAAATACTCCAGCTAATTTGACTTTCAGTTGCTGGTGTGATCCAGCACCAGAAAGGAAAAGAACTGCCTGCCTGCTGCTTGGATGCAACCCCCACTTGCACAGGTCTTATCTGCTGTTTAAATGTTACCTAATGGCCCTACCACTAATTCTTAGACTCTCCCTCCTATGTTGTTCTCTCTTGCCTGCTTCCCTTGAAAGCTTAAACATATAATTTTCTTAGCAAAAGGTGAACTGCATGGCTTGTTCATATATCACAGTGCTCTGTCACTGGCAGAGGGGATGAACACCCATCTTTTCCTCTGCAAGCACCTGTGTACCAAGCAGGCTGCATTAATTATTTACAAAATGCTTCTGAAAGATGACTGGTGTGTGTCTGATCTGGTGCCCACCAAAGCCAAGGTGGGCAAAGCAGTTTTCCTACTGACAGCAATAGCATTTGATTGAGGATGGGGTTGGATACCAGAGCCACTCCTTGATATAGATGGAGTATAAGAGAGTTTCTCTCAACTGCGTGCTCTTTAATCAAGGAGTAACTGTAAAAAAACTTAGTTGACTGAATTTTCCTGGTCTTAGGTTGTTATACAGTCAATTCTAAATTAGCTGGGGCAGATTATCTGGTGAGCTGAATTTTCTGTGAAAGCAGAAAGCAAAGACACTGCAGGTGGCTCCTTGTAAGGCCATTCCCGATTCAGCCTGTTGGTAGTCACCGAAATGCTTTCTAAAGAGCTAAAAGGATGTAAGAGATGGCAAAATTAATTAGGTAGGTTGTTAAGTGGATTTTAGCACTCGTGAACATGACAATATCCTCATAAAGGCCAGTCTTTGCAACTGCTATCCAGAAGAAGTAGGTATTAGTAAAGTAAATATTGGCGTTGATCACTGTTTATCAGGCTGGTGGAGTATTTGCTGAAGAACTCTCCTCTGTGTGCGTAGGTGTCTTTGCAAACACCAAGAATACAGCTGCGCCATCACTGCGGGATTTTTGCAGAAGTCCTTCCTTGGATGATGACTACAGTTATTTTCTGTCTTGCTATCTTTGTTTAGAATTTGAATGTGCTCCATTTCTGGAATTCATCATTGCTTGCTGGTCTGCCAGATCTTTTTCAGGCTCTGGCTACCTCCTATTTCCCCTGTTCCCTATGCCTCCTCTGCACTTTGTCATAATTTTTGTATATAGTCAATACAGCAGATGTCAGATTGAAAAAAATGGGAAATCCCATGTGGGAGACACTTAGCGCTTTCCTGTAGTGCCTTGCAGCTGAGACAGCAATCTGGTAACCCATGCAGGGCTCATTATCAGTCACTCGCTGTGAATCACTGAAGTCTAACAGGGACTTATGCCATGTCTTTGCTATAGCAAGGAAATACTGAGAATATGATTTGGGTTTAATTTCAAAATGTCTGTTTAGGGAAAAAAGGCACAAATATATGAGACTGTATTGTGGGTAGATCATCACAGCCCAGACCTCAGGAGCTGGCAGGAGTATGGGAGCAGGCTGTGCCCCTACCCCACACATGCACACATACACAAACACTGCCAAGATATACAAATTTTGGGGTGCTCTGGTGAGTACTGGCAGTCTCCAGCCACCAGAGCATCAATGGGAGAGGCTGGACCATTTCCATTTCAGGATCGGCATGCTGTACCATGGCAGCATGAAACCTGCTATATGCCTTACCTCTCCATACTAACAGTCCCTATGCAGGTTGTGCTGGTTGAAAAGTGGGGCACACTGAAATCGTGTCTTGGTGAAAGCTGGCAGAGTGGCCAAAGACTGTGAAGGCAGAGGGGCCACTTGGCTCATCACTAGACTGACAACAGAGTTGGTATAAGACTGACAGCATCCCATGTTGTGAGGTAGTTTCACTTTAAAGCTTTGCCTCTGATTGCTCTGAAATGAGTTAATTTCCTTTTTGGTTTTATTTTTCATACACAGAAACATAAACAGAGGGAGGAGGGTGTGACTTTTGCTGCTTGTTCTAAATGGGAGAGAAAACCAAAAGCCTCCCTGGAGACAGTGTTGTGGTTTAACCCCAGCCAGCAACCAAGCACCACGCAGCTGCTCGCTCACTCCCCCTACCCCGATGGGATGGGGGAGAGAATCGGAGGAGTAAGAGTGAGAAACACTCCTGGGTTGAGATAAGAACAGTTTAATAATTGAAATAAAGTAAAATAGGAATGCTAATAGCAACAGTATAATAATGATAATAATAATAATGATACACGAAGCAAGTGATGCACTATGCAATTGCTCACCACCCACCGACCGATACCCAGACAGTTCCCGAGCAGCGATTGCTGCTCCCCGGCCAACCCCCCCCCCCCAGTTTATATACTGAGTATGACGTCATATGGTATGGAATAGCCCTTTGGTCAGTTTGGATCAACTATTCTGACTGTGCCCCCTCCCAGTTTCTTGTGCACCTGGCAGAGCATGGGAAGCTGAAAAGTCCTTGACTAGCATAAGCAGTACTCAGCAACAACTAAAACACCAGTGTGTTATCAACATTCTTCTCCTACTAAATCCAAAGCACAGCACTATGCCTGCTGCTAGGAAGAAAATTAACTCTATCCCAGCCGAAACCAGGACAGTATCCACCCCTTATTCTATACCATCTACATCATGCACAGGCCCTCCCCTTTCCAATGTGTTCTAATTAATCACCACCACTTTCCCTGTCTTGATACATACACACAGATATCATTCCCTTCGTCTATGGGCCATCCCTCTAAAATGTCCATTGAGTTCATTTAGTCCATGACTTTGGGTTCCATCTGTCATCACAGTCTTTCAGAGCAGGAGAGGTGGTGTGCAGTGTTGGACTGTTGCATGCTGAAGCCAGTTCTCATACCAACATGGTTTCATCAAAGGTCATTTTCATTAAGCTGGGCAATTCCTACTGTAATACGATTGATGTGGCATATAGCAATCATAATATACAGTATTATATACTTAATATTAACCTACTATATTATTATATTAACATTATACTATATTATTATATTAACATGCAGTTAAGAGATAACATACAGTCAAGAGATAACACACAGTATTATATAGCAATTAACATCATACAGTTCAGTTCATTGGCTATTTTCACCCAAAATCAAATTCCCTTGAGGTACACATTGGACTTCCCCATCCGTCCGCATTACCCACCAAGTGCACCCAGGTCCTTGAGCAAAAGCAATTCCACAAATGGGTTTGCCTTTGCCCGAGGCAGGAGTAACCCAGAGACTGTCTTCCCCAGCATATTTTTTATGTGCACTACAGGGACTTTATCTCCTTCTACAGTACGTAAAAGTTTTGATTGGGCAGGGCCAGCTCGATTGGCAGATCCCCTGGTGTTGACTAACCAGGTGGCTTTTGCTAAATGTGTATCCCAATGTTTGAATGTCCCAACACCCATTGCCCTCAGGGTAGTCTTTAACAGTCCATTGTATCGTTCAATTTTCCCGGAGGCTGGTGCATGGTAAGGGATGTGATATACCCACTCAATGCCATGCTCTTTGGCCCAGGTGTCTATGAGGTTGTTTCAGAAATGAGTCCCATTGTCTGACTCAATTCTTTCTGGGGTGCCATGTCGCCACAGGACTTGTTTTTTTTCAAGGCCCAGGATGGTGTTCCGTGCAGTGGCATGGGGCACGGGATATGTTTCCAGCCATCCGGTGGTTGCTTCCACCATGGTGAGCACATGGCACTTGCCTTGGCGGGTTTGTGGGAGTGTGATGCAATCAATCTGCCAGGCCTCCCCATATTCATATTTCAGCCATCACCCACCATAGCAGAGGGTCTTGAACCGCTTCGCTTGCTTGATTGCAATGCATATTTCACATTCATGGATAACCTGTGCAATACTGTCCATAGTTAAGTCCACCCCTCAGTCACGAGCCCATCTATATGTTGCATCTCTTCCTTGATGGCCTGAGGTGTCATGGGCCCACCAAGCTATAAATAATTCACCCTTATGTTGCCAGTCCAAATCCACCTGAGCCACTTCAATCTTAGCAGCCTGATCCACCTGCTGGTTGGTTTGATGTTCTTCAGTGGCCCGACTCTTGGGTACGTGAGCATCTACGTGACGTACTTTTACAACCAGGTTCTCTACCCGGGCAGCAATATCTTGCCATAATGCGGCAGCCCAGATGGGTTTGCCTCTGTGCTGCCAGTTGCTTTGCTTCCATTGCTGCAGCCACCCCCACAGGGCATTTGCCACCATCCATGAGTCAGTATAGAGATAAAGGACTGGCCACTTTTCTCGTTCAGCAATATCTAAAGCCAGCTGGATGGCTTTCACCTCTGCAAACTGACTCGACTCCCCTTCTCCTTCAGCAGTTTCTGCGACTTGTCGTATAGGACTCCATACAGCAGCTTTCCACCTCCGATGCTTTCCCACAAGACGACAGGACCCATCAGTGAACAGGGCATATTGCTTCTCATTTTCTGGCAATTTATTATACAGTGGGGCCTCCTCAGCATGCGTCACCCCTTCCTATGGCGATATTCTGAAATCTTTGCCTTCTGGCCAGTCCATGATCACTTCCAAGATTCCTGGGCGACTGGGGTTTGCTATTTGAGCCCGTTGTGTGATTAGTGCAACCCACTTACTCCACATAGCATCGGTTGCATGATGTGGAGAGGGGACCCTCCCTTTGAACATCCAGCCCAGCACCAGCAGTTGGGGGGCCAGCAGGAGCTGTGCTTCAGTACCAACCACTTCCGAAGCAGCTCGAACCCCTTCATATGCTGCCAATATCTCTTTCTCAGTTGGAGTATAGCGGGCTTCGGATCCTCTGTATCCCCGACTCCAAAACCCTAGGGGCCGACCTCGAGTCTCCCCTGGTGCTTTCTGCCAGAGGCTCCAGGTAGGGCCATTCTTCCCGGCTGCGGTGTAGGGCACATTTTTAATATCCTGCCCTGCCCAGACTGGCCCAAGGGCTACTGCATGAACTATCTCCCGTTGAATTTGTTCAAAGGCTTGTTGTTGCTCAGGGCCCCATTTGAAATCATTCTTCTTCCGGGTCACTTGATAGAGAGGGCTTACGATCTGGCTGTAATTTGGAATATGCATTCTCCAAAAACCCACAACGCCTAAGAAAGCTTGTGTTTCCTTTTTGCTAGTTGGTGGGGACATGGCTGTTATTTTGTTGATCACATCCATTGGGATCTGACGACGTCCATCTTGCCATTTTATTCCTAAAAATTTGACGTCCTGTGCAGGTCTCAGCAACAACTAAAAACATCAGCGTGTTATCAACATTCTTCTCCTACTAAATCCAAAACACAGCACTATGCCAGCTACTAGGAAGAAAATTAACTCTATCCCAGTCAAAACCAGGACACACAGCTGAAAAACAACCCTGAACACATCAAGTCAAGCAAATAAGCCTATATTCTTGTGGTGGTACATTCCCCCCCCCCCCCCTCTGTTTTTCTGTTGTTTTTTCTTTCCTCTTCGGCCACTTTACTATCTCAGGAATTCCAGGCCGCAGCTTTTGTGTAGCGAGTTGGTCAGTTAAGCGCCCCTTAATTGTACCAGAAACTCCTACATCGATGGAGCAGAGAGCGGCCCTGTCCTTATCAAGATCTTCATATTATGGCTAACGAGGGGAACGAGAACAAACAGCTACCCCAGACAGCCTTGAAACAGGGTGGTATCATCGCTGCTGGAATTCCAACAACAAGCCGACCCAAATTGTGGCTCGGATGGAAATTTACTGGTGATTCAAGTCAGTCATCTCACAATCCTATAAACGGCAGTCCTAAGTGAGGCCCTTTGAGCTCTCCTGGACCGCCACGGGCTGCACCAGCATCTCCCTCTGATCGAAACGCCTCTCAGAGTCCGCGAAACTAGCAGACTCCGAAAGTCTGCTGCTGCCAGAACTCCATTGCCGGAGATCGACAATGGAGCCTGGGCTGCTGATATTCTTCACTTCTCACAACTCTACTCCCGCCCGTTGAGAAATGCCAAGGCATTAGATGTGAGTATTTCACTAAAGTCGAGGGGAATTTTTAACAGGTATACTATTTCCATATATGCATTTATACTTGTGAGTGTGCATGCATGAAGCAATTTAAGTAGTTTGTAGATGTATGATTTAATTTTAAAAGGAGTTTTATATTGCTGTATTATCCTTATAGCATTACTCTCCTAAACCGTTGACCAAGTCTGAGACTAAGAGTGGGCCCGGCTGCACCTAGGCTCCTCTCTGAGAAGTTTAGAAAGCAAGGGGGTCTATTCTGAACCTCGTGACTCAATGGGAGGGTCCTCCTTATCCCCTATATACGCAATCCCTTTATGAATCATTCCAACTCAGTGTAATTTAATTTTCCTTTATGCGCTTCCATGTAGTAATAGAGTGAACCTTGCCATCTTTGAATCTGTAACTAAGTCACTGTTTTGATCAATTTTGTCTAATCACTTTATTAATCATTGATGATTGAGTGCTATTAAAAGTATTATAATCAAATTCTGTGATTTGCTACAAGTAAATTCTAACTGTTACTAAATCAAACTGTGTAAAGTCACTCATTCATAGTAAATTGACATAATCAGCAGGATTCACAAACCTGCATTCGTGACAATGCCATATAGGTTTTATACCAAAGGATGAGGGATGAAGGCAATACCATCTCAGAAAACTCCTCTGTGGTCAGCTTAAAGTGCTCTGACACCAGGCGCCAGGTCACAACCCAGCAGAGTACACTGTGGGATGCTACCAGAGCCAGCACCCACTGCAGCCCAGCTGCTGTCTTGGGAATGGCCATGCAAAAGCCTCATCCAGCTGTAGCCTTTGTTTGGACATCTCACCCTGAGAAATGCCCTATCTGCAAGCTGCCTCTCCCACATGCCAGCCCCATGGCACCACTGTGCCTGCTTCCTTCTGCCAGGGGCTGAGGTTTCCTATGCAGGGAGAGAAATCCCAGCCCTGTTTCAGGTGTGGCATTGCTTCCAGCACATATGCAGAGGAAAGGTTTTCCGAGCTGAGCTGGTGAAAGTTTCCTCTTCTAATAAACTTCAGAGTCATCAGCATTTCTAGACACTTGACTTCAGAGGCTCTGATCCCACAGAAAGGAGCTTCTTGACAGCCCCTTGTGGGTCTGTATTATACCGCAGTGTCTTTTCCTGCTTGAAGCTGTGTTTTGATAGGAGAGGTAGGCATTTACTGGCTTTCAGCCACAAATCAGTTCTTTGTTGTGTGTGGCCCATCTGTGCTCTCTTTATGTCAAACTGTTTTCATTTCCCCCTAAAAACAAAAGTCCATCCTATGTGCCACCACACCAAATATCAACTTTCCGAGAGACAGGAGGCAGATGAGTAACTCATATATCACTGGCAGCTCTCCTAACACTGTGCAACAATCATAAAGTCATGAGGGTGACTTTATAATTCCAGCTCTTGTTTCTTGTAAAAAGCATCATCTAAAACTACAGCAAGCTCAGGTAAGCACACCCCGGTGCATGTCAGCCAGCAACACGTCATGTGGGCACTGCACTGCCACGGGGAGGATCCAGCAGCAGGAGGGAGGCCCTAAGTTGCAAATGGCACATGATATGGGTCAGCTCATTTCTCTATGACTTGTTTGAGGCCAAGGTCACCATCACAGTGCTGTATCAGGAGTATCTCCTGGCTAAGAGCAAGCAGACCCATCCATCCATATCTTCTTGCCCACCACAAGCACAACCCATCCCTTGCTTCTGCTTGTCCAAGCACACCCCATCCCTCCACCTCTTCCTCAGCGCAAGCACAACCCCGTCCATCTCTCCCGAACCACCACCACAAGCACAGCCCACCCTCCCATCTCTCCTTGCCCAGCACAAGCACACCCCACCCCTCCACCTCTTCTTGCCCAGAAGATGCAAACCCCATCCCTCCACCCCTCCTGGCCCACCACAAGCCCATCCCATGCCTCCATCTCCTCTTCCCTAAGCACACCCGAGCCCTACACCTCTTCTCCTCCAAGCACACCCCATCCCTCCACCTCCTCTTGTTCAAGCACACACCATCCCGCCATTCCTTTTTGTCTCGCAGCGGAGGCGCTGTCCCCGGGGCCCGGCACCCGCCCCCGCCCCGGCCCCGCGCCGCCCGGGGCGCTCTCTGGCACGCCGCCGCCTGCCCGGCGAGGGGGTGGGATTCCCGCGCGGTTTCCCCACGTCACGGCGCGGGGAAAGCCCCGCCGCCCCGCCGCCCCGCCGCCCCGCCGCTCTTAGGGCCGCGCTCCGCTCCGCCCGCCCGCACTCTCTTGCCGCGGCCGAGTCGTGCCGTACCCAGCCGCCGCGATGATGACCGGCAGGACCCTGCGCAAGGCCGCGCCGCCCGCCGCTCCCGCAGGTACTGGAGGGTGAAGGGAGCGGGGTGGTGGTGGGGCGCTTCTCCGCCCGGGCCGCTGCCCGCCGGCTCCAGCACCCGGAGCGGGGGCTGGGCTCGCCGCGCCGCGGGCGGCAGGATGCGGCTGCGGCCGCCCGTGTGAACGCGGAGGGGGGGGTTAATATTGATAAAAAAGAGGCCTTATTTACAATATTGCCAAGATCTCATTAGAATTAAAACCAAATATGGGTGGCTGACGGCCGTGCGTGTGCTCTGCAGAACGGGAGGTGGTGGCGGAGTGCGCCCTGCAGCTGCGCAGGATAGGCGACAAGTGGGACCTGCGGCAGAAAATCTTGAACCTCCTCACAAAGCTATTCTGCCCGGAAACGTGAGCTCCCCTCGGACACGGTGCACTGAAAAGCAGGGAAGACCTTGGCTTTGTTGATTTGGAACAAGAGACTTCACTGACATTGGGAGATGAAGAAAGCTCTTTGCGTTGTATTTTGCTGCCTGTAGCCACTGAAGGATGGCTGTCACGATATGATTTCTTTGAAGAATGTTACAGCAATATTTGCATATGAATGCCAGGTGGAAAAAAAGATAACGATGGGGAGACTTGGGGCAAGACGGAACTTGCCCTTCAGTCTGGTCTGAGACGACTTCCAGGAGCCTGGTTTCCCCAGTCACCCTCTGGTCCTCTGTCCCACAGCTACATTTCACCAAAGAGCTCAGATCACCTTCAGGAAGAAACCAAAAAAAAGTCAGTGTCTTGGAACATGGGACTGTATATCACAAGGCAAAAGCCAGTTGCTTGGTTTCTGACTGCTCTTGTTTTCTAAAGCATGGATTCTGCTGGACAGGAATCTAGTGTTGGGATTATTTCATTTGTTAATTAAACCACTATCTTTATTGAAAAGTTATTTGTTACAGGATGTTGCTTTGTGGATAAAAAATTACAAGTCTATGAATTAACATGATGTTGCATAGTTCTAGTCTATATTTTATATATATGTATATATTTGCATATATAATATATATAAAAATATAAATATGTGCACCCCATGTGTATGAAATGAGTATTTCACAGAACTATTAATTGAATGCTACTTGTTTAGGTTCAAAAAGTAGTATGAAAAAAATGTTCAAAACATGACAAAAATACATTATATTAACTAAAAGAAAGCATAATGTTTTCTGATAATAAAGGAAATACTTCATGCATCACAGGGGAGCATACTTTAGTATAGCAATATATAAGACATATATATGAATATATATTACACAAATACAGATATTGAAATATGTGTGTTTGGTGGAAGGATTCTTTCAACATTGCAAAGAATTTCTTGAGAACAGTACAATACTGCTGTGTGTCTTTATAAGTAACAAAATAACTCTTCAATAGAAGTAGATATTAAAGTTGAATCTGAGTTTAATCTCAAGTTTTCTTGAGAATGTTATTTATTCAAAGAAAGCAACTACCTCTCTCTGAAGAAATAATATCAATAGAATTGAATGTTACAGTCAGTACAGGAACGTAGCCTTGGATTTCTGAATGTTTAATGATACTTACAAGTGAAAGTTCTTCCCTTGTACTTTATTTCCATTTCATTTCATAGAAACCTCATTTCGTTTCCAGAATGGTGAAGCCGCTGTAGCACATCCAGTGGATGGTGATGCATTATGCCTATCTCACTGAGGGATCAACCTTGGCTGTCTTTGGAGGAGATGAATTAAGCATGCTGATCACTGTCAAGGCAAACAGTAACTCTACTAGTCAATTCATGTCAGACATGATCCTAAACAGTATTTTTTCATGGGTGCAAGCTAGCAAGAAAATGGCTGAAGCTGATTATGTTTTGTAGCTACCTCTTAAGTCAACGGTCAGAGTTGCTTCTCTTACTAACCTTGTATGTAAGTACATTTGCATTGTATAAAGCTGTATAGTTGCGCCTTCTGAATTCTGGGTCTGTTCAAATTACGTTTTTTTTCCTGCCTTGCAGTGAATTCTTGTTTGTATTGATAATGAATTTTTCAGTTAGCTCTTTTGAATCTGCCTTTGCAAACTTGTCATTACATATCTCTGGTCACTCTGTCACAACCAAATGTGTATGGCTGTTACTTGTTGACACTGATTTCACTAAGCAGAAGCTGACTGCCTTTGCCTGCTTTCTGCATGGAGGACTTAACCCTGTCCCAGTGGCATTACTGGGAGCTTTGCCATTGGCTTGAGCCACATGCATGGTTTCCTCCTCCTCTAAGCCAGCTAATACCTTTTCAGTGTGTCCTGGTTTCGGCTGGGATAGAGTTAATTTTCTTCCTAGCAGCAGGCATAGTGCTGTGTTTTGGATTTAGTAGGAGAAGAATGTTGATAACATGCTGATGTTTTTAGTTGTTGCTGAGTACTGCTTATGCTAGTCAAGGACTTTTTCAGCTTCCCATGCTCTGCCAGGTGCACAAGAAACTGGGAGGGGGCACAGCCAGAATAGTTGATCCAAACTGACCAAAGGGCTATTCCATACCATATGACGTCATGCTCAGTATATAAACTGGGGGGGGTTGGCCGGGGAGCAGCGACCGCTGCTCGGGAACTGTCTGGGTATCGGTCGGCGGGTGGTGAGCAATTGCATTGTGCATCACTTGCTTTGTATATTATTATTATTATTATTATATTGTTATTATTATTATTATTATTTTACTTTATTTTATTTCAATTATTAAACTGTTCTTATCTCAACCCAGGAGTGTTTCTCACTCTTACTCCTCCGATTCTCTCCCCCATCCCATCAGGGTAAGGGGAGTGAGCGAGCGGCTGCGTGGTGCTGAGTTGTTGGCTGGGACTAAACCACGACAGTCCTTTTTGGCGCCCAACGTGGGGCACGAAGGGTTTGAGATAAGAACAGATTAACTAGAGTGTATTAAGGAATCTGTTAACAGTTGCCGGTCATGATATTAGTTCATCTGATCTGTACCATGTTCTTTTCTTGGCTGTGCATGTTAAAGCTTGGTGTTGGTCTGTGCATTGCGCTATGCTCTGTAGTGATTAAGGATGTTTTGATTGGGAGGTTCCTTATCAAAATCCTGACCTTGAGCATGGTTTTGTATCTGGGTTTTATGCACAAGTCATTACTGTACTTCGGGTACCACCTCATGGAGAGAGTTAGCAATTATACCTTTCCCTCGGAGACGTCTGTTGTGGAGGAACTACAGAATGGCACCTTCATTACCTTATTCTATAATGCTTCCTCCCTCATTACAGAAAGTTTTCAGTATTTTGAACATCCCTGGGCAGTTAAGATACTTCTATTGATACTTCTTGGGAATATTGTTTTGGTTTTGACAAAGGTTAGTAAGCAATTTAAGAATATCATCCAGAGATCTGCCCCAAGGCTGGAGAGTTATGAGTGGCAGGGTGTGTGGGATCGTATGCGCAAGTACCTAGGGCAGTGGGGACCTCCAGTGTTTTGGAACTTCACCCCTGAACAAGTGCAGAATCCTGAAGAACTAGTAAAGTATTTGGAAGAAGTATGTTCTCACCCTGGCAACTCCAAAGAGACACAACTCATTGCAACATGCTGGGGACTGGCCCATGCTTATAGAGCCCTGTTCAACACTATTCAGTACCCTCAAGGGAAAGAGAGGGTCTCTGGATCTGATGACAAAACAACAGGCACTGTGGCTACTCCAACCACAGCCATGAGCACTGTGGCTACTCCAACCACACCCACAAGCACTGCGGCTACTCCAACACCCACCACAGGTACTGCAGCCACTCCAACCCCAGTGGCAGGCACTGCGGCTAAACCAGAGAACCAACCTGCGCCGGTATCAGTTGCCCCTATACAGAAGAAAAAATACACGAGGAAATCAGTTCGTTTAGTAAGGGATGAAGATGAACCAGGGCCATCACGAGAACCAGAGGAGGAAGAACCCATAAATGAGATGGTGACCACCCGATCCCTATCCCTGAGTGAGCTGCGAGATATGCGAAAAGATTTCGGTCGTCATCCAGGCGAGCACATCATCACCTGGCTGCTCCGATGCTGGGATAACGGGGCCAGTAGCCTGGATTTAGAGGGTAAGGAAGCCAAGCAGCTGGGATCCCTTTCCAGGGAAGGGGGCATTGACAAAGCAATTGGAAAAGGGGCAAAACCGCTCAGCCTCTGGAGGCGACTGCTGTCAAGCGTGAAGGAAAGGTATCCCTTCAAGGAGGATGTTTTATACCGCCCAAGCAAATGGACCACCGTAGAGAAAGGTATCCAGTACCTGAGGGAATTAGGCGTGCTGGAGGTGATTTACAGTGACCTGAATGATGAACAGTTAACCAAAGACCCAGATGAAGTCAGGTGCACACAATCCATGTGGCGGAAGGTGGTACGGAGCGCACCAGCATCGTATTCCAACTCGTTGGCAATACTAGCCTGGAAAGACGACGAGGCACCAACGGTGGATGAAGTGGCTAGACAACTCCGGGAATACGAAGAAAGTCTCTCTTCCTCCCTACGGGCCTGTGTCTCGGCGGTGGAAAAACTGTCTGAAAAAATATGCCAAGAGTTCCAACAACTCAGAGAGGATCTGTCCTACTCCCCACCTGCACGGACCAGTGTCTCAGCCATTAGGAGTCAACGTCCCTATGCTCAAGAGAGAGGATATAGAGGATACACACCACGGGGCACCCTGTGGTTTTACCTGCGTGATTATGGAGAGGACATGAGAAAGTGGGATGGAAAACCCACCTCAACCTTAGAGGCACGGGTGCGTGAGTTGCAAGGAAAAACTATTAGAAAAGGCGGTTCTCCCAGGAAAAGTGCAGCTCCAGTTTCCAGTGAGCAGTTCCCGAGACAGAGTAAGAGGGCTAATTTTACTTCCGACCTTGATCAGGGGACTTTTGATTCACATTTACAGGAAGTGAACAGCGAATACTGTGACCAGTGTTAGAGGGGCCCTGCCTCCAGCCAGGTGGAGGAAAGGGACAACCGGGTTTACTGGACTGTGGGGATTCAATGGCCTGGAACGTCAGACCCACAGGAGTATAAGGCTCTAGTGGACACTGGTGCACAGTGCACGCTAATGCCATCAAACTATAGAGGGGCAGAACCCATTTGTATTTCTGGAGTGACAGGGGGATCCCAACAGCTAACTGTACTGGAAGCTGAAGTGAGCCTAACTGGGAATGAGTGGCAAAAGCACCCCATTGTGACTGGCCCAGACGCTCCGTGCATCCTTGGCATAGACTACCTCAGGAGAGGGTATTTCAAGGACCCAAAAGGGTACTGGTGGGCTTTTGGTATAGCTGCTTTGGAGATGGAGGAAATTAAACAGTTGTCCACCTTGCCCGGTCTCTCGGAGGACCCTTCGATTGTAGGGTTGCTGAGGGTTGAAGAACAACAGGTGCCGATTGCTACTACAACTGTGCACAGGCGGCAATATCGCACCAACTGAGATTCCCTGATTCCCATCCATAACCGGATTCGTCGACTGGAGAGCCAGGGAGTGATCAGCAAGACTCGCTCACCCTTTAACAGTCCCATATGGCCAGTGCGAAAGTCTAATGGGGAGTGGAGACTAACAGTGGACTATCGTGGCCTGAACGAAGTTACACCGCCGCTGAGTGCTGCCATGCCAGACATGCTAGAACCTCAATATGAACTGGAGTCAAAGGCAGCTAAGTGGTATGCCACAATTGATATTGCTAATGCATTTTTCTCCATCCCTTTGGCAGCAGAGTGCAGGCCCCAGTTTGCTTTCAATTGGAGGGGTGTTCAGTACACCTGGAACCGACTGCCCCAGGGGTGGAAGCACAGCCCCACCATTTGCCATGGACTGATCCAGACAGCACTGGAACAGGGTGAAGATCCAGAACATCTGCAGTACATTGATGACATCATTGTGTGGGGCAACACAGCAGAAGAAGTTTTTGAGAAGGGAAAGAAAATAGTCCAAATCCTTCTGAAGGCTGGCTTTGCCATAAAACAGAGTAAGGTCAAGGGGCCTGCACAGGAGATCCAGTTTTTAGGAATAAAATGGCAAGATGGACGTCGTCAGATCCCAATGGATGTGATCAACAAAATAACAGCTATGTCCCCACCAACTAGCAAAAAGGAAACACAAGCTTTCTTAGGCGTTGTGGGTTTTTGGAGAATGCATATTCCAAATTACAGCCAGATTGCAAGCCCTCTCTATCAAGTGACCCGGAAGAAGAACGAATTCAAATGGGGCCCTGAGCAACAACAAGCCTTTGAACAAATTAAACGTGAGATAGTTCATGCAGTAGCCCTTGGGCCAGTCCGGGCAGGGCAGGATATTAAAAATGTGCTCTACACTGCAGCCGGGGAGAATGGCCCTACCTGGAGCCTCTGGCAGAAAGCACCAGGGGAGACTCGAGGTCGACCCCTAGGGTTTTGGAGTCGGGGATACAGAGGATCCGAAGCCCACTATACTCCAACTGAGAAAGAGATACTGGCAGCATATGAAGGGGTTCGAGCTGCTTCAGAAGTGGTTGGTACTGAAGCACAGCTCCTGCTGGCACCCCGACTGCCGGTGTTGGGCTGGATGTTCAAAGGGAGGGTCCCCTCTACACATCATGCAACTGATGCTACGTGGAGTAAGTGGGTTGCATTGATCACACAACGGGCTCGAATAGGAAACCCCAGTCGCCCAGGAATCTTGGAAGTGATCATGGACTGGCCAGAAGGAAAAAACCTTAGAATATCACCAGAGGAGGAGGTGACACGTGCTGAAGAGGCCCCACTGTATAATAAATTGCCAGAAAATGAGAAGCAATATGCCCTGTTCACTGATGGGTCCTGTCGTCTTGTGGGAAAGCATCGGAGGTGGAAAGCTGCTGTCTGGAGTCCTATACGACAAGTTGCAGAAAGTGCTGAAGGAGAAGGGGAGTCGAGTCAGTTTGCAGAGGTGAAAGCCATCCAGCTGGCGTTAGATAGTGCTGAACGAGAAAAGTGGCCAGTCCTTTATCTCTATACTGACTCATGGATGGTGGCAAATGCCCTGTGGGTGTGGCTGCAGCAATGGAAGCAGAGCAACTGGCAGCGCAGAGGCAAACCCATCTGGGCTGCCGCATTATGGCAAGATATTGCTGCCCGGGTAGAGAACCTGGTTGTAAAAGTACGTCACGTAGATGCTCACGTACCCAAGAGTCAGGCCACTGAAGAACATCAAAACAACCATCAAGTAGATCAGGCTGCTAAGATTGAAGTGGCTCAGGTGGATCTGGACTGGCAACATAAGGGTGAATTATTTATAGCTCGGTGGGCCCATGACGCCTCAGGCCATCAAGGAAGGGATGCAACGTATAAATGGGCTCGTGATCGAGGGGTGGACTTAACTATGGACAGTATTGCACAGGTTATTCATGAGTGTGAAACATGCGCTGCAATCAAGCAAGCCAAGCAGTTCAAGCCCCTTGGGTATAGTGAACGATGGCTGAAATATAAATATGGGGAGGCCTGGCAGATTGATTACATCACGCTCCCACAGACCCGCCAAGGCAAGCGCTATGTGCTCACCATGGTGGAAGCAACCACTGGATGGTTGGAAACATATCCCGTGCCCCATGCCACCGCCCGGAACACCATCCTGGGCCTTGAAAAGCAAGTCCTGTGGCGACATGGCACCCCAGAAAGAATTGAGTCAGACAACGGGACTCATTTCCGAAACAACCTCATAGACACCTGGGCCAAAGAGCATGGCATTGAGTGGGTGTATCACATCCCCTACCATGCACCAGCCTCCGGGAAAATTGAGCGATACAATGGATTGTTAAAGACTACCCTGAGAGCAATGGGTGCTGGGACATTTAAACATTGGGATACGCATTTAGCAAAAGCCACCTGGTTAGTCAACACTAGGGGATCTGCCAATCGAGCTGGCCCTGCCCAATCAAAACTTCTACGTACTGTAGAAGGAGATAAAGTTCCTGTAGTGCACATGAAAAATATGCTGGGGAAGACAGTCTGGGTTACTTCCCCCTCTGGCAAAGGCAAACCCATTCGTGGGATTGCTTTTGCTCAAGGACCTGGGTGCACTTGGTGGGTGATGCGAAAGGATGGGGAAGCCCAATGTGTACCTCAAGGGAATTTGATTTTGGGTGAAAATAGCCAATGAACTGAATTGTATAATATTAATTGCTTTATAATACTGTATGTTATCTCTTAACTGTATGTTATCTCTTAACTGCATGTTAATATAATAATATAGTAGGTTAATATTAAGTATATAATACTGTATATTATGATTGCTATATGCCACATCAATGGTATTGCAGTAAGAATTGCCCAGCTTAATGAAAATGAACTTTGATGAAACCATGTTGGAATGAGAACTGACTTCAGCATGCAACAGTCCAACACTGCACACCACCTCTCCTGCTCTGAAAGACTGTGATGACAGATGGAACCCAAAGTCATGGGCTAAATGAACTCAATGGACATTTTAGAGGGATGGGCCATAGACGAAGGGAATGATATCTGTGTGTATATCAAGATAGGGAAAGTGGTGGTGATTAATTGGAACACATTGGAAAGGGGAGGGCCTGTGCATGACGTAGATGGTATAGAATAAGGGGTGGATACTGTCCTGGTTTCGGCTGGGATAGAGTTAATTTTCTTCCTAGCAGCAGGCATAGTGTGGTGTTTGGGATTTAGTAGGAGAAGAATGTTGATAACACGCTGATGTTTTTAGTTGTTGCTGAGTACTGCTTATGCTAGTCAAGGACTTTTTCAGCTTCCCATGCTCTGCCAGGTGCACAAGAAACTGGGAGGGGGCACAGCCAGAATAGTTGATCCAAACTGACCAAAGGGCTATTCCATACCATATGATGTCATGCTCAGTATATAAACTGGGGGGGGTTGGCCGGGGAGCAGCGACCGCTGCTCGGGAACTGTCTGGGTATCGGTCGGCGGGTGGTGAGCAATTGCATTGTGCATCACTTGCTTTGTATATTATTATTATTATTATTATATTGTTATTATTATTATTTTACTTTATTTTATTTCAATTATTAAACTGTTCTTATCTCAACCCAGGAGTGTTTCTCACTCTTACTCCTCCGATTCTCTCCCCCATCCCATCGGGGTAGGGGGAGTGAGCGAGCGGCTGCGTGGTGCTGAGTTGCTGGCTGGGACTAAACCACGACACAGTGAGAACATAATGTTTCAAGAATAGTTGTTATTTGTCTTAGTACTGCAAAGTAACATGTTTTGCTGACATGTATACAGGTCAATTTTTCAGGTTTTAAAAAGTAAATGCAAAGAGTTTCTGTTAGGCTACACACCAACTCCCAGGCTAGCACCGCATGCAACTTGGCAAAGCTGTTCATCAAAGGCAGCCCTGACTTCAACAGAAAGGCTCCCGCTGTGTGCCCTGGGCTTGGTAGAGTCCTGGAGTCTTCATCAAGGACACTAAACAATGATTATGCCTGTCCGGGACTCTCAGGAAAATTCAGCATTAGTATTCACATTAGTAGCTGAAATGTATTTGAATAAAAGTGTTCTGCTCAACATATGTTGCTTTGAAATTCAATAGGAAATGAGGTGCAGGCTTCATAGAGCCCACCCAATTCTTCAGGCCGTAGCACAGATGAATGTTATAAAAAAAAAGGTATCCCCATAAATACATTATCACAGGGGTATCTGAGTTAAGTACTAGTGCAGTATTTTTCTGTCTAGATCTGTAAAAATTATTTGCTTTTTGTGAAATGTTTTTATGTTTCTCTGAGGATTGTCAAGAGTGCTAGCATTCACAGTGAGCTCAGGAAAAAGACCTAGATCCAAGCGATCAGTGCCAATATATGAGTAAGCACTTGCTAATGTCCTCCCTAGGAGTCCTTTTGTTACTTCTCCAAAGGATCTGCTATATGACTGTATCAACATGAGTTTGTTTTTCTTAAGACCTATTCTGGATACAGGCCAGATGTTTTGCTGTATGCCCCATGAATGTATGTCTTGAATTCTTGCTGAGATAATAAATACAATGTTAGTGAGAAAAATGAGTCGTCGTTATAACTCAGGGTTTTTTTTCGGATTCTGAATGCATGATGGTATTGTACAAATTCCTTCCATATGTCCAAGTCAGCAGGCACACACTAAGGCAACAGCAGAGTGCCAGTAGATATACATTGGGAGATTAGGCTTTTACTTCTGCCTTTAAGAGGAACAAGACATAACCATATCCTTGAACTTCAAATGGGAAACAGACACACCTATGCTAATATTTTCTAGTAACTACTGCCCACAGAATAGTTTGGTGGTGTCAGGGGCACCATTACCTCTACCAGAGGTGTTACAGCTTTGATGAAGAGAGTTCCTGGGGATCAATGAAGGCTAGACATCCAAGTTAAGGTTTTTGTCTCGGATGCAGGCAGAAGGGAATGCAGCGTTTCGCCAAGGTCAGATTTTTACTTTCTCCAGAGTTTGAAGCTGGAGTTTTAGAAAAGGGGTAAATGATACTATTTACTGCAAGGGAACAGCAAAGAGATAGCGCAGAGCTTATTCTTTCTCCCTAAAGCTGGGACCCAAAGATGTGTCTGTGGAGAGGAGAGCCCGGGATCCTCACCTGCTATGCCGTGCACATCAGCAGGCTTTCCCCTGACTCGTCATGCTGCTTCTCTCCAGCTTCATGGGCAGGGAGCACCATGCCTGGGGCATGTGTTCCTAGCTCGAGAAGGACTAAGAGCTTCCTGGCCAAAGGCTCTGGTTTCTAGTAAACTAAAAAAAAAAACAAACCAAAAAACAAAAAATCAAAGGGAAGCAAATTGCCGTCCTTTCCCAGTTAGCCACAAGTGGAGGCTTTGAAGAGCTTTATTTCAGGGGGCATCAGCAAAGCAGTCCTGAGAAGGCCCATCAGCCTGGTGCCAAGTGCTACTGCAGGCGCTGTACAGTGAATTTTTGCACAGCCCCACCAGGAAACAAATTACACTCATAAGACTCATCAGCCTTGTGAAAACATCCAGACACCCTCACCCACTGCCCGCTGGAGGCTGGCCCCTCTCCAGACAGGTCATTGCCAGAATGTGATGCTTGTGACCTGCTCCTCCCAAAAGGGCAAGGAAAAAAAATAAATCTCATCACTGGGGCATGGCATTGCTATCTGAAGGCACCTGACTCACCTCCAAGCACCTGATATCAAAAAACCAAACCAAACCCACCCCTGCCAAAGCAAACTGCTGGAGTTGCCACCCCGTAGTGCTCTCCATTAACCACAGCCCATGGGCACCTGACAGACCAACAAGTGCAGCCCCAGGCCATGTTTGCACTGTGCTCACCTGTCCTGGTTTCGGCTGGAATAGAGTTAATTTTCTTCCTAGTAGCAGGCATAGTGCTGTGTTTTGGATTTCGGATGAGAAGAATGTTGATAACACGCTGATGTTTTAGTTGTTGCTAAGTACTGCTTATGCTAGTCAAGGACTTTTCAGCTTCCCATGCTCTGCCAGGTGCACAAGAAACTGGGAGGGGGCACAGCCAAGATAGTTGATCCAAACTGACCAAAGGGCTATTCCATACCATATGACGTCATGCTCAGTATATAAACTGGGAGGGGTTGGCCGGGGAGCAGCGATCGCTGCTCGGGAACTGTCTGGGTATTGGTCGGCAGGCGGTGAGCAATTGCATTGTGCATCACTTGCTTTGTATATTGTCATTATTGTATTGTAATTATTACCATTACTATTTTACTTTATTTCACTTATTAAACTGTTCTTATCTCAACCCAGGAGTGTTTCTCACTCTTACTCCTCCGATTCTCTCCCCCATCCCATCAGGGTAGGGGGAGTGAGTGAGCGGCTGCGTGGTGATTAGTTGCTGGCTGGGGCTAAACCACGACATCACCCAGGCAAAAAACAGCCCGGTGCCCTCAGCCAGCTCACGCTCTCACACCTGAGACTGGATGCACAAGCGGTATTTCCTAAACAAATTGCTAGACAACAGATAACACCTCCCTCCTCCCCTCTCCCCCTGTGGGATGTTTTTTTAATTAATCTGAAAAAGAATGTCTCGTATGCTGCTACTGATTTTTAGCATATGCTGCTGGAAGAGACTAATTGTCTCATTTTCCTCCCATTGACACGAGACAGTCCAAGGGCATGACATGACTCTGTAGAGGTGCAACGAGGCTGGACAGGAAAGGCTGGGGATATGGTCTTTCGGTCTGGCAGGGTTTTCCATGAAGTAGGTGACTGTCTGATGGCAGGACTGTCAGTGAGCAATAGTCACAAAAGCTGTTACAGCTGTAAACAAGGGTCTTTACTCAAGTGCGTCACTATATTGTCTGGAAGATGGCGTAAGAAACCGGCCACACCAAGGCTGCCCTCCCTTCTCACGCACGGTCTCTGCAATGCAAATCTCACCAGTCCGCAAGCCCTCCGAAAGTGCAGAGGCAGGCATCACTAACTCCTTTAGCAACAGGAGATATGCCGTGAAATAGCAGTGACCTCAAATAAAACTGTTTCTGTCATTTCATATTACGGGGGCTTTGGCATCATTCCCTCCTCCGCAGAAAAGGACGGTGGGAGCACCACCTGGCTTGGCTCCTCCATGCTGCTGCCACTGCTTGAAGGGCCAAGGCACCTTCCTGCAGGGGACAGGCTAGCTTGCAAATCTCAAAAGAAACCAGTTACCTTCAACAACACTGGGTAAGGCTGGCAGACATGCCTTGGAGCTGCTGTCAGGATGCTGGCACCCCTGCATTACCCACTGTGACACTGCTGCGGTGCCCACCTGGGGGGCTCAGAGCAGAGGACGGCCACGGGATGGTGCCTGTCTGTGCTGGTTTTGGCTGGGGTAGAGTTAATTTTCTTCATAGGGCTGTCGTGGTTTAGCCCCAGCCAGCAATTAAGCACCACGCAGCCGCTCGCTCACTCCCCCTACCCCGATGGGATGGGGGAGAGAATCGGAGGAGTAAGAGTGAAAAAAAAACATTCCTGGGTTGAGATAAGAACAGTTTAATAAGTGAAATAAAGTAAAATGATAATAATAATAATATAATAATGATAATAATAATAACAATATACAAAGCAAGTGATGCACAATGCAATTGCTCACCGCCTGCCGACCGATACCCAGACAGTTCCCGAGCAGCGATCACTGCTCCCCGGCCAACCCCCCCCCCCCCCAGTTTATATACTGAGCATGACGTCATATGGTATGGAATAGCCCTTTGGTCAGTTTTTACTATTTTTACGATGAGCAGTTACCCAAGATCCAGATGAAGTCAGGTGCACACAACCCATGTGGCGTTGGCAATACTGACCTGGAGAGATGGCAAGGCACCAACGGTGAACGAAGAGGCGAGCCGAGTCCGGGAATATGAAGAAAGTATCTCTTCCTCCCAGGAAGAGAAGAAGAAGGAAGAGAAGACAGGCCTGTGTCTTGGCTGTGGAAAAACTGTCTGAAAAACTGTCCCAAGACTTCCAGCAACTCAGAGAGGATATATCCTATTCCCCACCTGTATGGACCACTATCTCTGCCATTAGGAGTCAACATCCTTAAGCTCAAGAGAGAGGATATAGAGCATACACACCAAGGAGCACCCTGTGGTTTTACCTGCGTGACCACAGACAGGACATCAGGAAGTGGGATGGGACATCTACCTCGACCCTAGAGGCACGGGTGCGTGAGTTGCAAGGAAAAACTGTTACAAAAAGGGGTTCTCCCAGGAAAATTGCAGCTCCAGTTTCCAGGGAGCAGTTCCCCAGACAGAGGAAGAGGGCTAATTCCACTTCCAATCTTAATTAAGGGACTTTTGATTCACATTTACAGGAAGTGAACAGCGAATACTGTGACCAGTGTTAGAGGGGCCCTGCCTCCAGCCAGGTGGAGGAAAGGGACAACCGGGTTTACTGGACTGTGGGGATTCAATGGCCTGGAACGTCAGACCCACAGGATTAGAAGGCTGTAGTAGACACTGGTGCACAGTGTACCCTAATGCCATCAAACTATAGAGGGGCAGAACCCATTTGTATGTCTGGAGTGACAGGGGGATCCCAACAGCTCACTGTATTGGAGGCCGAAGTGAGCCTAACTGGGAATGAGTGGAAGAAGCACCCCATTGTGACTGGCCCAGACGCTCCGTGCATCCTTGGCATAGACTACCTCAGGAGAGGGTATTTCAAGGACCCAAAAGGGTACCGGTGGGCTTTTGGTATAGCTGCCTTGGAGATGGAGGAAATTAAACAGCTGTTCACCTTGCCTGGTCTCTCAGACGACCCTTCAATTGTGGGGTTGCTGAGGGTTGAAGAACAACAGGTGCCAATCGCTACCACAACAGTGCACCAGCAGCAATATCGCACCAACCGAGACTCCCTGATTCCCATACATAAGCTGAGTCATTGGCTGCAGAGCCAAGGAGTGATCAGCAAGACTCGCTCACCCTTTAACAGTCCCATATGGCCAGTGCGAAAGTCTAATGGGGAGTGGAGACTAACAGTGGTCTGTCGTGGTCTGAATGAAGTTACGCTGCCACTGAGTGCTGCCGTGCCAGACATGCTAGAACTTCAATATGAACTGGAGTCAAAGGCAGCTAAGTGGTATGCCACAAGTGACATCGCTAATGCGTTTTTCTCCATCCCTTTGGCAGCAGAGTGCAGGCCCCAGTTTGCTTTCAATTGGAGGGGTGTTCAGTACACCTGGAATCGACTGCCCCAGGGGTGGAAGCACAGCCCCACCATTTGCCATGGACTGATCCAGACGGCACTGGAACAGGGTGAAGCTACAGAACATCTGCAGTATATTGATGACATCATCGTGTGGGGCAATACAGCGGAAGAAGTTTTTGAGAAGGGAAAGAAAATAGTCCAAATCCTTCTGAAGGCCGGCTTTGCCATAAAACAAAGTAAGGCCAAGGGACCTGCACAGGAGATCCAATTTTTAGCAATAAAAAGGCAAGATGGATGTCGTCAGATCCCAATGGATGTGATCAACAAAATAACAGCTATGTCCCCACCAACTAGCAAAAAGGAAACACAAGCTTTCTTAGGCATTGTGGGGTTTTGGAGAATGCATATTCCAAATTACAGCCAGATCGTAAGCCCTCTCTATCAAGTGACCCGGAAGAAGAATGATTTCAAATGGGGCCCTGAGCAACGACAAGCCTTTGAACAAATTAAACGGGAGATAGTTCATGCAGTAGCCCTTGGGCCAGTCCGGGCAGGGCAGGATATTAAAAATGTGCTCTACACCGCAGCCGGGGAGAATGGCCCTACCTGGAGCCTCTGGCAGAAAGCACCAGGGGAGACTCGAGGTCGACCCCTAGGGTTTTGGAGTCGGGGATACAGAGGATCCGAAGCCCGCTATACTCCAACTGAGAAAGAGATATTGGCAGCATATGAAGGGGTTTGAGCTGCTTTGGAAGTGGTTGGCACTGAAGCACAGCTCCTGCTGGCCCCCCAACTGCTGGTGCTGGGCTGGATGTTCAAAGGGAGGGTCCCCTCTACACATCATGCAACAGATGCTACGTGGAGTAAGTGGGTTGCACTAGTCCCACAGCAGGCTCAAATAGGAAACCCCAGTCGCCCAGGAGTCTTGGAAGTGATCATGGACTGGCCAGAAGGCAAAGATTTCAGAATATCACCATAGGAAGGGGTGACACGTGCTGAAGAGGCCCCACTGTATAATAAATTGCCAGAAAATGAGAAGCAATATGCCCTGTTCACTGATGGGTCCTGTCGTCTTGTGGGAAAGCATTGGAGGTGGAAAGCTGCTGTATGGAGTCCTATACGACAAGTCGCAGAAACTGCTGAAGGAGAAGGGGAGTCGAGTCAGTTTGCAGAGGTGAAAGCCATCCAGCTGGCTTTAGATATTGCTGAACGAGAAAAGAGACCAGTCCTTTATCAGAGGCAAACCCATCTGGGCTGCCGCATTGTGGCAAGATATTGCTGCCCGGGGAGAGAACCTGGTTGTAAAAGTACGTCACGTAGATGCTCACGTACCCAAGAGTCGGGCCAGTGAAGAACATCAAACCAACCAGCTGGTGGATCAGGCTGCTAAGATTGAAGTGGCCCAGGACTGGCAACATCAGGGTGAATTATTTATAGGTCTGTGGGCCCATGACACCTCAGGCCATCAAGGAAGAGATGCAACATATAGATGGACTCGTGATCAAGGGGTGGACTTGACCATGGACAGTATTGCACAGGTTATTCATGAATGTGAAATATGTGCTGCAATCAAGCAATCCAAGCGGTTCAAGCCCTTCTGGTATGGAGGACAATGGCTGAAATATAAATAGGGGGAGGCCTGGCAGATTGATTATATCACACTCCCACAAACCCGCCAAGGCAAGCGCTATGTGCTCACCATGGTGGAAGCAACCACCGGATGGCTGGAAACATATCCCATGCCCCATGCCACTGCCCGGAACACCATCCTGGGCTTTGAAAAGCAAGTCCTGTGGCAGCATGGCACCCCAGAAAGAATTGAGTCAGACAACGGGACTCATTTCCGAAACAACCTCATAGACACCTGGGCCAAAGAGCACGGCATTGAGTGGGTATATCACATCCCTTACCATGCACCAGCCTCCGGGAAAATCGAACGATACAGTGGGCTGTTAAAGACTACCCTGAGAGCAATGGGTGTTGGGACATTCAAACATTGGGATACACATTTAGCAAAAGCCACCTGGTTAGTGAACACCAGGGGATCTGCCAATCGAGCTGGCCCTGCCCAATCAAAACTTTTACGTACTGTAGAAGGAGATAAAGTCCCTGTAGTGCACATAAAAAATATGCTGGGGAAGACAGTCTGGGTTGCTTCCCCCTCTGGCAAAGGCAAACCCATTCGTGGGATTGCTTTTGCTCAGGGACCTGGGTGCACTTGGTGGGTGATGCGGAAGGATGGGGAAATCCAATGTGTACCTCAAGGGGATTTGATTTTGGGTGAAAACAGCCAATGAACTGAATGGTATGATGTTAATTGCTATATAATACTGTATGGCATCTCTTTTATGGTTGCTATATGCCACATCAATGGTATTACAGTAAGAATTGCCCGGCTTAATGAAGAATGAACTTTGATGAAACCGAGCAAAGTGCAGCAGTGTTGGAACGAAGCTGGCTTCAGCATGCAACAGTCCAACACCGCACACCATCTCTCCTGCTCTGAAACTGTGATGACAGATGGAACCCCAAGTCATGGACTAAATTAACTCTGTGGACATTTTAGAGGGATGGGCCATAGACTAAGGGAATGATATCTGTGTGTATGTATCAAGACAGGGAAAGTGGTGGTGATTAATTAGATTGCATTGGAAAGGGTAGGACCTGTGCATGACCTAGATGGGGTGGATACTGTCCTCATTTCAGCAGGGATAGAGTTAACTTTCTGCCTAGTAGCTGGCATAGTGCTGTGTTTTGGATTTCGGATGAGAAGAATGTTGATAACACACTGATGTTTCAGTTGTTGCTAAGTACTGCTTATGCTAGTCAAGGACTTTTCAGCTTCCCATGCTCTGCCAGGTGCACAAGAAACTGGGAGTGGGGGCACAGCCAGAATAGTTGATCCAAACTGACCAACGGGCTATTCCATACCATATGACGTCATGCTCAGTATATAAACTGGGAGGGGTTGGCTGGGGGCTGCAATCGCTGCTCGGGAACTGTCTGGGTATTGGTCGGCGGGTGGTGAGCAATTGCATTGTGCATCACTTGTATATTGTTATTACTATTATTATATTGTTGTTGTTATTATTATTATATGACTTTATTTTATTTCAATTATTAAACTGTTCTTATCTCAACCCAGGAGTTTTCTCACTCTTACTCCTCTGATTCTCTCCCCCATCCCACCGGGGTAGGGGGAGTGAGCGAGCGGCTGCGTGTTGCTTACTTGCTGGCTGGGGTTAAACTATGACACAGCTTTACATAACAGAGAGAGGAAATTGAAAAATATACAATCTATTTCATGTTATTGCACTCACTTTTTATAATATACAAGGCATTTAAACAGTTTTCATTAAGGCAATTTTTATTTATATAAATAAAAGTATAAATATACAATACCATACAAGAAGTGTATCAGACTAATACACAAAATCTACCTAGAGTGGGATCCCAATTTCTCACATGATCTAGTCTGCTTCTCATCAATATTTTCACATATACATTTATATACCCTAAACACAGAAGCAGGTAAAGATTCCCATGTGGGAATGGTTCCTTCAGATTTTGACAAGAGCCACTGCAGAACATTAACTAGGGCTAATTTTAAGTGAGGGCCATTAGAAAATATGAATCACTCAACAGTTTCCTAATACTTATCTGCCCTCAATATTTTAAATTTTTTTTAGCAAGAAAATGATCTGATATTGCTCCCTCCCTAATTTAGGCCTCATCTCACAGTTTTTAATACAGATGCAGTCCCCACAGAAGCTGGAAAAAGCTTCCAGGTACAAAAGGCTGCAGAATATGCAATGACAGTATCACACCCTGAGCTGCTCCAGGCCTGGAAGCAGCAAAGCCCTCCACCAGACCTTCTCCATCTAGGAGCAAATTCACCTTACCTGGCATGTCTTCAGGTCCCTGGTGAAGAGTTGTGGAACAAGTGCATAATTTCATCCTACTTTTTGGTCTTCCAAGATGCAGCTCCAAGTCTCTGGAGAGTCACCGCTCTCCTAGAGCTTGGCCAACCCTCTGGCATGGCAAAGAATGACCATGGGGACTGATATGCAAACAGCAAGGACAAAAATGCTCGTGAACCTACTGAATACTGATGAACTAATGCAACTCCCCCTGTCATTTTGGTGCAACCAGGCTCTCAGAAAAGGAACATTTACTTTGCCAGGTGCATAACCAAAGTTTTACTACATCTGTTTGGTCTATCCATCCTGTTTGTAATAAAGCAGACCCATATTCCATAAATCCTGGGGCTTTTATGGGGAATGTCACCCCAGTAGAGACATCAGGAAATGCTACTGTAATCATATCAACACTGGTAGCATCAGTAAAGATGTTTCTTGTTCCTTCACAAAAAAAAAAGAAAAAGAAAAAAAAAAAGTATTTTCAGGAACAGAAACAATCAGGGTTAAATACTATTCTTTTTCTTGCTGTAAAGTTCATAGAAAAGTGTATCATTCTACCCATAGTAATCATCAGACTTAAAACATTAAACCTATCTTTTACATTATAGCCACTACTGAATCACACACAAAAATCCCCACCTCTCTTCGCTGTTACTCAGCCAACACATATCTACGTGCATGTAAAAGAAAATACCCAACGGTATTCGATTACTGAAAAATGAAAGCCTTCTAAATCACACACAATGAACAGTACCTGCAAATAAGTGTCCGAAAATATATATCATTTTAGGACACCTCAAATTAAGTTTAATTTACCTTTGAGCTCTGTCCTGGTTTCGGCTGGGATAGAGTTAATTTTCTTCCTAGCAGCAGGCATAGTGCTGTGTTTTGGATTTAGTAGGAGAAGAATGTTGATAACATGCTGATGTTTTTAGTTGTTGCTGAGTACTGCTTATGCTAGTGAAGGACTTTTTCAGCTTCCCATGCTCTGCCAGGTGCACAAGAAACTGGGAGGGGGCACAGCCAGAATAGTTGATCCAAACTGACCAAAGGGCTATTCCATACCATATGACGTCATGCTCAGTATATAAACTGGGGGGGGTTGGCCGGGGGGCAGCGACCGCTGCTCGGGAACTGTCTGGGTATCGGTCGGCGGGTGGTGAGCAATTGCATTGTGCATCACTTGCTTTGTATATTATTATTATTATTATTATATTGTTATTATTATTATTATTATTTTACTTTATTTTATTTCAATTATTAAACTGTTCTTATCTCAACCCAGGAGTGTTTCTCACTCTTACTCCTCCGATTCTCTCCCCCATCCCATCAGGGTAGGGGGAGTGAGCGAGCGGCTGCGTGGTGCTGAGTTGTTGGCTGGGACTAAACCACGACAGTCCTTTTTGGCGCCCAACGTGGGGCACGAAGGGTTTGAGATAAGAACAGATTAACTAGAGTGTATTAAGGAATCTGTTAACAGTTGCCGGTCATGATATTAGTTCATCTGATCTGTACCATGTTCTTTTCTTGGCTGTGCATGTTAAAGCTTGGTGTTGGTCTGTGCATTGCGCTATGCTCTGTAGTGATTAAGGATGTTTTGATTGGGAGGTTCCTTATCAAAATCCTGACCTTGAGCATGGTTTTGTATCTGGGTTTTATGCACAAGTCATTACTGTACTTCGGGTACCACCTCATGGAGAGAGTTAGCAATTATACCTTTCCCTCGGAGACGTCTGTTGTGGAGGAACTACAGAATGGCACCTTCATTACCTTATTCTATAATGCTTCCTCCCTCATTACAGAAAGTTTTCAGTATTTTGAACATCCCTGGGCAGTTAAGATACTTCTATTGATACTTCTTGGGAATATTGTTTTGGTTTTGACAAAGGTTAGTAAGCAATTTAAGAATATCATCCAGAGATCTGCCCCAAGGCTGGAGAGTTATGAGTGGCAGGGTGTGTGGGATCGTATGCGCAAGTACCTAGGGCAGTGGGGACCTCCAGTGTTTTGGAACTTCACCCCTGAACAAGTGCAGAATCCTGAAGAACTAGTAAAGTATTTGGAAGAAGTATGTTCTCACCCTGGCAACTCCAAAGAGACACAACTCATTGCAACATGCTGGGGACTGGCCCATGCTTATAGAGCCCTGTTCAACACTATTCAGTACCCTCAAGGGAAAGAGAGGGTCTCTGGATCTGATGACAAAACAACAGGCACTGTGGCTACTCCAACCACAGCCATGAGCACTGTGGCTACTCCAACACCCACCACAGGCACTGCGGCTACTCCAACACCCACCACAGGTACTGCAGCCACTCCAACCCCAGTGGCAGGCACTGCGGCTAAACCAGAGAACCAACCTGCGCCGGTATCAGTTGCCCCTATACAGAAGAAAAAATACACGAGGAAATCAGTTCGTTTAGTAAGGGATGAAGATGAACCAGGGCCATCACGAGAACCAGAGGAGGAAGAACCCATAAATGAGATGGTAACCACCTGATCCCTATCCCTGAGTGAGCTGCGAGATATGCGAAAAGATTTCGGTCGTCATCCAGGCGAGCACATCATCACCTGGCTGCTCCGATGCTGGGATAACGGGGCCAGTAGCCTGGATTTAGAGGGTAAGGAAGCCAAGCAGCTGGGATCCCTTTCCAGGGAAGGGGGCATTGACAAAGCAATTGGAAAAGGGGCAAAACCGCTCAGCCTCTGGAGGCGACTGCTGTCAAGCGTGAAGGAAAGGTATCCCTTCAAGGAGGATGTTTTATACCGCCCAAGCAAATGGACCACCGTAGAGAAAGGTATCCAGTACCTGAGGGAATTAGGCGTGCTGGAGGTGATTTACAGTGACCTGAATGATGAACAGTTAACCAAAGACCCAGATGAAGTCAGGTGCACACAATCCATGTGGCGGAAGGTGGTACGGAGCGCACCAGCATCGTATTCCAACTCGTTGGCAATACTAGCCTGGAAAGACGACGAGGCACCAACGGTGGATGAAGTGGCTAGACAACTCCGGGAATACGAAGAAAGTCTCTCTTCCTCCCTACGGGCCTGTGTCTCGGCGGTGGAAAAACTGTCTGAAAAAATATGCCAAGAGTTCCAACAACTCAGAGAGGATCTGTCCTACTCCCCACCTGCACGGACCAGTGTCTCAGCCATTAGGAGTCAACGTCCCTATGCTCAAGAGAGAGGATATAGAGGATACACACCACGGGGCACCCTGTGGTTTTACCTGCGTGATTATGGAGAGGACATGAGAAAGTGGGATGGAAAACCCACCTCAACCTTAGAGGCACGGGTGCGTGAGTTGCAAGGAAAAACTATTAGAAAAGGCGGTTCTCCCAGGAAGATTGCAGCTCCAGTTTCCAGTGAGCAGTTCCCGAGACAGAGTAAGAGGGCTAATTTTACTTCCGACCTTGATCAGGGGACTTTTGATTCACATTTACAGGAAGTGAACAGCGAATACTGTGACCAGTGTTAGAGGGGCCCTGCCTCCAGCCAGGCGTAGGAAAGGGACAACCGGGTTTACTGGACTGTGGGGATTCAATGGCCTGGAACGTCAGACCCACAGGAGTATAAGGCTCTAGTGGACACTGGTGCACAGTGCACGCTAATGCCATCAAACTATAGAGGGGCAGAACCCATTTGTATTTCTGGAGTGACAGGGGGATCCCAACAGCTAACTGTACTGGAAGCTGAAGTGAGCCTAACTGGGAATGAGTGGCAAAAGCACCCCATTGTGACTGGCCCAGACGCTCCGTGCATCCTTGGCATAGACTACCTCAGGAGAGGGTATTTCAAGGACCCAAAAGGGTACTGGTGGGCTTTTGGTATAGCTGCTTTGGAGATGGAGGAAATTAAACAGTTGTCCACCTTGCCCGGTCTCTCGGAGGACCCTTCGATTGTAGGGTTGCTGAAGGTTGAAGAACAACAGGTGCCGATTGCTACCACAACTGTGCACAGGCGGCAATATCGCACCAACCGAGACTCCCTGATTCCCATCCATAACCTGATTCGTCGACTGGAGAGCCAGGGAGTGATCAGCAAGACTCGCTCACCCTTTAACAATCCCATATGGCCAGTGCGAAAGTCTAATGGGGAGTGGAGGCTAACAGTGGACTATCGTGGCCTGAACGAAGTTACACCGCCGCTGAGTGCTGCCATGCCAGACATGCTAGAACTTCAATATGAACTGGAGTAAAAGGCAGCTAAGTGGTATGCCACAATTGATATTGCTAATGCATTTTTCTCCATCCCTTTGGCAGCAGAGTGCAGGCCCCAGTTTGCTTTTACCTGGAGGGGTGTTCAGTACACCTGGAACCGACTGCCCCAGGGGTAGAAGCACAGCCCCACCATTTGCCATGGACTGATCCAGACAGCACTGGAACAGGGTGAAGCTCCAGAACATCTGCAGTACATTGGTGACATCATTGTGTGGGGCAACACAGCAGAAGAAGTTTTTGAGAAGGGAAAGAAAATAGTCCAAATCCTTCTGAAGGCTGGTTTTGCCATAAAACAGAGTAAGGTCAAGGGGCCTGCACAGGAGATCCAGTTTTTAGGAATAAAATGGCAAGATGGACGTCGTCAGATCCCAATGGCTGTGATCAACAAAATAACAGCTATGTCCCCACCAACTAGCAAAAAGGAAACACAAGCTTTCTTAGGCGTTGTGGGTTTTTGGAGAATGCATATTCCAAATTACAGCCAGATCGTAAGCCCTCTCTATCAAGTGACCCGGAAGAAGAACGAATTCAAATGGGGCCCTGAGCAACAACAAGCCTTTGAACAAATTAAACGTGAGATAGTTCATGCAGTAGCCCTTGGGCCAGTCCGGGCAGGGCAGGATATTAAAAATGTGCTCTACACTGCAGCCGGGGAGAATGGCCCTACCTGGAGCCTCTGGCAGAAAGCACCAGGGGAGACTCGAGTTCGACCCCTAGGGTTTTGGAGTCGGGGATACAGAGGATCCGAAGCCCACTATACTCCAACTGAGAAAGAGATATTGGCAGCATATGAAGGAGTTCGAGCTGCTTCAGAAGTGGTTGGTACTGAAGCACAGCTCCTGCTGGCACCCCGACTGCCGGTGTTGGGCTGGATGTTCAAAGGGAGGGTCCCCTCTACACATCATGCAACTGATGCTACATGGAGTAAGTGGGTTGCATTGATCACACAACGGGCTCGAATAGGAAACCCCAGTCGCCCAGGAATCTTGGAAGTGATCATGGACTGGCCAGAAGGAAAAAACCTTAGAATATCATCAGAGGAGGAGGTGACACGTGCTGAAGAGGCCCCACTGTATAATAAATTGCCAGAAAATGAGAAGCAATATGCCCTGTTCACTGATGGGTCCTGTCGTCTTGTGGGAAAGCATCGGAGGTGGAAAGCTGCTGTCTGGAGTCCTATACGACAAGTTGCAGAAAGTGCTGAAGGAGAAGGGGAGCCGAGTCAGTTTGCAGAGGTGAAAGCCATCCAGCTGGCGTTAGATAGTGCTGAACGAGAAAAGTGGCCAGTCCTTTATCTCCATACTGACTCATGGATGGTGGCAAATGCCCTGTGGGTGTGGCTGCAGCAATGGAAGCAGAGCAACTGGCAGCGCAGAGGCAAACCAATCTGGGCTGCCGCATTGTGGCAAGATATTGCTGCCCGGGTAGAGAACCTGGTTGTAAAAGTTCGTCATGTAGATGCTCATGTACCTAAGAGTCGGGCCACTGAAGAACATCAAAACAACCAGCAAGTAGATCAGGCTGCTAAGATTGAAGTGGCTCAGGTGGATCTGGACTGGCAACATAAGGGTGAATTATTTATAGCTCGGTGGGCCCATGACGCCTCAGGCCATCAAGGAAGGGATGCAACGTATAAATGGGCTCGTGATCGAGGGGTGGACTTAACTATGGACAGTATTGCACAGGTTATTCATGAGTGTGAAACATGCGCTGCAATCAAGCAAACCAAGCAGTTCAAGCCCCTTGGGTATAGTGAACGATGGCTGAAATATAAATATGGGGAGGCCTGGCAGATTGATTACATCACGCTCCCACAGACCCGCCAAGGCAAGCGCTATGTGCTCACCATGGTGGAAGCAACCACTGGATGGTTGGAAACATATCCCGTGCCCCATGCCACCGCCCAGAACACCATCCTGGGCCTTGAAAAGCAAGTCCTGTGGCGACATGGCACCCCAGAAAGAATTGAGTCAGACAACGGGACTCATTTCCGAAACAACCTCATAGACACCTGGGCCAAAGAGCATGGCATTGAGTGGGTGTATCACATCCCCTACCATGCACCAGCCTCTGGGAAAATTGAGCGATACAATGGATTGTTAAAGACTACCCTGAGAGCAATGGGTGCTGGGACATTTAAACATTGGGATACGCATTTAGCAAAAGCCACCTGGTTAGTCAACACCAGGGGATCTGCCAATCGAGCTGGCCCTGCCCAATCAAAACTTTTACGTACTGTAGAAGGAGATAAAGTCCCTGTAGTGCACATAAAAAATATGCTGGGGAAGACAGTCTGGGTTACTTCCCCCTCTGGCAAAGGCAAACCCATTCGTGGGATTGCTTTTGCTCAAGGACCTGGGTGCACTTGGTGGGTGATGCGAAAGGATGGGGAAGCCCAATGTGTACCTCAAGGGAATTTGATTTTGGGTGAAAATAGCCAATGAACTGAATTGTATAATATTAATTGCTTTATAATACTGTATGTTATCTCTTAACTGTATGTTATCTCTTAACTGCATGTTAATATAATAATATAGTAGGTTAATATTAAGTATATAATACTGTATATTATGATTGCTATATGCCACATCAATGGTATTGCAGTAAGAATTGCCCAGCTTAATGAAAATGAACTTTGATGAAACCATGTTGGAATGAGAACTGACTTCAGCATGCAACAGTCCAACACTGCACACCACCTCTCCTGCTCTGAAAGACTGTGATGACAGATGGAACCCAAAGTCATGGGCTAAATGAACTCAATGGACATTTTAGAGGGATGGGCCATAGACGAAGGGAATGATATCTGTGTGTATGTATCAAGACAGGGAAAGTGGTGGTTATTAATTAGAACACATTGGAAAGGGGAGGGCCTGTGCATGACGTAGATGGTATAGAATAAGGGGTAGATACTGTCCTGGTTTCGGCTGGGATAGAGTTAATTTTCTTCCTAGCATCAGGCATAGTGCTGTGTTTTGGATTTAGTAGGAGAAGAATGTTGATAACATGCTGATGTTTTTAGTTGTTGCTGAGTACTGCTTATGCTAGTCAAGGACTTTTTCAGCTTCCCATGCTCTGCCAGGCGCACAAGAAACTGGGAGGGGGCACAGCCAGAATAGTTGATCCAAACTGACCAAAGGGCTATTCCATACCATATGACGTCATGCTCAGTATATAAACTGGGGGGGTTGGCCGGGGGGCAGCGACCGCTGCTCGGGAACTGTCTGGGTATCGGTCGTCGGGTGGTGAGCAATTGCATTGTGCATCACTTGCTTTGTATATTATTATTACTATTATATTGTTATTATTATTATTTTACTTTATTTTATTTCAATTATTAAACTATTCTTATCTCAACCCAGGAGTGTTTCTCACTCTTACTCCTCCGATTCTCTCCCCCATCCCATCAGGGTAGGGGGAGTGAGCGAGCGGCTGCGTGGTACTGAGTTGCTGGCTGGGACTAAACCACGACAAGCTCACACGGGTTTAGGAGTGAGGGAGCCATATGCCTCCCTGCATTGGAACCTCCAAAATTTTAAACTGTGGACTGACAAAAAGCACCATTTCCTAAAACACAATTGTGATGTATCACATTAAAGTAGCAAAAAGTCAGTACTGCACTTGTACGTGTTATACGTATACAGGTATGTAGTCACTACGCTACATTAAATTTCACATGCATTTTATGTATCTATTATACACACTATTACGATCAGATTTTGGTCATTCCTGAACAAGGCCTCGCCATTTAATTGTCATTGCCAAATGTCTTCTCCCCGGTTTTCAGCAAACATGCAGGGGTAACCTCTTTTATCCCAGCACAGGCCTGCAACCTCAGTTTGGTCCTCTGGCCCAAAGTGCTGCGTCCTCCTGAAGCCTCTCCCACCACAGAGGTGACCGAAGGCGAAGACCAGTCCTGACAGAGCAGCTGAGGTTTAGGGTCACAAGGGATTCAACTCCACAGTCATTTCACAGCACTGAACCTGAATTAGTTTCAACAGAAATCCTGCAGGCAAAGCAGCTGTAGGACTACATAGAGCATTGCCTTTCCTGTAGCCGAAAGTTATATCTCTCCCTGGATTCACATGCTAATACACATCACTGAAAAAGAATTAAATCTATTCATTTTTAGGCAAACATCACACAGCTTTTCTGCTCGCCTGGCCTCGGGTTGCCCCGCAGACCTGAATTTTCCTCTGCACATTATGAGGTGCAGTCTAATGAAGATGTCACAGAAATGAACCAGAGTGCTCCACTAACCTGGAAGCAATTGCTCCAAGCACTGTTGGATAAATGTAAATAAAATGAACTATAGCATGATCTTGGAGCAGGGCCAAGCAATAAGCTCAGACCTTTTTGTAACACCTACATGGTGTCTTGGCTCAATAGAAACGTAGGCAGCACTTCAGATTTGGACCGGCTCCAGGTTGAGAGCTCTTCACCCTGGGCATAGAATCATAGAATCGTTTAGGTTGGAAAAGACCTTTAAGATCATCCAGTACAACCATTAACCTAACATTACCAAGTCCAACACTAAACCAATTAAGAGTAGAGTAGCAATTTCATGTTTCCTGGCTTGGTGGATGGATTATTTTTTAATGAAAGTCAAAACTAGGAACCATTAAGATTGGAAAGGACCTCTAAGATCATCAGTCCAACCATCAACCCAACACCACCATGCCCACTAAACCATGTCCCAAAGTGCCACGTCTACCCGGTTTTTTGAACACTTCCAGGGATGGTGACTCCACCACCTCTCTGGGCAGCCTGTTCCAATGCTTGACTACCCTTTCCATGAAGAATTTTTTCCTAATATCCAATCTAAACCTCCCCTGGCGCAGCTTGAGCCCATTTCCTCTCATCCTATCACTTGTTACTTAGGAGAAGAGACCAACACCCACCTCACTACAACCTCCTTTCAGGTAGTTGCAGAGAGCGATAAGGTCTCCCCTCAGCCTCCTCTTCTCTAGGCTAAACAACCCCAGTTCCCTCAGCCACTCCTCATAAGACTTGTTCTCCAGACCCTTCTCCAGCTTCGTTGCCCTTCTCTGGACACACTCCAGCACCTCAATGTCTTTCTTGTACTGAGGGGCCCAAAACTGGACACAGTATTCCAGGTGCGGCCTCACCAGCACTGAGTACAGGGGGACAATCACCTCCCTGCTCCTGCTGGCCATACCATTCCTGATACAAGCCAGGATGCTGTTGGCCGCCTTGGCCACCTGGGCACACTGCTGGCTCATGTTCAGCTGGCTGTCGACCAGCACCCCCAGGTCCTTTTCCGCCAGGCAGCTTTCCAGCCACTCTTCCCCAAGCCTGTAGCGTTGCATGGGGTTGTTGTGACCCAAGTGCAGGACCTGGCACTTAACCTTGTTGAACCTCATACAGTTGGCCTCGGCCCATCGGTCCAGCCTGTCCAGGTCCCTCTGCAGGGCCATCCTACCCTCCAGCAGATCGACACTCCCACCCAGTTTGGTGTCGTCTGCAAACTTAGTGAGGGTGCACTCAATCCCCTCATCCAGATCATGGATAAAGATATTAAACAAGGCTGGCCCCAAAACTGAGCCCTGGGGAACACCACTCGTGACCGGTCGCCAACTGGATTTAACTCCATTCACCACTACTCTCTGGGCTCGGCCACCCAACCAGTTCTTTACCCAGCAAAGAGTATGCCCGTCCAAGACATGAGCCACCGGCTTCCTTAGGAGAATGCTGTGGGAGACGGTGTCAAAGGCTTTACTGAAGTCCAGGTAGATGACGTCCACAGCGTTTCCTTCATCCACCAGGCAGGTCACCAGGTCATAGAAGGAGATCAGGTTGGTCAAGCAGGACCTGCCTTTCATGAATGCATGCTGGCTGGGCCCGATCCCCTGGTTGACCTGCACTTGCCTGTTGAGTTCACTCAAGATGAACCTCTCCATAATCTTTCCCGGCACTGAGGTCAGGCTGACAGGCCTGTAGTTCCCCGGGTCCTCCTTCCGGCCCTTCTTGTAGATGGGTGTCACATTGGCAAGCCTCCAGTCATCAGGGATCTCCCCTGTTAACCAGGACTGCTGACAGATGATGGAAAGGGGCTTGGAAAGCTCCTCCGCCAGCTCCCTCAGTACTCTCGGGTGGATCTCATCCAGCCCCATAGACTTGTGAGCGTCCAGGTGGCGTAGCAGGTCATTAACTGCTTCCTCCTGGATTATGGGGGCTCCATTTTGCTCCCCGTCCCTGTCTCCCAGCTCAGGGGGCTGAATACCCTGGGGATGACTGGTGTGGCTATTAAACACAGAGGCAAAGAAGGCATTAAGTACCTCAGCCTTTTCCTCATCCTTGGTGACAATGTTCCCCCCCACATCCAGCAAAGGATGGAGATTCTCCTTGGCTCTCCTTTTATTGTTAATATACTTATAAAAACATTTTTTATTATCTTTTACAACAGTGGCCAGATTGAGTTCTAGCTGGGCTTTTGCCTTTCTAATTTCCTCCCTGCATGACCTAACAAGATCCCTGTACTCTTGCTGAGTTGCCTGCCCCTTCTTCCAAAGGTGGTAGACTGTCCTTTTTTCCCCTGAGTCCCAACAAAAGCTCCCTGTTCAGCCAGGCCGGTCATCTTCCCCGCTGGTTCGTCTTACGGCACATGGGGACAGCCCACTCCTGCACCCTTAAGACTTCCTTCTTGAAGAACGCCCAGCCTTCCTGGACCCCTTTGCCTTTCAGGACTGCCTCCCAAGGGACTTTCCCAACCAGCGTCCTGAATGCTGGTCTCCAGCCTAACATGACAAACAACCTGAACACTCCGGAACAAACAACTTGTTCTCAGCTGATAAGGACACTGGCCCATTTCCTCTTGTATCTCTTTTATGTTGTTTAGCTATCCCAGACAGAGGAAGAGAAATAACAGTCTAATCTCTTGCATCCATACACTCTCCTCCCAACACAGCAGACTATAAATAACACTCAGCAGCATGGTTGGCTACTGATACCTCTAGTGTGAGCAGAAGTGAGAAAATCCAAACTAAGCGCCTGCGTCATTGCAACCCTTTCAGTTTTGCTGTATCTAACACCATGGTTTCTCCCATTTACACAAATAGTTTTCAGTTTCACCATCCAGAACCCTCAGCATCAGCCCATTCCTGACACGGCTGGGCACACTTATAACTTGCACACACATAGTCACCCACTGTCACACAAGCAAAAATAAATACTGGACAGGAGAAGACAAAAAAGAGTGATTAAAAGCCACCACAAATATGGCCAGTTCAGATTTAATCTGTTAAAATGCACATCCTTAGACTACCATTTTCCAACTTGAGTGTTTCAAGTCGGGCAGCCTTAAACCTCTTGCAGCCAAATAAAAGCAGCCTGGCTTTCAGACGTACTTAGCGACTGATGAAATCTGTGGGATCTGCAAGTGCTCAGCACCTGAAATTATCCCTCTTTTAAAAATGTATATATTTTAAAGGTGCCTAACATTAGAAACCTAAATTTGAAAATTCAGACCCCAATTTTTATCGCTCCCATTTTAATCACAACTAACAACTCAGTCTACACCTTGGTGGACAATCACCTATTATTTGGACACGATTTTCTTGCTCACAGATTTCTGTTGCATTGATGCCAAGTGCTTTCAGATACAAGTTTCCACTAAGAGCAGATTCAGTTGTGGTGGATGCTGAGTTAGTTCATCAGTTTTAAGAGGATTTTTCAGCTTTGCAATAAAACGCTCATGTTTTAGGCATAAAAGCTGTGCAAAATTAACCCCTTTTGTCATGCATTTTTAGCAAAACTGCACTTAGAAGAATAAAGCGAGATTGTTCCAGACATTCTCTTATTATAACAAAAAAGGACCAGACCCTAAGTAAGTGTTCTGAAGTCATATTACAGTTAAGTGATATAGTACAGTCTAAATACCCATCCTTGTCAACAAGTTATACTCCTAATGTTCTGCAGATACTAAAAATATCAGGGACAGGCACAGTGTTATTTACGTCAGTCAAAATACTTTAAACCAAACCCAGTAAAAATCTTGAAGTTCCATTAAAACTGCCACATAATACAAAAATGTCTCTAGCATTTGGCTTCCTTCATCCTTGATAATTAGGTGAGATTTTATGATGCTCATCACATGCTTGCTCAGTGGTTCTCCAAGGCTTTTAGTACCTCTCTGTAGAGCATTAAGACACTTCTGTGTGGCTTTAGAAACAAAGCTAGCTTCTAGCCAGTTTTAAATGTTTTGTCTTAGCAAGTTTGATTAGATGTAGTGCTTCCATTGTACTGAAGTTATGTGTTTTTTGATTAGTAACTGAACAGGGCCCTCTGGCACAGATTTAATAATGTTCCAGGCATCGTAATGCATGAGGCCAAGTACTGATTTTCCACTAACAGCAAGAATTTCATCTCCAGTTTCTGTTTCCAGATTGTTCTGCAGTACCACCTAGGAGCAAAAGGGGGAAAAAGTCAGTGTAAAAAAAAAAAAAAAATCAAACCCACAAAAATTTGCTTTCCACTGTGATGAATAGCAAATAAACCATTCCTCCAACAGCAGCAATTTCAGTACAAGTCATTTATGTTCAGCTCCACTCTAGCAATCTACCCCATGCTGCATCTCACAGAAAATGTTATTTTAACCAAGATAAATCCTTGTTCTCAGAAAAAAGTCTGGTTTTGAAGGAAGCAGCTTGAGTGCATGAAAGATGCTCTGTAGCTACCTCTGTAGCTGTAAGAAAACCTGGTTGATAAAGTAAACATACAGGTTGTATATGGCACGGCTGTATTTTCTCAAACAGAATTTTAACATGGTAATAGGTAGATAATGCAGTAGATTGTAAAACCCAGATAACAGGGACGAACAAACCAAACATGGGTAACAAACTTAGGACAAGCACCCCAGACACAGAAACAGATCCTAGAGAGGGGCACACCCTTCACTGCTGATGAAAGTATGTTTTCTGTAATGATAATTTAACTGACAACATCAGCTATCATGGAGAGGGGAAAAGGACTGTACCTAAGGATATAAATTGATGAGCTTAAAAATTAAACATGCCCTTTACCCTCAGAATCACTTTCTAAAGAGGAGAAAACAAATGCACACACACAGAAATTGATAAGCAGTTCAGGAAATATCAGTTTGATTTTTTTTCCTTGATGAGAGAATATACCACTGAAAAGTAATCCTGTAAAAATGCTAAGCACCTGCAGCTTCATTGAGTTTCATCTTCCTTTAGAAAGTGCTATATTTTTCACTTAACTGAATCCCAGACTAAGACATATTAAAATCACAGCATAGTTCTGGGATTGGTTTCCTTTCTATACACGGTTCATATAAGTTTAACTACCTGCTGACAAACAAATCATCCAAGAGTGGCAGTTTTTGAATACAAACAATCACATATTCTTGGTGAAAGCCAATACTGATATCTAACAAAAAATTAACAAAGACCAAAAAAACCCCGTAAAATTAATAATTGGGTATAATGCAGGATGGTGCTTTGAAACCACACTGATTATCTGCACTGTGCTTCTCTCAGAAAAGAGAATCGTATAAGGCAAGAACTTCTCAAACTGTTATATATGATATTGCTGCTGTAATTTAAGGTCTAGAATAGTGGACAAGCCCAGGAAGGCACTGCATCATATTTAGTAAATCAGATTGCTCCACAAACATTTACTAGCAGATGCAATCCCTAGCCATTTGCAGGAGTGTTTTTTTTAATGACCACTTTGGCTAATAAGTGGTAATAAATGAGGGACACAAAAACCACCCTTGCTTCAGAAAACATCGAGTTCAAGAATTAAAATGTCTGTACAATGCACAAAAGGAAAACTGGGATAATATCCACTGCATTTGCATGCTTGTAGTACCTTTAAATATTCTTTTTACAAGCAAGGGCCTGTCTCCAGCAATGGAAGCTTTTCCACCATCAAGACTGAATCCCAAGCCAGCAGAGGTTTTCAATAATTCAACATAGATGACATCATTCATATCCAGGTTTGGGTCTGTGACAGAATATACACAGCACCTTGTTATGCAGTTAACAGTAAATTGCAAGTTGTGTTTGGTTGGTTTTGTTTTTGCTGCAGTGACAAAGCAATTCAGAGTTCAGTTCATATTCAAACTAGAACATGTTGTCACCCAGTTTCTCAGAAGTGAATGTGTATTATTGCATCTGTGAAGGGGAGACAGTACAAAATGCATTTACGCACAGCGACATTTTCATTTTGCATGTTCAACAAAAGCCTGCCAAGGCATTTTTGTTGGCAAAGTTAAAGCTTAGCAAACTTAGCAAAGACTCTATCTAAACATCAACAAAGTAACTGAAAAAATTACAAAATTAGTGAGTGGAGAGCATCTCTTTCTTTCATTCGTTCCCACTTGCTTATTCAATGTGCTTATTCAATGAGCCACATATATATATTTATATATTTTTATATAATTATAATTATATATAATTATATAATAATATATATAATTTTATATTTTTATATTTTTATATATATTTAAAAAATAACAGTAATGAATGAAATGTTACATTAAACAAACATGTTCCATCCTCTTAAGGAAGAGTTTGTAATCACTCACTAGTGTGAATAATTGTTTCTGGTCTCATATCTATGGAACTAACTATAATTACCTGTAGGTTCATACTTCCTCCTATGTATTGGATGTTCTTAGAATGCAATGTTGCTGTAGCTGACAAAAAAAAATATGATTTTGCTTAGGAGGAAGTAAATCTACAGTTTTGGAAAACAGGACCCTCTTTGCCCTGCATGAATGTAAAAATTATGCAGTCATTATCACAAATTACTGCTACTGTTAAACAACTTCAAATGTTATCTAAAACATTTGAAGATGAGCTTTGCCTTGCAAGATGGAGGCACATTCTTAATAACCCAATACTATGTTGTTTATGAGATAATGTTGCCCCCTAGTGCCTGCAGCCAGCAGATATTCTGCATTTGCCAACGTGCAGGATGCAGGGAGTTCAGGGTAGAGATTCTGAAGTAATTACATATATTACATCCATGGGAGCAATTGCAGAAAGGCTGATTCATTCATTTACAGAGTGCTTCCTATTTCTTTTAAGCTGTATTACAAAGCTGTACTATAAACCCCAGTGAAAGCATAAGACAATGAAAATTGCTACAGAAAAAAAAAAAAACACCCAAAACCAAACCAGAAATTACTATGGCCAACGGTTTAAAAATGGTGAGTGGCAGCTCCATGTCCTGGTTTTGGGGTGCTCTGAGCTGAGTGCCTGGTATTGCCCAGGAAGGCCAGGGAAGCCAAATCACCAAATCTCTCAGCAATGAGCTGTAACCACTGCCCACTCCCTCCCAGGGACACTGCAGCAGTGCAGGACTGAAGCAGGTCACCCTCCTGCTCCCTAAGCAGTGGCATACAGTCAGACAGGTACTAAAGGGTTTTGTGTCTTAATTCTAAAAAAAATTTGAGAGATCTGTTTGTAACACCCCAAATACAGCCTTCACACTGAAATGCTGCTTTGTTCCCAAACAGGAACTTACCATTCCACTGATACATTTCTACTTAAACCATTTATCCCTAGTTTCCTATGGGATGGCTGACTTGGATTTGACTTAACTCCATTTACTGTAATATCAAAAGAATTTTTTCTGTGTTTTTAGTAGAAACAGTATGAAATCTGCTATTACAAAGACCAAGTTCAGTCCCTATGAATAACAAACTGCAGGGCTTGGGGGTTTCTTGGAGTTTGGTGGAGTTTTTCTTTTTTGGTTGGTTGTTTTCTTGCACTGACTGCTGTTATTACTTTAAAGGAGTTTATCCTGGATTGGAAGAATATGTGGGATCACTAACTTTAGCAGAAATTGGATTAGGCCCTAAATGTCCTTATAAGTTTCTGCCTAGTTATGATATTAAAAAAAACCCCAAAAAAACCCCAAAAACCCCAAAAACCCCAAACTGTGTTTAGGCTCCAAAGAGAACAAATAAAATTTAAAGGTAATTTCATTTGCTCCCTTTAATCACACAAGGCACAGATGCTTTTAATCTAAAACACATGGATATTTTTCCCCTTCAGTCTGCTCTGCAAGGGAATCCTTCCAACTGCTCTTGGACAAAGATCATACCTGTTCCTATTTCCATGGAAACATCCTTTCCAGACCCCACACATTTTCTGCCAGTAGCTGATATCTCAAGTCTGGAGGAATTGTTTGCTTTGTCTTTTTCCTTCTGGATGACAATGACCGTATATTTGTATAGTCTTGCCTGATGGAGAACATTCAGGACATCCCCATGGACCAAGCTCGCAAGAGACTTGCCATTGATTGACAGAACAAGATCTCCTTGATGAATAGTCCCTTCTTGAGATGCCACTCCCTTTGAAAACACTCTGTGGACCTACAAGAAAGATTGCAACTTAGGGATGCTTTAACTTTATGACCACACATAATGCTCTACAGGCCAAGGTGAACATGAAGTCCATACCAAAGTTTGCAATCAGTGCCCACTGCCTGGATATCAAGCACGCAACATTTGCTCCAACAAACACCCTCAAATAGTAAGCCTTAAGTGACTGGACAAGAACTGCAGTTAGGGATGGGGGGGGGAAGCAGAGGAAAAGATGCTATTATTGCCAAATTAAATATTAAAGCCAAAGACAACCAAAACCAGCTAGAGAATGTAGTATCACAAATCACTTATGCTTTCACTGAACTCCTCAAAGGTCTTCAATTAACATACTTCAAATGACACAAAGGTTAACTTCACATCCATGCTACAGCAAAGTCACCAAGAACAACATTGTGGTGTGCAACATTTGCTCCCCAAATTCCCACTGACTGGGATATGCATCCTGTGCTGTTTTCAAATGCATACTTCTAAGTGGTGCACAGCATCTGTGCACAGAAAGGCTTTGACTTACTGCAACTGTACAAGTATTTAATTGTCCATCTCAATTTGGCTGATCAAATACGATGCAAATAGATGCAAAAGGATGATTTAGTGGCTTGAAATGCATCTTTTCTAGAGAAAAAATACTTTATTCAGAGTGGATTAAACTTTGAGTAAACTCCAGCAAGTGCAGCTGAGATTTATATCAGTGCCATTTACAGAAAGGAACTGACTAAAAGAGTCAAGACCCGATATTTAAAGACTTGCCTATCAGGCACTGTAATTTTAGCAGCTAGAATATGGTTTCCCATGAACACAGTTCTAGGTCCACTGGACAAAGGTTCAAGGCAACAAATCTGTGGACACAGTTCTGCGTGGCATTTTCTCTAGGAATTTCTCCTAATACTCAGACCAACAGCGAGGAATCAGAAGCCTTTTGGCTCCTGTTTCTTCTCATTGCAGGGCCATGCTGAGATGGGCACCTACCACAACCCTACAGGTCCAAGATGATAAATTTCCAGCCAGTCTAAGCAGGCATTCAAAGCTGGAATAGCAGCTTCAATGACAGATGTAGACACCCAAATGCAAGAGGTAATTGGAATACAGGGGTCATGTCCAAAACGTCTGCTGCCTTCCCTCACATGCCCAACTCCTCAGTACATTGAAGCTCACTAGGCATTTCTATTTCTGCACCCAAGTGTGGGCAGAACAGCCCACCTAAGCAGCTCAGCACCTAATGCCAACCCTAAATCCAGCTAGGGCCTGGAAACCCAGTAGGTCAAGGACGTTAAAATGTTCCCCAAGAGGCCCACCCGAGGAGCATACTTTACACACACTGAACAAAGAGGACCTGGAAAGAGCAGGAGCTGATGCTCTTTTGGTCTCATGGCTAATAGCATTCAGGAGAAAGACTTCATCAGCTACTCGGCCTGAGAGTGCTCAAGATCATATTTTTAGGTAGTGTCCCAGTCTTTAGGTGAGGAGCTCTCTGGGGTGGGACACTCTTGAGCCTTCCCCTTGCTCACAGCTGACACTGTGAGTGTTTGGGCCAGAGACAGGGAACACAACCTTTGTAGTGAGAGAAGTGGAGTCTGGTCCCTAGACTGTGACCACATTCTAACTCAATGACTGCTTAATGTAAAATACATTTACTTATACTGGTCTTGTCTAAGAGCAAAAACCAGAGCATCCCTGCAAGGGCTGCTGCAGGCCCCAAAGACTGAGGAAATACCCTTCTTCTAATCTCAGCTCTTAATGGATCTTTCTTTCAGAGCAGAATTTAAATGCATGTCTTGTGTAAAGAAATTGTCACACGGGACAAGACGGTTGTCTTGGATTTTTCTCACTGATCTGTTTTTGAACAGTATTTCAATTGCTTGGTATCACTTTTTACACACCAACATCACTTAATGGAACACAATATCTTTGGTTCAGAATGCTGTAAAAGGCTTTTTTTTTTTTTTTTTTTTTAAATAAAAACCCAACCCTCACTTACTGACAACCAACAGGTCTTAACATCAAAACAAATTTGTGAAGTGAAATCCAGAATGTTTGCTGAGGTCTCAAATATTCTCAGGATTTGCAAAAAACCTTCAAAAACTTTGCTGCACAGAGTTCACTTTCAAAGGCTGCAAATGAAAATCTCCCCTAAAAGGCTGCATGCACTGCAACTGCATGCATAATTTTATTTACATGCATAGGATTTAGACCTAGCCAATCCCATCCAGTAACAGACTTTTAAAGACTGAAAACATAATTGGCATCCATCTCCAATAATAATTATGCTTCCCAGGCACCCTTTGATTTCAGTAGCAGACGGTATGCAGTTGCCTCTGAGAGATGCTGTTTTATGACTGTGAATGACTTGCAGTGAGTCTTGATAAACGAGCACTTGATCTAATCACCAGTCTCCTTTAAAGTGAGCTTTGCGAAAAAAATTACTTCCAGCCATCACTTACTGTGACTGATTGCTGTTCCAGATCTATTCCTCCAGCAACACTACATCCCAGGCCAGCTCCTTCTTTGCACAAGACTACAAAATATGCATCGTCTTTGCTCTAGCAGAAAAATGGGGGTGGAAGAGAAGGGGAAGGAGGAGAAAAACAAAACCAAAGATCAAGACCAAGTTCCTGCAAAAATGACAAATTCCCAGTACTCTCAGATTATGGCAGGTGAAAAAAAGCAACTCAAGGAATTAAAACTGAGACGTAAAATGCATTTCTGTTCATGCTACAGATGAGTAACAGCCGTATAGGAGAACTCAGGTGACAGCAAAGATTTCTTCAGTCAGTCCAAGGCTAGAAAGCAGAGTCAAAATTAGGATAGTGGAAGGGTATTAAACCTTGGGCAGCCTAATTTTCACAGGCTGTAATCAACTTTGTGTTGCTGGACATTTTGAAGTCAAAACTGAATAGTTCCCATACACCTTTCTGGACCAAGCACTGTACTTTCCAGGAAATTGCTAACATTTTTTATCTCGTTTCTCCTTCCTCTTGAAAGGCAGTTACAAAGATGTAATGGAAGGCAGTTACGTCAACCTCTTCTCAGCAGCGCTGGACAATCTTGCAAGGGGCAGTGACTACAAATTGAAGCTTGGGAAGGTTAGATGGGACAGCAGGAAAAACTGTTTCACTTGGGAGATGAAAGTAATGAGCCTGTTAGTAATCCAAACAGGACTAAGCTGTGCTGTTGTGGAAATGGGAGCATCTAGTACAGGAAAGGGACTGGTGCAGGTCTGCACCAGGGCTGAACTTGGCTCCAGACCCGAATGAAGATGTAAAGCTGATTTCTTTGAAGTGATGGGCTGCTGCTAAAATACAGAATTTGCCATGAGAGAGAAGCAGTCCTGTCCAGCAAGCCTGGTGTCATCTTCTGAATGGTTATTAGGACAAACCAGACACTGTTACAGAGACCGCATTTTGCAGTGTAAGGGGGACTATAAGCAAGCATCTGGTGGAGCAAGGGGATAGTAACCGTCTGTGAGGCAGAGCATCAGAAGTGGGGAGTAGAAAGCAGGTGTCTCAGCTTTTCCCCAGGATCCCATCCAACATCAGTCATTTCCAGAAACTGCCAATACTAAAATTAATGGCACATCATTAGAAATCAACCTCTTAATCTATTTAGCATTAAATGACATATTTAGTTCACTAAACTCAACATTTTAACTCAGTTTGCCTTTTCATTTTGTTTCAAAAAGTACAGGGAACCACAAATTATTATCACTGTTTGGCGAAACAACAGTCAAATTCTTGGCCTCTCTGTGTGTGTGTTTGCCAAATAGTGGCCCTGGAAGATTTTTTGCATTAGAGGCATCCCTGCAAAGCACAGAGCCAATGTCAGAAACTAATGCCACCCTGCTCCACATCACTGATCCATCAGGGCTCAAGGAGAGAGAACGCTCTAAATGCAGCTCAGCCAGCAGTTATGCAGACCAGATGGCAGTTTCCCCTCCAGTGCTGTCATCATTTTATCAACTTCTGTTCTGATTTAAGAAGGGTGTGGACATATCCCAAACACACAAATGCTGCAAACAGGGAAGTAATGTTCTGGCAATCATTTCACTTTGGTGGCCTTCTTTAAACACCTAAATAATTAAGCAGTTTATCTTAATGCAATAACCAGTTTCCATAGAACACAACAAAAAGGGCACAGGAATCTCTTACCCTCCAGCAGCCACTTTCTGTCATTGCAAGGCACCAGTTCAGCATTAAACAAGATAAATTCAATTTCCGTGATCTCAGCTTCTAACAAAAGGCAGGTGCTTCCAGGCACAGAGAGGAGCATAGCTTCCCTTGTGTGGTAGAGAAAGTGGATCTGACCCAGATGGTTGGTGGAAAGTTAAATTCTGATTTGTAATTATTGGCAAACCCAGGAGTTTCTCAGCTGTAAAAGTGACTGAAATGGAGACATACTTTTCCACTTAAAATAGGTCTATTTATTGTGGCTCAAAACTGCTTTTGCACTGGACAAACAATACCCTTTCTTATACAAAAACCACTCAAATATATTATGGGTTTATAGCAGGCATTCAAAACCCAGCAGAAGTAAAACTACCATCAACTGTAACCTACTGCAGGACTACTGGAGGAGCTCTGAAATTGTCTGGAAGATAATTTATCCACCATTAAGAAAACCCTTAGAAATACCACCAATAATTTAGTTTTATCTTCTTTTTTTTACCTTTGCTTGTGCTTTGACTTCTTGGAGCATAGCAGCAACGTCACATTTTGGTACTGCTGCTGACAAAACAGATTGTAGTTTTTGCTGGTCCAGGCTTGAGACAAGCAGCTGATCCAAGCTAGAATGAATATAAAAATATAAAAGACATCTTTATCTTTCTAGACTGTGTAGAGATACATTTCAGGTATACAATATAATTTGTACTAGGGTAAGCGATGAAAGGCCAGCTCATTAACAAGCAGAAATTCTGAAGACAGGTAAGAAATGGCATATGCTGGGAGAATGGGAAGGGGCAGAGAAGACAATTTAAGAATAACTCTGAAAATCAGTCCCTGTTCTGTTCTGTTCCCCTCCTCCTTTCCCAATGATTTTAGCAACAGATATTAACAAAAACAAGAAGACAGCTACTTCCGAGGACTGCTTCTGGCAGGACAACAAGCTTTTTTGTCACTGCAGGCTGTGCTGGCAGCCAGCTCCAGGGCAGGCAGGAGGCAGTGGCTGCTGTGCCATAACACGGCCAAAACCCGACTGAAAACAGCTAGAGGGGACGCAGAAAAAGAGGCTGGCCCTGCCAGGATAAAGTGTTTCATCCCGTACTGAAGCATGGCCACCACCAGACAACGGCGCAATAGTTCTGAGAGATCAAAAGAGCACAAAGAACAGCACAGAATCGTGAGGGGAATGGGGGCTGGGACCAAAGCTGAAATGTGCTTTGGTGCAGGCCTGGGGCAATGGGGAAGCTTTTCCTAGGGAGAGGCTTGTGGGGATGAAAATGAAACAGCGGTAGCAAAGCTGACACCAACCTGACAGACCAGCTGTTTTCTGAGCACTTCCCATCTGGAGAGCCACCATGGGGCACATTGTCATCTGAAGTGGACCTCGGCATCCCCAAGCCACTGTCTTTAGGGCTGCTGGTGTCCATCCCCATCCCACCCACCTCAGTGGGGCTGCAGCAAGCCAGCAGGGCTACATTGCTCTGGAAGGGTGAAGGAGGAAGGGCTCTCCGGGGTGTGATTTCCAGCTCCATTTTGAAGCATGCAGGCTGCGGCGGCCCTGAGAAGCCCTCTCTGCACAGCTTGTCCAGGTTGGACAAGCTCCCACAGCCTGGAGCGGGACAGCAGTGGCCACCCCAGGCCCCGGCTGCAGCGAGGCTGAGGGGGGAAAGGCAGACAGGTCTGCCCCAGCACCACCCTCCTCACTCCTCTGGGACTTTCCTTCCCCCTTGCCACCCCCTGCCACATGCGTCAGCTCCGTACTGGTGGGTGACTTGGCCACGTTGTCAGCCAGGCTTGGGCTGCTGCCATAGGAGCTCAAGCTGTGCCACAAGGAGGCCTGCAGTGTCTCGGTGGGGCTGGCTGCGGCAGCCATCCCACCACACGACCTCCTGGCGAGGGGGTACCTCGCAGCCGAATGTATATCAATAGCCTTCATGATGGGCTGGTCAAAATTTGCCAGGTTTTCAAAGGATTTGATCCTTTGTTTGACAGAGGAGAATGAGGTAGGTTCATGCAGCCAGTTCAGCTCATAGTAATAGTAATTCCTCCTGAAGCTCCTCAGCTTATCAGCAGCTGGGCAGCTGATGTCACTGGCTGAGGGGGATGTGTCATGCATCCCAGCAGTGTGCCCAGGTGGCCAAGAAGGCCAACAGCATCCTGGCTTGTGTCAGGAATGGTGTGGCCAGCAGGAGCAGGGAGGTGATTGTCCCCCTGTACTCGGTGCTGGTGAGGCTGCACCTGGAATACTGTGTCCCGGTTTGGGCCCCTCACTACAAGAAAGACATTGAGGTGCTGGAGCATGTTCAGAGAAGGGCAACAAAGCTGGTGAAGGGTCTAGAGCACAAGTCTTATGAGGAGCGGCTGAGGGAACTGGGATTTTTTAGTCTGGAGAAGAGGAGGCTGAGGGGTGACCTTATCGCTCTCTACAACTACCTGAAAGGAGGTTGTACTGAGGTGGGTGTTGGTCTCTTCTCCCAAGTAGTTAGAGATAGGACGAGAGGAAATGGGCTCAAGCTGCGCCAGGGGAGGTTTAGGTTGGAAATTAGGAAAAATTTCTTCACGGAAAGGGTAGTCAAGCATTGGAACAGGCTGCCCAGAGAGGTGGTAGAGTCACCATCCCTGGAAGTGTTCAAAAAACAGGTAGATGTGGCACTTTGGGACATGGTTTAGTCTACTCTTAATTGGTTTAGTGTGGACTTGGTAATGTTAGGTTAATGGTTGGACTGGATGATCTTAAAGGTCTTTTCCAACCTAAACGATTCTATGATTCTATGAGATGGGCAGGTCAGCCTGCAGCAATCCTGCCAGGCAGACAGTAAGGGCAGAAAAGCGCTGATGCAGCCATGGGCACAGTCAGTTGCAAGAACATCTCCCCTAGCTCTTTTTAAGAGGGTGAGGTGATTGAGATTTTAGCAGAGAGTGAGGTGATTGAGATTTTAGCAGACCTCTGCAAATTTCCTCCCAGTCTAGGGTCTCTGGCTGCAGCTCTGATAAAAAGACATGAGGCTGCACTTCTTGCTGCTCCCCTTTCTCAAAGGGTGCCATTAGGCTCAGCTTTCTGTATAGAGAATTAAAAAAAAAAAAAAAAACAAAACCCAAAACAAAAAAAAACAACCAAACCTTAACGATCGTGCTACTTCCAGCACACAGAATAATGTTTCCTAGGTATTAAATACCACTTTGGAATGTCTTTATTTAAATGTTTTCTTTTTGGTGAACTCTTAAGTATAAATTCCCTCCCTGTTACACCAACCAACTGGTGAAAACAAAGTCTCAATTGATTTTATTGTAAAACCACTCCAGCATGTTTCTGCTTTAACTAACCTTAATCTGCCATCCATTTTAGCCACTGATCCTGGGGCCAGGCTGTGAATGTATATCCCTGGAGAACTGTTTTCCAGTGTGAGATAACAGGCACCAATGCCGAGCCCAACACCTGGCTCTGTGAAAAACAAAAAGTAAAAAGAAAAGTAGTTATCCTCCCCAGATTGTAATCACACAGGACACACATCTTTCTGTTCCCACATCCCATCTGAGACCAAGACTCATGTACTGTTTCAGGGCTGGCCTTGGGTGCAGTCAGTCAGGAAGCCAAGACCAACAGTAGAAATCAAGATTGAAAATATCTGATCCTGACTGTTTTCCGAGATCCATCATTGAGAGGACTAGCTCTACTCCCGGCAAATTTTCTGTGTGCCATGGGAGCAGCCTGGAAATGTCGCACATGGTCTGATCTGGTCCGAGGCACAAAGGAGTGTGGGCAGCAATCCAATAAAGATGTCACTTAAAATTATTGCAGAAAACGTGAGCACAGAAGATGCTGCCAAATGTACTGCTCTCCTTTGTTAAATATCTGCATGGTATCCCTCAGCAGAGAGACATGAAGAAAGGTGAGGAGTTACCTCTGGTTCAATGATTTCCTGTCCACTTTCACCTCTGCTTTCCTTCAGGTAACAGCATTCCTGAAGTAGGAATTGCTGGACGTCTTACCTTCTCTCTCCAGATTTTTAATCCAACCTTTAAAATCATCACACGAGCCTTTAAAATAGGCATATTTGTCACACCACATATAACATATGCTCGAAGTTTATCATAGAATCATAGAATAGTTTGGATTGGAAGGGACCTTTAAAGGTCATCTAGTCCAACCCCCCCTGCAATGAGCAGGGACATCTTCAACTAGATCAGGTTGCTTAGAGCCCCATCCAACTTGACCTTGAATGTTTCCAGGGATGGGGCATCATCTTTGATATTCCTGACGTTTGGCCAGAATAAAGGACTCGCCCTCTCTAAAACAAGTATATCGTGCTGATACTCATTCAGTTTTACAATTCCCCATGAGCACAAACATTTTCCATCAGAGCTCCCCAGAGATGGGGTTGGGGTTATATTTTTGCCCAGACAAGTGCATCGCTTAGAATTCAAGCACTTTGCTCACGGATGCTCAGCTCTGAGCCAGCTGGGCTGCTCTCAGGATTCCCAGGCAGAGGCAGATCACTGACAAAACAAGAGCAACTACTAACTCGCCAAGGCTGGCACCAACCCAGGTAGAGCAAATCACCCCTGCCCAGGGTAACAACCGCCCCCAGGATGACACCCCCAGTGACACCTCATGCCCCCAAACCCCATCACTCAAATAAATATAGGAACTACAGCCAGGAAACTGCAACAAAATAGTTTGTGAAGGCAGGAGCTGGGCAATGCCAGATATACATGTGCCTGTCTGTAGTACATCTGCCTCTTTCCTTGGATGCTCACATTATAAACCAGCTTCTAATTACATCCTCACTTTCTGTTTTTACCACAGTGAGTTTGGACGAGGCCAAAAGGGAAAAGAATTAACAAACATGCAGCAACCCTAAACATTTCCTAACTTTCACTCGGTTTTGCAACACAATCAAGACAGACGTACCCTCCTCAGAGGGCCAATGGATTAGTGCTTGCAGATGATTTTAACTTCCCAACCAACGCTTTGTGCATAGTGAAGTTTCTGTATTTAACACAGATACTACAGCCTGCTGTAACCACTCCACCAGCTACAAAGATACAATCATCCCTCTGGCAGGCCACAACAGGGGCTGCAACCCCAGAAACTGCCTCGGGTGGCCAGGACAGCCCCCAGCAGCAGCCCTGAAAGCAAACATTATTTTAACAGTCAGGAGAATGGATGGGACTGCCTTCTGCATCTATTCACATTACTGGCTTTTCCCAGCAGCAAATCAGCCCCGAAGCTGCTGCTGCAGCCAAAATGGGTCAGGATTTGCCCCAAGTTGCAACTTCATAAGATGTTGCCAAATGTAACACAGTTGCAATCCAACATGGGACATGACAGCAGAGGGAAAAAATATATACAAATTTATTTTTTTAAATTAAAAAACTAATGGAGATTGCAAGCTCTCATCCTCCATTCCGTGTCAGGATACCACCCCGCAACTTTTCTGCCTAAGGACATCCCTGGGACCCCTCGCACCTCCATCACACCACGACAACAGTGCAGATATTAATTGATTTCTCCTCCCTGCGGGCTCAGGAGGGAGCTTCCCACAGCCCCTTGCCCTGACTCAGCCTCCGAGCAGGGATTGATGCTGCCACCCAAAAGGTGACCATGGGTAGCCCAGCCCAGCCCAGCAACCAGTCAGAATTGAATCGATTAACACAGAAGCAGGTAAGGGCATTCACTGTCACACATCGCCCTAGTTGAGAGGACTCCCTGGCACAAATATAGGGGCACCCTCCTGCCGAGGAATTAAGGGATATCTCTAGATCAACTGCCCTTGTCCTTATGGGTGATTTTAACTTCCCAGGCATCAACTGGAAATATCATACAGCGGACACAAACAGGTCGAGGAAATTCCTGAAGCGCATTGAAGATAACTTCTTGGTGCAGGTACTAAGGGAGCCGACTAGGAAAGGTGCCCTCCTAGACTTGTTGTTTGTAAACAGAGAGGGACTCGTGGGCAAAGTGGTGATTGGTGGCTGTCTTGTTCACAGTGACCATGACGTAGTTGAGTTTCAAATCGTTGGAGATAGGAGAAAAACTTCCAGCAAAACTTCGACCCTGGATATGGGGAGAGCAGACTTTGGGCTGCTGAAGGAGCTAGTTAGTAAGGTCCCCTGGGAATCTGCTTTTGAAGGTATTGGGGTCCATGAATGCTGGTCACTTTTTAAGAGCCATCTCTTAAGAGTGCAGGAGCAGGCAATTCCAAAGTGTCAGAAGTCAAGCAAGCGGGGCAGAAGACCAGCTTGGCTGAGCAGGGATCTTCTAGAACTTAGGCAGAAAAGGAAAGTGTACGGACATTGGAAGCAAGGACAGGCTACAAAGGAGGACTACAGAGATGCCGTTCGCCACTGTAGGGAGAAAATTCATGTGGCCAAAGCTCGATTAGAGTTCAAGCTGGCCAGCACTGTGAAGGACAACAAAAAGGGCTTTTTGAAATACGTTAATAGCAAAAGGAGAATCGGAGATAACATTGGTCCATAGCTTGATGGGGTCAGTCATCTCACAAATAGGGATGTAGACAAAGCGGAGACATTTAATGGCTTCTTCGCCTCCGTCTTCAACACTGATGATGGGCCCTGGGACCCCCGGAGCCCTGTGTTGGAAGACCCTGACTGGGGGGATGATAAACTCCCGGTCAACCCTGAACTTGTTCAAGACTTGCTGCTCCAGCTGGATGCACATAAGTGTATGGGGCCTGACTGGATTCATCCCAGGGTACTGAAATCACTGGCCGATGTTATCGCGGGACCTCTCTCCATTATTTTTCAACGGTTGTGGGAGTCTGGAGAGGTCCCAGTCAACTGGAAGCTGGCAAATGTTGTCCCAATTTTCAAGAAGGGTAAGAAGGAAGACCCTGGTAATTACAGGCCTGTCAGTCTCACTACAGTGCCTCGTAAAATTATGGAGAAGGTTATTCTGGGAGTTATTGAGAAACACTTGAGAGACAATGCAGTCATTGGTCGTAGCCAGCACGGGTTCACGAGGGAAAAGTCCTGCTTAACCAACTTAATTTCCTTTTATGACAACGACACCCATCTAGTTGACCAAGGGAAGCCAGTAGGTGTGGTGGTTTTGGATTATAGCAAAGCTTTTGATACTGTCTCTCACAGTATCCTTCTGGACAAAATGTCCAGCACACAGCTAGACAAGTCCATAATATGTTGGGTGAGCAACTGGCTGACAGGTTGGGCTCAAAGAGTTATAGTAAATGGGGTTACATCAGGCTGGCAGCCAGTCACCAGTGGGGTTCCCCAGGGCTCAATTTTAGGGCCAGTGCTCTTTAATGTTTTTATAAATGATCTGGACTGTCGTGGTTTAGCCCCAGCCAGCAACTAAGCACCACGCAGCCACTCGCTCACTCCCCCTACCCCGATGGGATGGGGGAGAGAATCGGAGGAGTAAGAGTGAGAAACACTCCTGGGTTGAGATAAGAACAGTTTAATAATTGAAATAAAATAAAGTAAAATAATAATAATAACAATATAATAATAACAGTAATAATAATATACAAAGCAAGTGATGCACTATGCAATTGCTCACCACCCGCCGACCAATACCCAGACAGTTCCCGAGCAGCGATCGCTGCTCCCCGGCCAACCCCCCCAGTTTATATACTGAGCATGACGTCATATGGTATGGAATAGCCCTTTGGTCAGTTTGGATCAACTATTCTGGCTGTGGCCCCTCCCAGTTTCTTGTGTACCTGGCAGAGCATGGGAAGCTGAAAAAGTCCTTGACTAGCATAAGCAGTACTCAGCAACAACTAAAAACATCAGCGTGTTATCAACATTCTTCTCCTACTAAATCCAAAACACAGCACTATGCCTGCTACTAGGAAGAAAATTAACTTTATCCCAGCCGAAACCAGGACATGGACGCAGGAATCGAATGTACGTTAAGTAAGTTTGCCAATGATACTAAACTAGGAGGAGCTGTGGACTCCCTCGAGGGTAGAGAGGCCTTACAGAGAGATCTGGATAGACTAGGGAGCTGGGCAATCACCAGCTGTATGAAATTTGACAAGAGCAAGTGCAGGATTCTCCACCTGGGATGGGGTAATCCTGGTTGTATGTGCAAATTGGGGGATGAGAGGCTGGAGAGCAGCCCCGTGGAAAAAGATCTGGGGGTTTGGGTTGATGGCAAGTTGAATATGAGTCAACAGTGTGCCCTGACAGCCAAAAGGGCCAACTGTGTCCTGGGGTGCATCCAGCACAGCATAGCTAGTCAGTCGAGGGGGGTGATTGTCCCACTCTACACTGCACTGGTGCGGCCCCACCTCGAGTACTGTGTGCAGTTTTGGGCACCTCAGTATAAGAAGGACATCAAACTATTCGAGTGTGTCCAGAGGAGGGCAACCAAGATGGTGAAAGGTCTTGAGGGCAAGACTTATGAGGAGTGGCTGAGGTCACTTGGTTTGTTCAGCTTGGAGAAGAGAAGGCTGAGGGGTGACCTCATCATAGTCTACAACTTCCTCAAGGGGGGCAGTGGAGGGGGAGGTGCTGATCTCCTCTCTCTGGTGACCCGCGATAGGACACGAGGAAATGGAATGAAGCTGTGTCAGGGGAAGTCCAGATTGGACATTAGAAAAAAGGTTCTTCACTGAGAGGTTGGTCGGTCACTGGAACAGCCTCCCCAGGGAAGTGGTCACGGCACCAAGCCTGTCAGAGTTCAAGGAGCATCTGGATGACTCTCTTAGTCATATGGTTTAGTGTTAGGTAGTCCTGCGAGGAGCAGGGAGTTGGACTCGATGATCCTTATGGGTCCCTTCCAACTCGAGATATTCTATGATTCTATTGTCCTCCTTTTTTTTTTTTTTTTAGGATCCTCCAGTTATTTCTCCAGCTCTGGCATGAGACAGACCAGCACCACATCACAAGAAATCCCCTGTAAGCCTTTCGATGACTTTCATCTATTATTCACTTACCACAAATCCTTGCCATTAACAAACTGCACTAAGGGAATCTGAACTTTCAAAGCCACAAATCTCCTAATAATTATGTCCACTTTATAAATGCTTCAGGATTAGCAATGTCATCTGGTTAGAAATTCAAAGCTATTCTTCATTATTGGATTGAACCTGCCTGCAAAGAGCAAAAAGATTGATAATACTGCCACTGATTTCAATGGTGCAGGAGCATTCATCAGACAACATTCTCCTCCCAGACACATCAAGCCCAGTGGCATAAATTTATGCTGTGCTACTGTGCCAAAGGCCCAGAAACCTCCCTCGAGCACACTAACACCAATCCTAGAAGACAGCGTTGGAGTAAACTTGACTGCAAGCATGCTCGGGCTTCACGCTGGCTCCTAGCATGCAAACCAAAGGCAGTTTTACAACTATCTGCTCTGTATATTAAGAGTGCCTTTAGTTGCTTTGAAAAATAAGAGCTTATTTAGTCAGTACATTGGCTTCTTCAAAGTCTTCAAACTAATTAGCCATACTGAGTTATTATTAAAATACAGATCTTACATGCAATAACGCTTGACGATAACAGAGCTGGTGCTTTGGTATCAAAGCTATAGAATTAGCACAAACTTTGTCAGATGCATTTCCTATAGGCCCCAAATTATATTTCAAACTGAATATTTTCCTTTCCTGCAGTGGATGTGGGAATTCCCTTACTTCATTTGTAAGTCAAAGCAATAATTGTAACCCATGTACAGATCAAGAGTTTGAATATTCAACAGTGAGATACAGTGTGAGGGGATGGAAGACACACACACAACAGAAGACACTGAAAACAAAAATGAAAACTGAAGTAAAAAAATAAAGAAGGTAAAAAATAGTTGCTGTACTACAGACGAGCCATACAGCTGTTCCAGATCAACTTTTACAGGATGGAGTTGTGTGTGTGGGAGGGCTGTGTGTGTGTGCTTAATTTAATGCAAAGGGCACACTAGCCAGAGGCAAAGCCTCCCTCGTAGATGCAGATAGGCTCTCAGACAAAACAAAGCTTACAAACCGCCCCCACAAGATATGCAAAGCCCAGAGAAGCAGACTGCAAGGTTCACAAATTTTAATTCCAAGAGTTTCTGCCCATCCCTGCTTCTTACAGAGCAGGTTTATTTGGCAGATAAGCCTTTGCTACTTAAAAAAAAAAAAATCAAAGGCAACAGCATCACAGGAAAAGAAATTTCCTTTCCCTTTTTGACTTTCATTTGTCTGCTCTAGCTGCAGTTGTGCAGGTTTACTTACAGCAGAGATCAGCAGGTATGCATCTGAGGGCTCAGCACTGCTTCTGCTCCCTCCAAACCAGCTTCCTCTCCTCCTCCACCACTGCCTGAGCCCGCCTGCCCCACCCACAGCACCCCAGCACTTGCAAGAGCTCTTCAAGCTCAATTGCCTCCCCAAGGGAATCACTATTCTCTTGCTCCATAGGTGTTACAAATCACATTTCTGAATTTCAGAGCAGAACCTGGCAGTGACTGCAGGAAAAAAGATGCAAGTCCCCGCAGAGGGGGGAAACTAAAAATTCCCATTACAAATCATCACATCTACTCCGTTATTAGCTTATAACATGTCATATAGCTCATTTCCTTCCCCGCCCCTTGCTAAACTTTCACTGAAGGTATTGATTGGACTTGCCTGCATGTTCTCACATAAGACTGAATTCAATTAAATGAAACACAACCAACAAGATAGCAGGTATTGGATATCTGCTTAAAAATAACAATTAGCAACATGTACAGGCAGTCAGTATAACCCGAAACGAGGATACTCTGTAACGTATCTTGTAACTGCTATCTGTACAGAAAAAGCCAGAAGCAGACTTTAACCAGCAACTGTCTGCAAGTAGCAGGACAACAGCAGAGCACAACAACTACTGACGCTTATTTCACGCAGTAGATCAGAGTTTAATCTGAGCAGCAGCCACATAAATCCAGAGGGGCTCTATTAAAAACCAGTGCAGTGACTCATCCCATATAGAGAAGCATAAGTTCAGAGTCTGGGCATCTATATATTCCTTAAGAAAGCCTTTTGTTTAGTGACAAGAATTTCTTTGTTGGACAAGCTGGGGGGGCCAGATCACATCCCTGTGGCAGAACATTACTGCTCCTCTAGCAATGCAAAAGGGCGTTAGACAGCCCACATGCAATGCCAGAGAAATATTAGCTGTAAATGTGTATGCCAAGCAACTCTGCCATAGGGACTTTAATGCAGTACTATTTTCAGTCTTACCAAAAAAGCCACTGCAACTCACCATACCCTAGAGCAGCCCTAAGACTGTCCTAATTCACACAGCTCCAAAAACTCCAGCAGCAAAATCTTGAGACCCCCTCACCTTGCAAAAACCAAAAAAACCACACCAAAAAAAAAAAAAATCAACAGGCACTTTGTCACCTGCCCGACAAGACAAGGATTTCCTTCCCGGAGTGCAGTGATGGCTCAGAGCCACCACAGCTCCTTCACAGCCCTTCAGGAAGCTTTGCCAAGAACAGCACTGGGCCTTTTTTTCTGACACGAGCTGCCATTAATCAGGATGCAATAAGACTGTCCTTGCCGCCATCGAAGACAGGCGTCCTCAACCCGGACTCGAAGCATAGCAACAACTGTCACAGGGACTTCAAGTTTCCACTTACAACAGCTAAAAATCAACCTTATGTTGTGGTTTAAACCAGTAGGGAGCTAAACACCACACAGCCATTTGCTCACTCTCCCCCGCACCCCAGTGGGATGGGGGAGAGAATCAGAAAAAAAAAAAAAAAAAAATTTGTGGGTTGACATAAAGACAGTTTACTAGGACAGAAAAGGAAGGGAAAATAATAATAATAATAATATACAAAATGCACAATGCAATTGATCACCACCTGCTGACCAATACCCAGCAAGTTCCCAAGAAGCAATTGCTGCCCCACAGGCAACTCCCCCCAGTTTATATACTGAGCATGACATCATATGGTATGGAATAGCCCTTTAGTCAGTTTCCATCAACTATTCTGGCTGTGCCCCCTCCCAGTTTCTTGTGCGCCTGGCAGAGCATGGGAAGCTGAAAAGTCCTTGACTAGCATAAGCAGTACTTAGCAACAACTAAAAACATCAGTGTGTTATCAGCATTCTTCTCATACTAAATCCAAAACACAGCGCTATGCCTGCTACTACGAAGAAAATTAACTCTATCCCAGCCAAAACCAGGACAGTATCCACCCCTTATTCTATACCATCTACATCATGCACAGGTCCTACCCTTTCCAATGCATTCTAATTAATCACCACCACTTTCCCTGTCTTTTGATGTATACACACAGATACATTCCCTTAGTCTATGGCCCATCCCTCTAAAATGTCCATTGAGTTAATTTAGTCCACGACGTTGGGTTCCATCTGTCATCACAGTCTTTCAGAGCAGGAGAGATGGTGTGCGGTGTTGGACTGTTGCATGCTGAAGCCAGCTTCGTTCCAACACTGCTGCACTTTGCTCGGTTTCATCAAAGTTCATTCTTCATTAAGCCGGGCAATTCTTACTGTAATACCATTGATGTGGCATATAGCAACCATAAAAGAGATGCCATACAGTATTATATAGCAATTCACATCATACCATTCAGTTCATTGGCTGTTTTCACCCAAAATCAAATCCCCTTGAGGTACACATTGGATTTCCCCATCCTTCCGCATCACCCACCAAGTGCACCCAGGTCCCTGAGCAAAAGCAATCCCACGAATGGGTTTGCCTTTGCCAGAGGGGGAAGTAACCCAGACTGTCTTCCCCAGCATATTTTTTATGTGCACTACAGGGACTTTATCTCCTTCTACAGTACGTAAAAGTTTTGATTGGGCAGGGCCAGCTTGATTGGCGGATCCCCTAGTGTTGACTAACCAGGTGGCTTTCGCTAAATATGTATCCCAATGTCTGAATGTCCCACCACCCATTACTCTCAGGGTAGGCTTTAACAGTCCATTGTATCGCTCGATTTTCCCAGAGGCTGGTGCATGATAGGGGATGTGATATACCCACTCAATGCCGTGCTCTTTGGCCCAGGTATCTATGAGGTTGTTTCGGAAATGAGTCCCATTGTCTGACTCAATTCTTTCTGGGGTGCCATGTCACCACAGGACTACGCTTTTCAAGGCCCAGGATGGTGTTCTGGGCGGTGGCATGGGGCACGGGATATGTTTCCAGCCATCCAGTGGTTGCTTCCACCATGGTGAGCACATAGCGCTTGCCTTGGCAGGTTTGTGGGAGTGTGATGTAATCAATCTGCCAGGTCTCCCCCTATTTATATTTCAGCCATCGTCCTCCATACCAGAAGGGCTTGAACTGCTTGGCTTGCTTGATTGCAGCGCATATTTCACATTCATGGATAACCTGTGCAATAGTGTCCATAGTTAAGTCCACCCCTCGATCACGAGCCCATCTATATGTTGCATCTCTTCCTTGATGGCCTGAGGTGTCATGGGCCCACCAGGCTATAAATAATTCACCCTGATGTTGCCAGTCCAGATCCACCTGAGCCCCTTCAATCTTAGCAGCCTGATCCACCTGCTGGTTCGTTTGATGTTCTTCAGTGGCCTGACTCTTGGGTACGTGAGCATCTACGTGACGTATTTTTACAACCAGGTTCTCTACCCGGGCAGCAATATCTTGCCACAATGCAGCAGCCCAGATGGGTTTGCCTCTGCGCTGCCAGTTGCTCTGCTTCCACTGCTGCAACCACCACCACAAGGCATTTGCCACCATCCATGAGTCAGTATAGAGATAACGGAGAATCACAGAATCATAGAATCACAGAATCGTTTAGGTTGGAAAAGACCTTTAAGATCATCCAGTACAACCATTAACCATTAACATTACCAAGTCCACCACTAAACCAATTAAGGGTAGAGCAGTAATTTCATGTTTCCTGGCTTGGTGGCTGGATTATTTTTTAATGAAAGTCAAAACTAGGAATCATTAAGGTTGGAAAGATCTCTAAGATCATTATTCCAACCATCAACCCAACACCACCATGCCTACTAAACCATGCCCCAAAGTGCCACGTCTACCCGTTTTTTGAACACTTCCAGGGATGGTGACTCTACCACCTCTCTGGGCAGCTTGTTCCAATGCTTGACTACCCTTTCCGTGAAGAAATTTTTCCTAATATGCAATCTAAACCTCCCCTGGCGCAGCTTGAGCCCATTTCCTCTTGTCCTATTGCTAACTACTTGGGAGAAAAGACCAACACCCACCTCACTACAACCTCCTCTCAGGTAGTTGTAGAGAGCGATAAGGTCTCCCCTCAGCCTCCTCTTCTCTAAGCTAAACAACCCCAGTTCCCTCAGCTGCTCCTCATAAGGCCTGTGCTCCAGACCCTTCACCAGCCTTGTTGCCCTTCTCTGAACACGCTCCAGCACCTCAATGTCCTTCTTGTATTGAGGGGCCCAAACCGGGACACAGTATTCCAGGTGCAGCCTCACCAGCACCGAGTACAGGGGGACAATCACCTCCCTGCTCCTGCTGGCCACACCATTCCTGACACAAGCCAGGATGCTGTTGGCCTTCTTGGCCACCTGGGCACACTGCTGGCTCATGTTCAGCCGGCTGTCTACCAACACCCCCAGGTCCTTTTCGGCCAAGCAGCTTTCCAGCCACTCTTCCCCAAGCCTGTAGCGCTGCATGGGGTTGTTATGACCCAAGTGCAGGACCCAGCACTCGGCCTTGTTGAACCTCATACAGTTGGCCTCAGCCCATCGGTCCAGCCTGTCCAGGTCCCTCTGCAGGGCCATCCTACCCTCGAGCAGATCGACACTCCCACCCAGTTTGGTGTCATCTGCAAACTTACTGAGGGCGCACTCAATCCCCTCATCCAGATCATCGATAAAGATGTTAAACAAGACTGGCCCCAAAACAGAGCCCTGGGGAACACCACTCGTGACTGGTCGCCAACTGGACTTAACTCCATTCCCCACTACTCTCTCGGATCGACCACCCAGCCAGATTTTTACCCAGCGAAGACTACGCCCATCCAAGCCATGAGCTGCCGCTTCCTAAGGAGAATATTGTGGGAGACGGTGTCAAAGGCTTTACTGAAGTCCAGGTAGATGACGTCCACAGCCTTTCCTTCATCCATCAGGCAGGTCCCCAGGTCACAGAAGGAGATCAGGTTGGTCAAGCAGGACCTGCCTTTCATGAACCCATGCTGGCTTGGCCCGATCCCCTGATGACCTGCACATGCCTGTTGAGCGCACTGAAGATGAACCGTTCCATAACCTTCCTGGGCACTGAGGTCAGGCTGACAGGCCTGTAGTTCCCTGGGTCCTCCTTCCGGCCCTTCTTGTTGATGGGCATCACATTGGCAACTTCTCTCGTTTAGCAATATCTAAAGCCAGCTGGATGGCTTTCACCTCTGCAAACTGACTCAACTCCCCTTCTCCTTCAGCACTTTCTGCAACTTGTCGTATAGGACTCCAGACAGCAGCTTTCCACCTCCGATGCTTTCCCACAAGACAACAGGACCCATCAGTGAACAGGGCATATTGCTTTTCATTTTCTGGCAATTTATTATACAGTGGGGCCTCTTCAGCACGTGTCACCTCCTCCTCTGGTGATATTCTAAAGTTTTTTCCTTCTGGCCAGTCCATGATCACTTCCAAGATTCCTGGGCGACTGGGGTTTCCTATTCGAGCCCGTTGTGTGATCAATGCAACCCACTTACTCCATGTAGCATCAGTTGCATGATGTGTAGAGGGGACCCTCCCTTTGAACATCCAGCCCAGCACCAGCAGTCAGGGTGTCAGCAGGTGGTGTGCTTCAGTACCAACCACTTCCGAAGCAGCTCGAACCCCTTCATATGCTGCCAATATCTCTTTCTCAGTTGGAGTATAGCGGGCTTCGGATCCTCTGTATCCCCGACTCCAAAACCCTAGGGGTCGAACTCGAGTCTCCCCTGGTGCTTTCTGCCAGAGGCTCCAGGTAGGGCCATTCTCCCCGGATGCGGTGTAGAGCACATTTTTAATATCCTGCCCTGCCCGGACTAGCCCAAGGGCTACTGCATGAACTATCTCCCATTTAATTTGTTCAAAGGCTTATTGTTGCTCAAGGCCCCATTTGTAATCGTTCTTCTTCCGGGTCACTTGATAGAGAGGGCTTACGATCTGGCTGTAATGTGGAATATGCATTCTCCAAAAACCCACAACGCCTAAGAAAGCTTGTGTTTCCTTTTTGCTAGCTGGTGCAGACATGGCTGTTGTTTTGTTGATCACATCCATTGGGATCTGACGATGTCCATCTTGCCATTTTATTCCTAAAAATTGGATTTCCTGTGCAGGTCCCTTGACCTTACTTTGTTTTATGGCAAAACCAGCCTTCAGAAGGATTTGGACTATTTTCTTTCCCTTCTCAAAAACTTCTTCTGCTGTGTTGCCCCACACAATGATGTCATCAATATACTGCAGATGTTCTGGAGCTTCACCCTGTTCCAGTGCTGTCTGGATCAGTCCATGGCAAATGGTGGGGCTGTGCTTCCACCCCTGGGGCAGTCGGTTCCAGGTGTACTGAACACCCCTCCAAGTGAAAGCAAACTGAGGCCTGCACTCTGCTGCCAAAGGGATGGAGAAAAACGCATTAGTGATGTCACTTGTGGCATACAACTTGGCTGCCTTTGACTCCAGTTCATATTGAAGTTCTAGCATATCTGGCACAGCAGCACTCAGTGGCAGCGTAACTTCGTTCAGGCCACAATAGTCCACTGTTAGCCTCCACTCCCCATTAGACTTTCGCACTGGCCATATGGGACTGTTAGAGGGTGAGCAAGTCTTGCTGATTGCTTCTTGGCTCTCCAGTCGATGAATCAGCTTATGGATGGGAATCAGGGAGTCTCGGTTGGTGCGATATTGCCGCCGGCGCACTGTTGAGGTAGCGATTGGCACCTGTTGTTCTTCGACCCTCAGCAACCCCACAACAGAAGGGTCCTCTGAGAGACCGGGCAAGGTGGACAGCTGTTTAATTTCCTCCGTCTCCAAGGCAGCTATACCAAAAGCCCACCAGTACCCTTTTGGGTCCTTGAAATACACTCTCCTGAGGTAGTCTATGCCAAGGATGCACGGAGCGTCTGGGCCAGTCAAAATGGGGTGCTTCTGCCACTCATTCCCGGTTAGGCTCACTTCATCCTCCAGTACAGTGAGCTGTTGGGATTCCCCTGTCACTCCAGAAATACAAATGGGTTCTGCCCCTCTATAGTTTGATGGCATTAGCGTGCACTGTGCACCAGCCTTATACTCCTGTGGGTCTGACGTTCCAGGCCATTGAATCCCCACAGTCCAGTAAACCCGGTTGTCCCTTTCCTACGCCTGGCTCGAGGCAGGGCCCCTCTAGCCCTGGTCACAGTATTCGCTGTTCACTTCCTGTAAATGTGAATCAAAAGTCCCCTGATCAAGGTCGGACATAAAATTAGCCCTCTTCCTCTGTCTGGGGAACTGTTCACTGGAAACTGGAGCTGCACTTTTCCTGGGAGAACTGCCTTTTCTAATAGTTTTTCCTTGCAACTCACACACCCATGCCTCTAGGGTTGAGGTGGATTTCCCATCCCACTTGCTGATGTCCTCTCCGTGGTCATGCAGGTAAACCTGCAGGGTGCCCTGTGGTGGGTGTCCTCTATATTCTCTCTCTCGAGCATAAGGACGTTGACTCCTAATGGCTGAGATACTGGTCCGTACAGGTGGGGAGTAGGACAGATCCTCTCTGAGTTGTTGGAATGCTCGGCACATTTTTTCAGAGAGTTTTTCCACAGCTGAGACACAGGCCCATAGGGAGGAAGAGATATTTCCTTCGTATTCCCGGAGTCGGCTCGCCACTTCATCCACCGTTGGTGCCTCGTCATCTTTCCAGGCCAGTATTGCCAACGAGTTGGAATACGATGCTGGTGCATTCTGTAGCACCTTCCACCACATGGGTTGTGTGCACCTGACTTCATCTGGATCTTTAGGTAACTGCTCATCGTTCAGGTCACTGTAAATCACCTCCAGCATGCCTAATTCCCTCACGTACTGGACACCCTTCTCTATGGTGGTCCATTTGCTTGGACGGTATATAACATCCTCCTTGAAGGGATACATTTCCTTCACGCTTGACAGAAGTCGCCTCCAGAGGCTGAGAGTTTTTGCCCCTTTTCCAATTGCTTTGTCAATGCCCCCTTCCCTAGAAAGGGATCCCAGCTGCTTGGCTTCCTTACCCTCTAAATCCAGGCTACTGGCCCCATTATCCCAGCATCAGAGCAGCCAAGTGATGATGTGCTCACCTGGATGATGACTGAAATCTTTTCGCATATCTCGCAGCTCACACAGGGATAGGGATTGGGTGGTTACCATCTCATTTATGGGTTCTTCCTCCTCTGGTTCTCGTGATGGCCCTGGTTCATCTTCATCCCTTACTAAATGAGCTGATTTTCTTGTGTATTTTTTCTTCTGTATAGGGGCAACTGACACTGGTGCGGGTTGGTTCTCCGTTTTAGCCACGGTGCCTGTCACTGGGGTTGGAGTGGCCGCAGTACCTGTGGTGGGTTTTGGAGTAGCTGCAGTGGCCGTGGCTGTGGTTGGAATAGCCACAGTGCCTGTTGTTTTGTCATCCGATCCAGAGACCTTCTCTTTCTTTTGAGGGTACTAAATAGTGTTGAACAGGGCTTGATAGGCATGGGCCAGCCCCCAGCATGTTGCAATGATTTGTGTCTCTCTGGAGTTGCCAGGGTGACAACATACTTTTTCCAAATACTTTACTAATTCTTCAGGATTCTGCGCTTGTTCAGGGGTTGTCCTGGTTTTGACTGGTATAGAGTTAATTTTCTTCCTAGTAGCAGGCATAGTGATGTGTTTTGGATTTAGTAGGAAAAGAATGTTGATAACACGCTGATGTTTTTAGATGTTGCTGAGTACTGCTTATGCTAGTCAAGGATTTTCAGCTTCCCATGCTCTGCCAGGTGCACAAGAAAATGGGAGGGGGCACAGCCAAAATAGTTGATCCAAACTAACCAAGCGGCTATTCCATACCATATGACGTCATGCTCAGTGTATAAACTGCGGGGGGGTTGGCCAGGGAGCAGCGATCGCTGCTCGGGAACTGTCTGGGTATCGGTCGTCGGGTGGTGAGCAATTGCATTGTGCATCACTTGCTTTGTATATTATTATTATCATTACTATATTGTTATTATCATCATTACTATTTTACTTTATTTCAGTTATTAAACTGTTCTTATCTCAACCCAGGAGTGTTTTTTTCCACTCTTACTCCTCCGATTCTCTCCCCCATCCCATTGGGGTAGGGGGAGTGAGCGAGCGGCTGCGTGGTGCTTAGTTGCTGGCTGGGGCTAAACCACGACAGGGGTGAAGTTCCAAAACACCGGAGGTGCCCACTGTCCTAGGTACTTGCCCATACTATCCCACACACCCTGCCACTCATAACTATCCAGCCTTGGGGCAGATCTCTGGATGATATTCTTAAATTGCTTACTGACCTTCACAAAAACCAAAACAATATTCCCAAGAAGTATCAATAGAAGTATCTTAACTACCCAAGGATGTTCAAGATACTGAAAACTTTCTGTAATGAGGGAGGAAGCATTATAGAAGAAGGTAGTGAAGGTGCCATTCTGTATTTCCTCGACAACAAACCTCTCGGAAGAAGAGGTATAATTGCTAACTCTCTCCATGAGGTGGTACCCGAAGTACAGTAATGACTTGTGTATGAAACCCAGATACCAAACAATGCTCAAGGTCAGGATTTTGATAAGGAGCCTCCCAAGCAAAACATCATTAATGACTGCAGAGCATAGCACAGTGCAGAAAGCAACACCAAGCTTTAACATGTACAGCAAATAAAAGAACATGGTGCAGATCAGGTGAACTAATATTGTGACTGGCAACTGTTAACAGATTCCTTAATACACTCTGGTTAATCTGTTATTGCCTCAAACCCTTCGTGCCACACGTTGGGCGCCAAAAAGGACTGTCGTGGTTTAGCCCCAGCCAGCAACTAAGCACCACGCAGCCACTCGCTCACTCGCCCTACCCCGATGGGATGGGGGAGAGAATCGGAGGAGTAAGAGTGAGAAACACTCCTGGGTTGAGATAAGAACAGTTTAATAATTGAAATAAAATAAAGTAAAATAGTAATGATGATAATAACAATATAGTAATGATAATAATAATATACAAAGCAAGTGATGCACAATGCAATTGCTCACCACCCGCCGACCGATACCCAGACAGTTCCCGAGCAGCGATCGCTGCTCCCCGGCCAACCCCCCACAGTTTATACACTGAGCATGACATCATATGGTATGGAATAGCCCTTTGGTCAGTTTGCATCAACTATTCTGGCTGTGCCCCCTCCCAGTTTTCTTGTGCACCTGGCAGAGCATGGGAAGCTGAAAAGTCCTTGACTAGCATAAGCAGTACTTAGCAACAACTAAAACATCAGTGTGTTATCAACATTCTTCTCATCATAAATCCAAAACACATCACTATGCCTGCTGCTAGGAAGAAAATTAACTCTATCCCAGCTGAAACCAGGACACCAACTGGAGACACGCAGTTTTCTGTACGCTCTCTGAAATGTGGTCTGCCATAGGCGTTTTAATCGAGAAGGGGTCTCCCCTTTCCATAGGACCTAATCCACCTGCCCAACATGCTAATCTCTGGGTCAGGGACCAGGGCTCTCCATTATCATTTGTAGTTATAAAAACCCCCAGTCCCCAATACCCTCTTGCCTCATCCTCACTCAGCAAGATATGGTCACCCCTGGTAAGAGATACTCTCCATACGTATTCAGTTTCCATTTCCCGGGGTCCCCAGGAATATCTTTCCTGAATTTTAGCCAAATCAGTAGGGGAATAAGGAACAGTATGGGTGGTAACTTGTTGAGCTCCTCCTTGACCACCATTTATAGTCTCGGTCTTAATTAGAGGTCGCATTTTGGCTTCCTCCCTTCCAGAGGAATACATCTCTAGGCCTTTAAGAGGGTATAGCAAATCTAACGCTTTCCCCCCATCAGAATTTGTATCCTTATCTTCTACGCCAATTCGAGAACAAGTTTCATCCAATTGCTCCCTTCGTATTCTCTCCCACTCTAGAGCCTTCCCTAAAGCAGCATTTAATCTTTGGGTAGTCATCCGCTCAGCAGTGAGCTCATCAGAGAGACTTCTAGTTTCATTCTCTAATTGTTTCCTGTAAAGCCTTGGTTAAATGTTTATCCTTCTGTGCCACTGCCAAGGCAGCTCCTAAAACTGTACACACCAATGATTTCCCCTGTGCTGCCACCAGGGCAGCTCCTAAAACCAACCGCACATACCAACACTTTCCCCTTTCCAAGCCTCAATCACTGCTCCCCAGCCAAGGTGGAGATTCTGTCCACTACTGCCCAAGCTGTACCAGGGGGAGAAGGTCAGGCGTTATAGCCCTCTAATCTTTACTATACTATTATAGGGGTCAGATCCCTCATTAGTCCTCCAAGGACCGTCTCCCCTTGTGTATGACTCCTCTCAGAGAGGGGCCACAGTAAAGCCTGGTCCCAATGATCGCTTTAGCACCAGCAAGGGAATCCTGCTGACTACGCCAATTTATGGCACGACCCGAACTGGGCTGTCCAGAGAGGATCATGGAGGTTCTGTGATTCCCTTGGGCTAAATTAAGGTGAAACAACACCAAACGATCAATTAAACACTTTATTGATGGTAAACACCAACCCGAACCAGGAAAGCACAAGGATAAGCAACATGGGTCCTAATTAAAATACTTATAAGAGGAAAGGAAAAGGAAGAAAGAGAGAAAGATATCACAAACCTTGGATCCCGCAATGTCAATGATAAACACGGCAGTCCTCCAGCGGTGGGTGCGCTGCTCTCGAAGCGCAGGGCCTCCAGTTGCACCGGCACCAGGTGGGGGAGGTAGGTCCGGAGCAGGGGCGGCAGCAGCCTGGGGTCCTCTGATGGTGGGGGTGCACACATGGCTCCTTGAAGTTGTGTCTTTTATAGGCCTGGTGGAAAAGGACCTGGGGGTGGTGGTTGACAGCTGGCTGAGTATGAGCTGGCTGTGTGCCCAGGTGGCCAAGAAGGCCAGCAGCATCCTGGCTTGTATCAGGAATAGTGTGGCCAGCAGGACTAGGGAAGTGATCATCCCCCTGTACTCAGCACTGGTGAGGCCGCACCTTGAATACTGTGTTCAGTTTTGGGCCCCTCACTACAAGACAAACATTGAGGTGCTGGAGCATGTCCAGAGAAGAGCAATGAAGCTGGTGAAGGGTCTGAAGAACAAGTCCTGTGAGGAGCAGCTGAGGGAACTGGGATTTTTTAGTCTGGAGAAAAGGAGGCTGAAGGGAGACCTTATTGCTCTCTACAACTACCTGAAAGGAGGTTGTAGCGAGGTGGATGTCAGTCTGTTTTCCCAAGTAGCAAGTGATAGGACAAGAGGAAATGACCTCAAGTTGCGCCAGGGGAGGTTTAGATTGGATATTAGGAAAAAATTCTTCACCGAAAGGGTTGTCAAGCATTGGAACAGGCTGCCCAGGGAAGTGGGTGTTACCACCCTCGGAGGTATTTAAAAAACGTGTAGACATGGTGCTTAGGGACATGGTTTAGTGGTGGACTTGGCAGTGTTAGGTTAACAGTTGGACTCAATGATCTTAAGGGTCTTTTCCAACCTAAATGATTCTATGATTCTAAATTGTCACGTGGGTTTTTGTGGCTGGACTGCAAATGCTGTTCATTTTCAAACCAGCATAGTCTGGACTCTCACTGCCTCAACTGAACATCTCGCAGATGCCGCCAAGTTTCCAATCTCCCACCAAGCCATCAGGAATGACTTGTTTGCTCATTTTACCTTCTAGAATTCTCCAGGTGAGCTTTAAAGCTACTGAACAAAGGAAACATAGCATTTAAGAGTGGATTGGGAGTACTTGATAGACTTCCTCAAATGTCAATTTTAGTGAACATCATACAAGTACAGCCTTCTCTCTGATACACATATGTGTGTTCATGAAATGTATAAAGCTAATGCCCTAGATCTGTCACGTTCTCCAGAATCATAGAATATGCAAGGAAGGAGGACTACCCCAACATGCTTTCCTTCCCTGAATCCATCGTCCCACTGCCACCTTAGATTTAGAAAAGCCACAAACAGCACTACCAGCTCATTCCAGATTTTCTTTCCCCCACCAATTATTTTGCCCACAGAGGGGCTTCACATTTACATTTTTTGCAGTTGCTGTTACTCCACTCAAGCTTCAAACCTTACAACAAAATGTAGAGTATTTTTAGGTCATTAGGTGCAACTTTGTCCTGTTTTTGGCTGGGATAGAGTTCATTTTCTTCCTAGTAGCAGGCATAGTTGTTGCGTCAAGAGGGCTTTGGAAGGTACCCAATTTATCGTTATAAGTCCGGTCGCATTCAGTGCACTGAACTATCACGATTACGGATGCACAAATAACGTAGGCACCTTTCGTCTAGTCGTGCTGCATGAACTACCACGGCCACACTTAAAGCGTCCGGTCACGTTCAATGAGAACTATCATGGCTAGACCAATGAATCAAAGCAATTTATTAAAGCAACAGACACACAGGTTCTTTGGATTACCGGTGATAAATTCACTGACTGCAAGGCACATGCAAATACCAAAGCATGGGTAACACAGATGCATCAAAAGATATAAAGCAACTCTATATAGAGGTTTCTAAGTTTCCCAGGGAGGCACTTGGTATAACCAAGTGTTCAAATCTTACCCAAAGGCGTCCCGATGGGGGAGAAGAGAGGCTCAGCCCGTCGACTGATCCCAGAAGTCAGAGTGGTACGTGATGGTATCTTCCCTAACATCCCCTCTCTCTTAGGCTAATTTATACTATTTTTTACCTTTCAGGTGGAGCTTGAGGGACTCTAGTCATACATACTTTATTATGATTGGTGTAAAACTTTCTCGCTTTGCTTTAAAGGTATAGGCTAGGAAAAATTCAAAGCGCAAGCTCAGTGAGGAGTGGTCGTACCTTAGAGGCGGGTAGGTTTTGGGATAGAGGTGTGTTTTGGTATTATAATGATATTATAATGAGCAAAGTTTACCAAAGGGCAGCATTTTGTCAAAACCATGACAGGTTGTTGGCCCAGGGTCTCATATTATACCCTTTCCTATTGTCCTTCTTCATTCATCCATCGTTTGCCCAAGTTCTCGCAGCGTTCCATTATACTGCACTCTGTTCCTTTGGTAAGTACATCTACAATAAATTGTTTGTCATGTTCTGGCACAGTCAGGACTATACAGGGACTAAAAGCAGCAGCAATAAGGCAACAAATGCTTCGTCTTTTCATGTCCGTAGATAGACCAAGTCTCCGGGCTTGACGGAGTGTACTGGGGAATCCAAGGGCACAGGAGCTGCCCCAACTGGGCAGAATGCTTCACAGCAGTCCCATCTGGGGTGCCACACAGAGCCTGGCCGCGGTGTCTCCACACCGCTCCACCCTCCGGGCAGTTCCTCTTAGAGCCAACACACCAAGTTCCCCTGGTGTTGCCGACGTCTAAGGTTGCAGGCCCAGGGAACTTCCGTGGAATGGATTCCTTGCATGCCAGCTGCACTCCACCCTGGAGGCTTCTTCAGTGCTGTGCTTGTAGATGATCTCCTCAGCCTGGTGGCAGAGCTGAAGGAGGAGGTGGAAAGGCTGAGGAGTATCAGGGAGTGTGAGAGGGAGATAGATTGGTGGAGCCGCACCCTACCGTCCCTGGGGCCAAGGCAACAGGCGGAGGCCCCACAAGGAGCAGAGGATCCCCTGCCCTCTTGCCGGCAAGCAGGAGGGAACCTAAGAGATGGGGGGGAATGGAAACAGGTCCCTGCCCGGGGTGGCAGGCGAATCCCCTCCCAGCCTCCCTCACCTCCCCTGCTGCCCTTACACAACAGATATGGGGCTCTGGAAGCTGAGGGCCAGGCAAGCGGGGAGGGAGGTGAAGGCGAAGGTCCAGCCAGGGGGTTGCCGAGGGCCAGTCAGTCACCCCCACAGATTACAACTGCCCCTGTTAAGAAAAAAAGGAGGGTAATTGTGGTGGGGGATTCCCTCCTGCGGGGAACTGAGGGCCTGATCTGCCGCCCGGACCCATCCCACAGGGAAGTCTGCTGCCTCCCTGGGGCCGAGGTTAGGGATGTTACAAGGAAACTGCCTGACCTCGTGAAGCCCTCTGATTATTACCCGTTGCTGGTTGTACAGGTGGGCAGTGACGAGATTGCACATAGAAGTCCTAAGGCAATGAAGAGGGACTTCAGGGCACTGGGGCGATTGGTCGCAGGATCGCGAGCGCAGGTAGTTTTTTCCTCTATCCCGTCAGTGGCAGATAGGAGTGCTGAAAGCAACAGGAAAACTCACCTGATTAACAGGTGGCTCAGAGGCTGGTGCCACCAGTGGAACTTTGGGTTTTTCGATCACGGGGAGGTTTACACGGCACCGGGCCTGCTGGCAGCTGATGGAGATCGGCTGTCTCCAAAGGGGAAAAGGATTCTCGCCCATGAGTTGGCAGGATTCATTTAGAGGGCTTAAAACTAGGTTTGAAGGGGGAAGGGGAAGGGGAAGGGGATATAAACGGGCCTGCTAGTGAGGAGCCCAGGGGCAGCATGGCAACATTGGGGGCGAAATCGATAGCTCGGCTCAAGTGCATCTACACCAATGCACGTAGCATGGGCAACAAACAGGAGGAGCTGGAAGCCCTTGTGCAGCAGGATGGCTATGACATAGTTGCCATCACAGAAACGTGGTGGGACGACTCTCATGACTGGAGTGCTGCACTGGAGGGCTATAAGCTCTTCAGAAGGGATAGGCATGGAAGGAGAGGCGGTGGGGTGGGTCTGTATGTTAGGGAGTGTTTCGACTGCATAGAGCTTGACAGTGGTGATGACAAGGTGGAATGCTTATGGGTAAGGATGAGGGGGAAGGCCAGCAAGGCGGATGTCCTGTTGGGAGTCTGCTATAGACCACCCAACCAGGATGTAGAGGTAGATGAAGCGTTCTACAAGCGGCTGGCAGAAGTTTCGCAATCGCCAGCCCTTGTTCTCGTGGGGGACTTCAACTTGCCAGACATCTGCTGGAAATACCACACAGCAGAGAGGCAGCAGTCTTGGAAGTTCCTAGAGCATGTGGGGGATAACTTCCTGACGCAGCTGGTAAGCGAGCCTACCAGGGCAGGTGCCTCGCTTGACCTGCTGTTTACTAATAGAGAAGGGCTTGTGGGAAATGTCGAGGTCGGAGGCCGTCTCGGGCTTAGCGACCACGATATGATAAAGTTCTCAATTCTGGGTGATGCCAAGCGAAGGGGCAGCAAAACTGTTACGATGGACTTCCGGAGGGCAGACTTTGGCCTCTTCAGGACCCTGGTTGGGAAAGTCCCTTGGGAGGCAGTCCTGAAAGGCAAAGGGGTCCAGGAAGGCTGGGCCTTCTTCAAGAAGGAAGTCTTAAGGGCGCAGGAGCGGGCTGTCCCCGTGCGCCGTAAGACCAACCAGTGGGGAAAACGACCGGCCTGCCTAAATAGGGAGCTTTTGCGGGGACTCAGGGAAAAAAGGAGAGTCTACCGCCTTTGGAAGAAGGGGCGGGCAACACCGGAAGAGTACAGGGATCTTGTTAGGTCATGCAGGGAGAAAATTAGAAAGGCAAAAGCCCAGCTAGAACTCAATCTGGCCACTGTTGTAAAAGATAATAAAAAATGCTTTTACAAGTACATCAGCAATACAAGGAGAGCCAAGAAGGATCTCCATCCTTTGCTGGATGCGGGGGGGGGAACATTGTCACCAAGGATGAGGAAAAGGCTGAGGTACTTAATGCCTTCTTTGCCTCTGTGTTTAACACCCAGAAGAGTCATCCCCAGGGTACTCAGCCCCCTGAGCTAGAGGATAGGGATGGGGAGCAGAATGGAGCCCTCATAGCCCAGGAGGAAGCAGTTAATGACCTGCTACGCCACCTGGACGCTCACAAGTCTATGGGGCCAGATGGGATCCACCCAAGAGTACTGAGGGAGCTGGCAGAGGAGCTTGCCAAGCCCCTTTCCATCATCTATCAGCAGTCCTGGTTAACAGGGGAGGTCCCTGATGACTGGAGGCTTGCCAATGTGACGCCCATCTACAAGAAGGGCCGGAAGGAGGACCCGGGGAACTACAGGCCTGTCAGCCTGACCTCAGTGCCGGGAAAGATTATGGAGAGGTTCATCTTGAGTGAACTCAACAGGCAAGTGCAGGTCAACCAGGGGATCAGGCCCAGCCAGCATGGGTTCATGAAAGGCAGGTCCTGCTTGACCAACCTGATCTCCTTTTATGACCTGGTGACCCGCCTGGTAGATGATGGAAAGGCTGTGGATGTCATCTACCTGGACTTCAGCAAAGCTTTTGACACCGTCTCCCACAATATTCTCCTTGGGAAGCTGGCAGCTCATGGCTTGGAGGAGCGTAGTCTTCGCTGGGTAAAAAACTGGTTGGGTGGCCGAGCCCAGAGAGTAGTTGTAAATGGAGTTAAGTCCAGTTGGCAGCCGGTCACGAGTGGTGTTCCCCAGGGCTCTGTTTTGGGGCCAGCCTTGTTTAATATCTTTATCGATGATCTGGATGAGGGGATTGAGTGCGCCCTCAGTAAGTTTGCAGACGACACCAAACTGGGTGGGAGTGTCGATCTGCTCGAGGGTAGGATGGCCCTGCAGAGGGACCTGGACAGGCTGGATCGATGGGCCGAGGCCAACTGTATGAGGTTTAACAAGGCCAAGTGTCGGGTCCTACACTTCGGTCACAACAACACCATGCAGCGCTACAGGCTTGGGGAAGAGTGGCTGGAAAGCTGCTTGGCGGAAAAGGACCTGGGGGTGTTGGTAGACAGCCGGCTGAACATGAGCCAGCAGTGTGCCCAGGTGGCCAAGAAGGCCAACAGCATCCTGGCTTGTATCAGGAATAGTGTGGCCAGCAGTAGCAAGGAGGTGATTGTTCCCCTGTACTCGGCGGTGGTGAGGCTGCACCTGGAATACTGTGTCGTCCAGTTTTGGGCCCCTCAATACAAGAAAGACATTGAGGTGCTGGAGCGTGTCCAGAGAAGGGCAACGAAGCTGGTGAAGGGTCTGGAGCACAGGCTTTATGAGGAGCGGCTGAGGGGACTGGGGTTGTTTAGCCTAGAGAAGAGGAGGCTGAGGGTTGTCCTTATCGCTCTCTACAACTACCTGAAAGGAGGTTGTAGTGAGGTGGGGGTTGGTCTCTTCTCCCATGTAGTTAGCGATAGGACGAGAGGAAATGGGCTCAAGCTGCGCCAGGGGAGGTTTAGGCTGGAAATTAGGAAAAATTTCTTTACGGAAAGGGTGGTCAGGAATTGGAACAGGCTGCCCAGAGAGGTGGTGGAGTCACCATCCCTGGAAGTGTTTAAAAAACGGGTAGATGTGGCACTTCGGGACATGGTTTAGTCTAGTCTACCCTTGATTGGCTTAGAGTAGACTTGGTAGTGTGGGTTAATGGTTGGACTGGATGATCTTAAAGGTCTTTTCCAACCTAAACGATTTTATGATTCTGTGACTCTACTTTCCTAAAATTGTGAATCTAAGTTTAATCTCCAAATCACCTCCAGCAATTACTCCATAATAGTGCTGTGTTTTGCATTTAGTATGAGAATAATGTTGATAACACACTGATGTTTTAGTTGCTGATAAGTAGTGCTTACACTAGTCAAGGACTTTTTCAGCTTCCCATGCTCTGCCAGGTGCACAAGAAACTGGGAGGGGGCACAGCCAGGACAGCTGACCCAAACTGACCAAAGGGGTATTCCATACCATATGACATCATGCTCAGTATATAAACTGGGGGGAGTTGGCCAGGGGGCAGTGATCGCTGCACAGGAACTGGCTGGGCATCAGGCAGCGGGTGGTGAGCAATTGCATTGTGCATCACTTGTTTTGCATATTATTTTATCGTTATTATTATTTTCTCTTCTTCTGCTGTCCTATTAAACTGCCTTTATCTCTACCCATGGGGTTTACTTTTTTTTCTGATTCTCTCCCCCATCCCACTGGGGGGGGGGGGGGGGGTGTGTGTGAGCAAGCAGCTGAGTGGTGCTTAGTTGCCAACTGGGGATAAACCACAACAGACTTAAACTTGCTAGCCATGAGAAGAAAAGGAGTCATTAGTTAAAAGTTTATAGAAAGGTAAATGCTCAGTTTCCCTCTATTCCTTGACCTCAATCTGTTGCTTTCACTTTGCTGCAACTTTGGGACTAGCACACCCAACATCCCCTTCGTTAGGTAGAATTCAGAAAGTCTTCACTGCAACACCAAAGACAACGATTTCTTACTCTTAACTAAGCACTGGCAGGAGGCTTTGGTAAGCAATGGTATTGCATAGTGAAAACTACTCTTATATTACAGCTTTTGAGATCTGCATTAAATTATAAGCAGTTCTATGAAGCATCCTTAAAACTACCATCATGTGTCCCCAAGTTCCCCAAGTTCTCTCTTGCAATTCACCTACGACACAAACAACTGCCTTTGGCCGACTTCGTGTTTGTTTTTAAAGGGCAGCTGAGCTCATGGAAGACAATATAAAACATATTTTTCCCTGTTCCTCCAGGAGTGCCCTGGCTGCTCGGCCAGCTGCTGCACTTTGCAGGCAGCTGGACTCTCTTAAATTATAGTTTTAATGGCAAAACTAACTTTTCAGCCATGAACTAGATTCCAGTTCAGCTTTCTACATCTCTAACAGCTGTTTCCAGAAGGCTGTTCAAGTACCGCAGCTGAGTGGCAGCTTCTTTAGAAGTTTCTTCCCCGGAGGATAACTTCAGAAACCATCTTGGCTGGTCTAAACTTCTGCTTTAGAAGCTGCACTGGAAGGCGCTTCATGGTTTCTAAGTAAAAGCAACACTTTAAAAGGATTGCAGCAGCTGGACTTGAGAAGACATGAGACACTGTCTGCCTTTATCCAAAGTTTAAAACAGAGCCTACAGCTAGGAAAGAACACCCACATTCCTGTAGGTGTATATCACAAATAATTTCATTTAAGACCAGCTGGAGAGAGCAGCCTGAAGAGAGGTTTCCCTTTGGAGCCCCATAACTTCTGAGCTCCCTTGAAAGAGGCCAGTGGCACCTCAAGCAGCCAGAAGATGCTGCTGCATGGACACACACGTGCTTTCTCTACAAGATGCAAACAGTGGGGTCTTAACCTTCACTGTAGTTTCTTTATCACTCCTTAAACTTCTGCAAAACAGTGTGTATGAGTTAAGTGTCTGCACCCAACAGAAGAGGAGCTTTCCATCTCCGATCCAAACACAGGTGAAGCCACTGGCTGCAGCTGAAATGGCCAGCAGGGGCTGACCAGAGAGACTGAGAGCAGAGGTTGCCCCTCTCGGACCAGATGCCAGGTTCTGTCCCTGAGGATCAAGCTCTGATTCAGTTTGGCACATGTTATTCCTCCCTTCAGCAACCCGCAGCCAGCCAGCAAAACCAGAAAGCTTTCTTTATGTCAAAGGTGTCATTTAAGCAGGAACAGAGCATAAGATAACAATGATGTCAAGCAAACAAACTCAATCTACCTACCTCGGCTCACTTCCCCTTCCAACAGGCACTTTACAGAGTTTTTCCTTTGCTGCCTCTCGCAGGTGCATCCCCCTCCCTAGAGAAGCATTTATCCATCCCATCCACAAGCCCTTTCTTACTCTTTCCTCCCTACTCTGCTATTCAGACACCAGCGTGGGGAATTCAACAGGGCAGCACAGTTAAGTCTTCAAAACCTCTTGCATCACTATTGGGTCTTGTTAGACAGGTGGTGCCTGGTGGTTCCTATCAAAACCATTTTACTTTTTTCTCCCTTATTTCATGAACAGCATGATGAAGCTGAGGTGACTTCACACACAAAGCATTTCTATACCCTTCGCAGCTTTCTTCCCAGGAGATCTACAAGAAATAACTTCTCTTTGCTGAAGAAAGCAACTTTCCCCAATTTCTTATCAGTTGGCTCATCATCAAACAAGCAATGGAAGTAAGTTACACCAGAGATTCCACTTGACCAGGAGCAGTCAACAAACAAATCTGTTCTGTATCCAAACCCAAAAAGCATGAGTATCAGCTCAGCAAATTGCACTTATCCCTAGGTCACTGGTCAAGACCCATAGGATCAAGAAGCCACTTTCAATAAATATTTTCACATTAAAGAATCTGGAAAAGAGCCAGAAACTTCAGCCAGTCAGATTAATATCCAGTACAAGCCAAGCAGTCCTCTACGGTTATCCCATGTCTGGAAGCTGGCCTCTTAGCAAGTAATTTACATCTCATGCTCATTCATATTTTAAACAGCTCTTTTAAAAGCTGTTTCCTACATATCAGTGTGTTTAAGGATCTCCATAACTTTTTGCTTTGGCTGCTGCACCCTCCTCCCCTCTGCTCTTTCAGCTTTGACCTAGAAGAGCACAAGAGCTATAATTGCATCAGTCCACCTCACAAAACATCCTGTCCCCAAAAGAGGAAGGTCAGTGTTCAAAGACATAGGACAAAGATCTTTTGCCTGGTATAGTTACTCCCTCCTCGGACTGCAAGATCATCTGTGAACAACCATCACAGAAGTTTGACCCCACTAAGGCATTCCTGACTTTCCTGGATTACGGACAAGAACTTGAAAATGTGTTTCCTTCCTGTTCAGTAGGGTGAGATTCCTGCTCCTCTCTACAACTCCTGTGTCAGCAACATTGATGCTGCCCTGCTGCTCTCCCTGCTCACCAGCAGCTGCAGGGATTTACAGATACATTCCCTGGGTATTTTGTACATACTCATAATAGTACTTGGAAGCCATAGAATCATAGAATCATAGAATGCTTTGGGTTGGAAGGGACCTTGAGAGATCATCTAGTCCAACCCCCCCTGCAGTGAGCAGGAATTGAACCCGTGACCTTGGCATTATTAGCACCACAAGCCATGCCACAGTTTCTTGAGACAAAAAGTCAAATTCTGTGAGTTGCTGCAAATCTTCAACTCCGGCAGAATTCATCTGGAGCTAAGAGCTTCTCCATGCTGTAGGAAGCACTTGAGATGCTGTGGGACAAAGTTGAACTATGCCAATGTGAACCCAAACCTCTAGAAAGCAATGCTGGCAGCTACATAAACAGCCTTCCCCTTGCAGTGTTATTCAACTTATCTTTCAGATTTACATTAGATTTACATAAAATTAGATTTAGTCCATCTTCTGTTGTCAGGAAGAGGGTCGTATATGAACTGTTAAAACATGCCATGGGTATGACATGCCCCAAAGCCGGCATGCCTGGGCCAGCTCACTCCAGCGCAGGGCTAAGCAAATGAAGTCACGTTGCATCCTGTGCAGGTCTAGGAGCAGCAGAGCCACGTTCTCCTAACACTCAGTATGAGCTATACTGATCTACTTGACCTGAGCTGGCTCTGCACTGAGGCAGCCCAGTGCACTACAACCACCTTCCCACAACCAGAAGCCCTGGAGATGCACACACCTCTGGGACACCAGATGGACCTAGGCTGGGTCCTGAAGCCAAAGTGTTTCCAGACACCCCAGTTCTCTATGACTCTGGAAAATGGACCAGGACCTGTGCCAGCTTTTGGCTCAAGTGACTTCAACCACTGATCACTGTCAACATTCACGGAGCACTCTGCAGAAATGGGAATATTTTCCCTGAATCCTGGGTTAAGCTCTCAGTTACTACATTTTGGCCTACAATAATGGAATTCCACTGTGTATTTTAACTGAATGTATTATTCCTCATTAGCAGTCTCGGGCTGTTACAAGTCTTTAGCCTAGCAAAACACTGAGTGCATTTACTCCGGAAGTGACAGCATTCCTACGACAAGCAAAATGTTTGCCATCGATCAGGTAGAGCAGAAGTACCAAATCCTGCTCCGCAGGTTGCACACCACCTCGCAGGCAGCACAGGCTTCGCTGCGAACCAAACCTCTCCACCGGAGTGACAGCTACCACAAGGCAAGGTCTGGAGAAGGAGGAAGGACAGGGAAGAAGAAAAGTGACAGGACTCTGAAGAAATGTGTCTCAGCCTACAGTGAATGAAAGCATGTGCACATGAGTTTGTGTGTGAACTTGGGGCACATTGAGATGACCCAAACTTCACTAGAGTCCTTGCAGCCAGCATTTTCACAAGGTTGGCTGTAGGCAGCTCCCCAGTTAAACCCGTGAAGCATTCTTCGAGGGCTGCTGACTTTCTGCTGTCCTTCGTGAACATACAGTACCCACAAAAGCATCCATTTCTACCCACACGTGTTAAATGGGCTACCGCCTCAAGTTCTCTGCAATCACAGCTCTACCAGGACTGTGGACTGTACCTTAAATTAACTTACAAAACAAGCCAGATACAACTTCACTGTTGTATCCCAGAGCTAGAAGGAGGGAGGGAAAAAAACCCAACGCCCAAACCGGCCAACAACTCTTTATGTCAAACGAGCAATTTTATTAAGGAAATAACATCTGAACAAGACATGCCTCACACACATTCTGCAACTGGAATCTCTTGTAGCTGATGTGTCTCTTGGTGATACATAAGTCAGAAAATAATTCAGTTGAGCCTTGGAGGGCTAGTGGTGATGGCTCTGTGGTTGTAGCAGTCACAAAGCATGGTAAAAAGCTAGACACAGACTTCAGAAGATATACAGAACAAATCTGCTGAGAAACATCTTTTTTCCCCTCTGCAGTAGACTCTGTGGACATAACATGCTTTCAGAGACTGGCCAACGTTCAGCCTCAATGGAGAGGCTCTGGATGACCGGAGGGAAGCCCTGGGCTACCACAGCCCACCAGACGCTCTCCTCTTCCCAGGGCTCCCCTGCTGCCAGACTGTGTGTGTAAGGAGGAAACTCGCCGCGTGCACACAGGGGACACTCTGTACTAGGGCAGAAAAAACTAGCGTCCAGTAGAAGGGCTATATCCACTATGACTGAGCTCCAGACCCATCACTTGGCAGGAAAAGATCCACTGCATTTCCATTCCTTGGGATTCAAAGAAAGGGACAGTGCCACACAAATAAAAAAAAATAGGTAGCGCCCACACCACACCGTGCTGTCTTTGTCAGTTCTTACTCTAAGCCCACATGATTTATCATATTTTAAACAATAATAATGAAGCATTAAGTGGCAGTGACATATGCAGGCCTATTTGGCATTTGCTGGTATACACAGGACATCTATACAGAAACAAAAGGGATCTTCGCGATTTCACATACCTGCAAGCTTCAAAAAGTTATACCTTATTGCTCTGATTCCCCCAACAGCATCTCAAGGACTGATGATCAGTGTCAGAACAAAGTCTGCCACCTTCTCCTTTCACTTTGGGGTATGGTGGGTAGATACAGAAGTCTGGCTGTCACGAGGAGGACAGGTACCCTGGTTCTACAGTCTGGTTAGGGCTCTTCTGTCTTTCACACTTGAAGAAAGTTGTTCTCCACTAACAACAGGGCATACAGGAGATCCTCCACAAAGGAAGGATCCCGCCATCTCACTGTGCTTGCAGAATAGGATTTCCTCTGCTCACATTCAAAGTCCATGCATAATCATACATCTGCTAAATTGCAACAAGATCCTTCCATACTGCCACAGGTTTTCTATTTCAAGTGGATTAATAATTTTCAGGCAACACACTTTCCTGAGCATGCAGAAAAATCATGACATAAAGGATATATCATTAACACATTTCCACCAAAAGATCATGCACAGAGATATATCAGGTGAGATGACTAACCCTTCCAGCAGATCCATGTGAGGAATGAAATACTAAATTATGATTTTCTAAATACCATGATAATATTTAGTCACTACATCAAAAATCTTTCCAAGACATAAGAAAATGTAACATAAGAGATGTGCTCTCTTCCCATGAAAAAGAGAGGACCTATTTCCCACTCCACTTGGAAGCTAGCGGTATCCTACTGTCCCGAGATTACAGTTCAAGTCAAGAAGCCTTCATCACTTTTCTCACCCACATTTTACCAATACCACCCAGAGGTTTCCCATCTCTCCATACCCCCTCCATGAAGGGAGATCCCCTTTTTGAGCCAGGAGATGGAGCCAAAAAGACACTCCCTACCTACCGTGAAGAAAGGGTGAGATGCAGGGGGTAAAGAAATTGGGGTAGGGAACCCCAATTTCTGCTGTCAAGGGTGCTACTATCAGTCTATTACGATCAGTCAATATGAAATGGAAATCCACAATAATGCTTCAGGATGCAAGAGACAGCTGCATGTCTCCGAGGCGAAGGGCTCCGGAGCGGACGCTCGTTCCGGGGCACCCTTGCTGAGGCGGCAAAAAGCGCAGGGCGAGAGCGGGCAGCCCAGCCCCCCGCCTAGAGCAGGGAAGAGCGGGAAAGGGCGAGCTGCTGACGTACGGCAGCTCTGACGCAGCGTGGGCGGGGACAGGAATCACGGCGCCCAAACCCCCCACCTATAAAAGCAGCCCCCAGGGAGCGCGAGCGACCAGGACGGGCAAACAGGGCGTGGCGCGCCAGTACGGCGCGTGGGGAAGGCCGAGTGCCCCCATTCCTAGTTCCAAAGGGAAACTCAGGCAGTGGTCATTGCCCTCCCAGGAGAACACCTGGCAGCTATGGTTACCACTCACCCAAAAGCCGCCGCCAGAAGGAATGCGGTGACCCAGACGGAGCTCCCGCACAAACATGCAGCCGTCCAGGTCGCTGGGAGTGCCTGAGCCTGTCGCTTGTACCAGAGGGCAGTGGAGATGGCAAATGTCTTCGGTGAGACCAGGTAGATGATCTCCTCAGCCTGGTGGCAGAGCTGAAGGAGGAGGTGGAAAGGCTGAGGAGTATCAGGGAGTGTGAGAGGGAGATAGATTGGTGGAGCCGCACCCTACCATCCCTGGGGCCAAGGCAGCAGGCGGAGGCCCCACAAGGAGCAGAGGATCCCCTGCCCTCTTGCCGGCAAGCAGAAGGAGGGGATCCAAGAGATGGGGGGCAATGGAAACAGGTCCCTGCCCGGGGAGGCAGGCGAATCCCCTCCCGGCCTCCCTCACCTTCCCAGCTGCCCCTACACAACAGATATGGGGCTCTGGAAGCTGAGGGCCAGGCAAGCGGGGAGGGAGGTGAAGGCGAAGGTCCAGCCAGGGGGTTGCCGAGGGCCAGTCAGTCACCCCCACAGATTACAACTGCCCCTGTTAAGAAAAAAAGGAGGGTAATTGTGGTGGGGGATTCCCTCCTGCAGGGAACTGAGGGCCCAATCTGCCATCCGGACCCATCCCACAGGGAAGTCTGCTGCCTCCCTGGGGCCCAGGTTAGGGACGTTACTAGGAAACTCCCTGATCTTGTAAGGCCTTCCGATTATTACCCATTGCTGGTTGTACAGGTTGGCAGTGATGAGATTACAGAAAGAAGTCCTAAAGCGATCAAGAGGGACTTCAGGGCACCGGGGCGATTGGTCGCAGGATCGCGAGCGCAGGTATTGTTTTCCTCAATCCTGTCAGTGGCAGCGAAGAATGCTGAAAGGAATGGGAAAACTCACCTGATTAACAGGTGGCTCAGAGGCTGGTGCCACCAGTGGAACTTTGGGTTTTTCGATCATGGGGAAGTTTACATGGCACCAGGCCTGCTGGCAGCTGATGGAGATCAGCTGTCTCCAAAGGGGAAAAGGATTCTCGCCCATGAGTTGGCAGGATTCATTTAGAGGGCTTAAAACTAGGTTTGAAGGGGGAAGGGGAAGGGGATATAAACGGGCCTGCTAGTGAGGAGCCCAGGGGCAGCATGGCAACATTGGGGGCGAAATCGATAGCTCGGCTCAAGTGCATCTATACCAATGCACGTAGCATGGGCAACAAACAGGAGGAGCTGGAAGCCCTTGTGCAGCAGGATGGCTATAACGTAGTCGCCATCACAGAAACGTGGTGGGACGACTCTCATGACTGGAGTGCTGCACTGGATGGCTATAAGCTCTTCAGAAGGGATAGGCAAGGAAGGAGAGGCAGTGGGGTGGGTCTGTATGTTAGGGAGTGTTTTGACTGTATAGAGCTCGACAGTGGAGATGACAAGGTCGAGTGCTTATGGGTGAGGATGAGGGGAAAGGCCAGCAAGGCGGATGTCCTGTTGGGAGTCTGCTATAGACCACCCAACCAGGATGTAGAGGTAGATGAGGCGTTCTATAAGCGGCTGGCAGAAGTCTCGCAATCACTAGCCCTTGTTCTTGTGGGGGACTTCAACTTGCCAGACATCTGCTGGAAATACCATACAGCAGAGAGGCAGCAGTCTTGGAAGTTCCTAGAGCATGTGGGGGATAACTTCCTGACGCAGCTGGTAAGCGAGCCTACCAGGGGAGGTGCCTCGCTTGACCTGCTGTTTACTAATAGAGAAGGGCTTGTGGGAAATGTCATGGTCGGAGGCCGTCTCGGGATTAGCAACCACGATATGATAAAGTTCTCGATTCTGGGCGATGCCAAGCGGAGGGGCAGCAAAACTGTTACGATGGACTTCCGGAGGGCAGACTTTGGCCTCTTCAGGACCCTGGTTGGGAAAGTCCCTTGGGAGGCAGTCCTGAAAGGCAAAGGGGTCCAGGAAGGCTGGGCCTTCTTCAAGAAGGAAGTCTTAAGAGCGCAGGAGCAGGCTGTCCCCGTGTGCCATAAGACCAACCGGTGGGGAAAACGACCGGCCTGGCTGAATAGAGAGCTTTTGCGGGGACTCAGGGGGAAAAAAGGAGAGTCTACCGCCTTTGGAAGAAGGGGCGGGCAACACCGGAAGAGTACAGGGATCTTGTTAGGTCATGCAGGGAGGAAATTAGAAAGGCAAAAGCCCAGCTAGAACTCAATCTGGCCACTGTTGTAAAAGATAATAAAAAATGCTTTTATAAGTACATCAGCAATAAAAGGAGAGCCAAGGAGGATCTCCATCCTTTGCTGGATGTGGGGGGGAACATTGTAACCGAGGACAAGGAAAAGGCTGAGGTACTTAATGCCTTCTTTGCCTCTGTGTTTAATAGCCAGACCAGTCATCCCCAGGGTACTCAGGCCCCTGAGCTAGAGGATAGGGATGGGGAGCAGAATGGAGCCCTCATAGTCCAGGAGGAAGCAGTTAATGACCTGCTATGCCACCTGGATGCTCACAAGTCTATGGGGCCAGATGGGATCCACCCAAGAGTACTGAGGGAGCTGGCAGAGGAGCTTGCCAAGCCCCTTTCCATCATCTATCAGCAGTCCTGGTTAACAGGGGAGGTCCCTGATGACTGGAGGCTTGCCAATGTGACGCCCATCTACAAGAAGGGCCAGAAGGAGGACCCGGGAAACTACAGGCCTGTCAGCCTGACCTCAGTGCCGGGAAAGATTATGGAGCAGTTCATCTTGAGTGAACTCAACAGGCAAGTACAGGTCAACCAGGGGATCAGGCCCAGCCAGCATGGGTTCATGAAAGGCAGGTCCTGCTTGACCAACCTGATCTCCTTTTATGACCTGGTGACCCGCCTGGTAGATGATGGAAAGGCTGTGGATGTCATCTACCTGGACTTTAGCAAAGCTTTTGACACCATCTCCCACAATATTCTCCTTGGGAAGCTGGCAGCTCATGGCTTGGAGGAGCGTAGTCTTCGCTGGGTAAAAAACTGGTTGGGTGGCCGAGCCCAGAGAGTAGTGGTAAATGGAGTTAAGTCCAGTTGGTGACCAGTCACGAGCGGTGTTCCCCAGGGCTCTGTTTTGGGGCCAGCCTTGTTTAATATCTTTATCGATGATCTGGATGAGGAGATTGAGTGCACCCTCACTAAGTTTGCAGACGACACCAAACTGGGTGGGAGTGTCGATCTGCTCGAGGGTAGGATGGCCCTGCAGAGGGACCTGGACAGGCTGGACCAATGGGCCGAGGCCAACTGTATGAGGTTTAACAAGGCCAAGTGCCGGGTCCTGCACTTGGGTCACAACAACCCCATGCAGCGCTACAGGCTTGGGGAAGAGTGGCTGGAAAGCTGCCTGGCAGAAAAGGACCTGGGGGCGTTGGTAGACAGCCGGCTGAACATGAGCCAGCAGTGTGCCCAGGTGGCCAAGAAGGCCAACAGCATCCTGGCTTGTATCAGGAATAGTGTGGCCAGCAGTAGCAAGGAGGTGATTGTTCCCCTGTACTCGGCGCTGGTGAGGCCACACCTGGAATACTGTGTCCAGTTTTGGGCCCCTCAATACAAGAAAGACATTGAGGTGCTGGAGCGTGTCCAGAGAAGGGCAACGACGCTGGTGAAGGGTCTGGAGCACAGGCCTTATGAGGAGCGGCTGAGGGAACTGGGATTTTTTAGTCTGGAGAAGAGGAGGCTGAGGGGAGACCTTATCGCTCTCTACAACTACCTGAAAGGAGGTTGTAGCGAGGTGGGTGTTGGTCTCTTCTCCCATGTAGTTAGTGATAGGACGAGAGGAAATGGGCTCAAGCTGCGCCAGGGGAGGTTTAGATTGGATATTAGGAAAAATTTCTTTACGGAGAGGGTAGTCAAGCATTGGAACAGGATGCCCAGAGAGGTGGTGGAGTCACCATCCCTGGAAGTGTTCAAAAAACAGGTAGATGTGACACTTCGGGACATGGTTTAGTCTAGTCTACCCTTGATTGGTTTAGAGTAGACTTGGTAGTGTAGGTTAATGGTTGGACTGGATGATCTTAAAGGTCTTTTCCAACCTAAACGATTCTATGATTCTATGAAACAGCTCTAAAAAAATTAAGACACCACCCACCTGAGCCAGCAAACACCAGTTACTCTTCTTATTCAACAATTTGAGAATATTTTGGAATTAAAAACTTAGGTCACGTACACGTTTCTAACAAACATGCTGACCAGAGGTGTCAGGCATTAAAAGTGCTGTCGGGAGAGAGATGAATTAACCTTTCTCATCAGAACTGCTGCTGTTCAAGACATCAATGCATGATATTTCTGAACAGCACAGGGTCCAGTTCAGACTGTGAATGCATTCATAAAACCTCGAGTTTTGTGAGCTGAATGGCACACACAGAGAGCACACTGTTGTGTAACACAATACTTCCCATCTGAATGCTTCCCATCTGCACTCCATTTCAAAGCATATTTTACTTGTCAGCTTCATTTAAAAGGTCCACCCAGTTCTGCTGCAAGAGAGGACCCTGCCAAAATGCAGGGCTGAGCAGAAGCACTGAATTTGTATCAACATAAAGTAAATATGAAGTAAGAATTAAGTACGCCTATGCCCTACATGTACAAAACCCACTAAATGCCAACAGACTTTTGTTTGCTTGAGAATTAGGAGATATTTCGAGAACATGATGGCTGTGGCACTTGAATGCCACCAAAAGCTCTCCTAACTGAAAAACAGAAAACATGATAGATTTAGGAAGAGATAATTCAGCTCTATTTTTTGCATCCAGTTAGAAGACAATATATTTTCTTTATTAAAAGCCTTCAGTACACAAGCTTGCCAAGCAAAGCTCCTCTGCAAGGCTTTCATCAGCACTTTCATTTTAAAAATCTGGTATCCATGTATCCTACAGGAAAGCATTTTGTGATTTGAGTTGTAAAGGTTTTCTCCAAACGAACTGTTTAGTGGTTTTGGACGGAGTCCTGTCCCCACGGGAAAGCGTACCCTCATGCCAGACCGTAACTAAAGTTTCTGCCCAGCCCCGAGCCAGGAGCCCCCAGCCCAGGGTGGGAGACGCCCCACACCCCTCGCCCCCGCGCAGCCCCGGACCCAGCGACTGCCCAACGCCGGCGGTGCGGCAGCGGGGCCGCGACGGGTCCCGCGGGGCAGCCCCGGCACCCGCAGCTCAGCCGGACCCCCCGCTGCCCGGCAGCCGCAGCACGGTCCCCACTGGGGCCGCCGCGCACCCGCCCCGCTCCGGCCTCCGACACAACTTACGGCTCCGGCCGCCGCGCCTCGCGCACCTCTCCACGTTTCCTGTCCCTCCGCCAGGTTCAGCCTCCTCGCAACAGCTGGCGGCCGCAGACTAATCCCCGCCGGTCGCCCCCCGCAGCCCGCTCATCCGCTTAATCACCTGCCGGCACCGAGCCACGGAGCCACTTGCACGCCGGCGGTGGCGGCTGCTGCTGCCGGCGGGGAGGCACCTTCGGCGGCGGCATCACCGCCTCCTGGGCGCGGCGCGCGGCTACAGACGGCCGCGCACGGCCGCCGCCCCGCGCCTCGCCGCGCAGGCAGGAACACTGACCTCGGGGCACGCAGCGGAGCGCACGGCCGCGCACGGATCCCTCAGAGGCGCGCAGGATCCCACAGCGCCCGGACGACGCGCACAGGAGCGCAGAGACCGCAGACCCGCACAGCCGAGAACATCGCTGGAGAGCTCCCCCAGTGCCGAGTGCCAGCCCCGGCTTGGGCACAGCCCCAGCCCCTCGGCTCTGTCTCCACTCCGGTGCCCACCCCCTCTCCGGAGCTCCCATGCACAAGCCTTCCCCGCCGGGAGAATGAGCAGGGCACCTTGCTCTGCCTTAGGGGACCTTAACAGGTCGCGTCCCAGCGGGGCCTGCTCCGGACACGGTATTTTTCCTTTCTATGCACTTGCTCCATCCAAACCACGCTCTTGTTGAAAGCCATCCTGCATACTTTCCCCCCTTTGAAAATGTTTCCAGTTGGGACATCCAAATTAAAATCCCTGCTGCTGCCTCCACACAACTCCCAGGGGTTGTTTTCTTCCCTGGAGCGTGGCCTGATGTGCCAAAGCCAAGTGTCTTTATCACAGGCTGTCATTTAACATCTCACGGCCATTTTTCAGGTGTGTGGCAGTCAGTTCCTGGGAGGTTATACCCAATACTGTGTTTTTTACTTCTAGAGTCTAAACTATACAACTATGGTCACAGTCGTCTTTTGATGACAGAAGTTCTGGCCATATACTGGGCACAAACCCACCACTAAAACTGTAAAAAAAAAAAAAAAAATATATATTTGCCCAAGTAGTGAGCAGATCAGGCTGTAATCAAGACAGACAAGGATGAAATTCTTCCACTGAGTCCCATGCTGTATTCAGGCAGTCTTTTAAACAGCTTAGCTTTGCTCACAGGAGTCCTGGCTCTCACATATAGTAATACCCTACACAGAAAGAACCATCCCTCCTGTTTTTCAGGATTTTCAGTGTGATTTTCAGCCTTCCAGGAGTTCAGAGGGAGACAGAAGAGACTCTAAGCTTTGTTCCTTGGAGCAAAATGCATAGCCTGATGTCAGTGCCTCAGCTCCCAGAGAGCACAGGTAGTTAATTAGGTACCAAAATTGAACACACTAATAGTTAACATACCTAGAGCTTTCAGTCCTTGGGATGTGCCTCTTCCTGGGGCTCAACACTGCTAACCAGGAAATGCCTCCCTTCCAAATGTGATTCATGGCCTGACATCTCCTGAGGAAAAAAACCCTCATAAACCCCTTTATTTAAAAAGCGGAGGTCAGATTTTGAGCACAGAGAGAGGAGGATGTGATGGCTGCATCCCTCCACTGAGAAGCACGGGGGCTGGGGAGTTCATCCAGGATATGGACAGCAAGTTCAGCAGCCTCTGCTCAAGAGGAGAGAAATGCACATCAACGTTATTTTCCTAGCATTATTTTCCTAGGAAAATAAGTAGCCTCCAGATGGCTCCCACCTGAGCCCTCCCCATCACCTCTTCTCTTAATTGTATTCCTCTGTGCAAAAGGGAATCCAAAATTCAGGACATTCATATGGGAGGAGAGGTTGTCCTGAGTCCCTGCCCTTAAAACTGTTTGTGTTGTGCCCACAACCTGGTTAATATAATAATACAAAAGAGTTTTGGAGCAGGAATCACACCCTGGGATGCCTCCTTTTGTCTCCCTAACTATTTAAGATACAGTCATAAACAGAAAAGAGATCAGAGGGGTTATCCTGCACAATTTCCTATGAGACTGGAAGTCCAGAAAGGTCCATAAAATGTTTATCTTATGGGCCACAAAATATGACCTAACTTCCTATTCAAATGCGAAGTAAAAGGCCTGTCTGGTAAAATCTATGTAGAAGCAGCCAGAGCATGTGAGAAGGCGGTTCCTCCTCCTGGCTGGCCCAAGGAGGCATGGAGGGGTAGGAAATGGCATGGGGGGTCCCCATGGGACAAGGACACAGACGAGCTGCTCAGGCCCGAGCAAGACCAAAGTGCTCTGGACGAGAGCACAGAAACAGGCTCTTGGGCATCAGAAAAGTCCAAAACTGTTGGGCACTTCCCAGCTTGGTGACAGCTGTGCAGGGCTTTTCTAGGTCTATTTAGGAGCCAACATCCCATTGAAATTTTGGGGGATTTGGCCCTAAATCTTCTCAGCTCTTATTTTGGAGAACATTGATATAGCATTTAGATATTTCAGGCACACACATGCAGCTGTGCATTTCAAAGTAATCTGCTGTGATATAAGCCAAAACAGTATTTGAGTTATATGTTTTTTTACAGATAAAGCATTGATTTATAAACACATAGAGCAAGTCTATCCAAAAAAAAAAGGCTTCATACATATGCAAGCAACAAGGAGAACTACTTAGAACAGATCATCTTCTACTGCCCCACAGAGTAGGGCATAAAATTCCTTTCTAGCTTGAATTTCAAGAGTGCAAAATTAAGGATGGAGAAACTGTGGACTGATGAAACTATTTTGCACTGCAGTCAGAAGGTGGCTGCAGAAAAACTAGTTTGGTACTTAGCTAATACTGAAGTTGCAATTACATATCATGTCACTGCACAGGGAAAATGCTACATGGCATTTTTGGGACTACTGTTATTTTTGGTTCTTTATTTGTCATCTTCTTAGCACATGCAAGTTCTTGATTCACATTCAGTAAAACAACAATGAACACAAATCATCTTAGAGCTACACTCATACAAACTAAATGTCATTGAAATCAGCTCCACTAATGTGTTAGTATTAGAAGTTAACACTTTGAGAAAGCAACTGGGGAGAGTTTGTAAGTGCTAGGTCTGTTCCTGAGTACCTAAAACAACACTGCATTTAAGCATTATCTCAAACATTACCTTCAGAAGCTGGAAGCACTAGAAACATTTGTTCTTTACAACACAGACATTTACATCCTCCCAACACTGCTGTGTCCCGGGCACCAGATGTCTGACACCCCTGACACACAACACACAGAGATAAAGTCAATTATATGGTACATGTTCCCAGGATCCAAGACTTCTGTGGATCTGATGGGCAGCAAAATGAATATACAGATTTAAATGAAATTCCTTTGAAAACACAATAAGCATATACATCCAGAACCGCATATAACCCAGAACAATACGATGTTCCATTTTTTCCTAAAAGAAAACAGCAAACTTCAGAACTCAGTCAGAAACCACAAAAATGACACAAAAGAGGGTTAAAACTGCATAGGAGTCCAGCATGCCAAGGCAGAGCCAAGGACTGCAAAGGCCACATTCTGCTCCCAGCCATGCCAGTGTAAATACAAAAAAATCCCTTCCCTGACCTCTGCGTAGATCTCCCCACAGTTTGCTCAGTCAATTCAGTGCATTCAGGCCATCGAGTTTCCTAAGTCTCCGCAAACACCAACTCCAGAAAGCCCCATTTCTGCACCACATGCTATTACACTATGTGATGAATGCCACAGAGAAAGCCTTTCCCTTACCATTTCTTCTGCACACAAGAACAACAAAAGTAATTTTTTAAAAATTGCAAGTTTAATAGCTCCAACACACAACTACTATAAACAACCCTGGAGAGCTGAATACCACAGCCCACAGCCAGCATCCCCCCAGAGCCACCCAGGGCTCAGCTAGGAGTTACACCCTCATCCTTTCATGCTGGCTGCAAACCTGCCACAAGTCCATGGGGTTTACAGAAAATGCCAATGACAAAATAATTCCAAACAGTCCAGGTCTGGTTGAAAATACCCCAGCCCTTAATCTTTAGAGGGTTTTTATATGCAAATTCCAGGCAGATGGGGCCTTGCAAGAGCTATACTAAAATTATTTGTAAACACTTGCTTATTCCTCCCACCATACAAATAGGAGGAAATGAGATGTTTTTCAGTGATTTCGGGGGGGGGGGGGGGGGGGTCTGATGTCTTGTCCCTGTGTGTCAGTAAGCTCTTCAGCTGTGATCCTTAGCTACATGGGCTATAATCAGAAATGTTTTCTCCTGTTATAGAAGGCAGGGTTTCTTAGGCAAAATATGAAAAGCAAATCATAAGAAGCACTATTGATAGCTGTTGGGAAATTGAACTTCTCAATTTTAATAATCTATTCATTTATTCTTATTTTTTATAGCACTTAAAATACAGTCGGTAATTTGTAAGGAAAATACGGACATACTGAAAGGGCTAAACCTCTGACAATACCTGACTCAGATAGTTTTAGTTATCTGCTGAGCAGAGTACATAAATAGGACAGATATTTCGAAGAATGTGACTCCTTGCCCGGCACGATTAAAAACAGACCTTGAGCAAGCTCGTTAGGCTTCCTGTGTAAAGCACTGATAACATAGACTCAGGACCCCCGTGCTGAGATAAGCACTCAAGGAACTGGTTTCGTGGCATTCCAAGGCTAAAGGACTGATGAGCTAATTCAATGACCATATATGGACAAAGGAGGCCCAAAGTTCAACTAGCGGACAAGTGAGGAAGACTATCGGAGACCACCGGAGGACCCCCGAAGACCACTAAAGAGGACGACTATGCATGCGGATTGGACATTTGCATATGTTAATGAGTTTACAGGAAATCTCATGTTTCTGTAGATGAATTCTCGGAAATCCTATGAATATGTACGACTTTATAGTATATAATCTTTAGAAGTTTGCCAAATCGTTGGAGCACTCATGGTGGAATGATCCCCAGTGCTGCCCAGCGCTGCAATAAAGGATGCCTGCTTAATAATAACTTTGTTGCTATTGAGTTTTATTTCGGGAACTTTCTGAATACTCCGTTTCCTCCTACGGAGAGGTTCGGACTTTGAAGAATAGTATCCGCGAATTTTTGTATCAGTTTTGGCGACCCAGGTGGGACCATCTCTGTCCGGCTGCAGGACAGAAAGAGCCCTTTCCTATCTTGAGTGGGATTTTCAGCCTTGTACGCAGCAAGCATCCCATGCTCTCAGGTCATCTTGAAACACAGTCAGGATGCAGGAGAACTTTCTAATTGGTAAACTGCTGGAATGAGCAAAATAGGGTCACTTTTTTCCACCACCCAGCCAAGGAGCAGGTGAGGCATTCAGCCACAGCAGCAGTTATTTTCACAGCCTCTCCAGCAGTGCATTTGCTAGCACAGAACAGTGTTTTAGCCATCAATAATTAAAAAGAGAGATGTTAAAAAACATGAACAACAAACATTTTGTGCCCATTATTCTTGTTCTTTCTATAATGCTTGTGCTTTTACACACCAATTTGCAATGTGCAGTCACTCACAGTGTCTCTTCTAATCTGTAAATGTGAATTTCTCTTCATATTCTGGAAGTCCAAAGTTTTGCAAAAAGCAGGCTGTGGGCTAAAGACTGATTTCCATGAGACAGGAGCACCGAGCTGCTGCAGGAGGAGGCAGCAACTGGAGACAGGTTACTGGATTGCAGCGAGATACATGGCAGGTTGTCCTTTCCCACCCATACTGACTGATGTGCCATGAGTCCTGGTGTCCTGGTTTCAGCTGGGATAGAGTTAATTTTCTTCCTAGTAGCAGGCACAGTGCTGTGTTTTGGATTTATGATGAGAAGAATGCTGATAACACACTGATGTTTTAGTTGTTGCTAAGTACTGCTTATGCTAGTCAAGGACTTTTCAGCTTCCCATGCTCTGCCAGGTGCACAAGAAAACTGGGAGGGGGCACAGCCAGAATAGTTGATCCAAACTGACCAAAGGGCTATTCCATACCATGTGACGTCATGCTCAGTATATAACCTGTGGGGAGTTGGCCGGGGAGCAGCGATCGCTGCTCGGGAACTGTCTGGGTATCGGTCGGCGGGTGGTGAGCAATTGCACTGTGCATCACTTGCTTTGTATATTATTATTATTATTATTATTATTTTGTTATTATTACTACTACTATTTTACTTTATTTCAATTATTAAACTGTTCTTATCTCAACCCAGGAGTGTTTCTCACTCTTACTGCTCCGATTCTCTCCCCCATCCCATCGGGGCAGGGGGAGTGAGCGAGCAGCTGCATGTTGCTTAGTTGCTTGCTGGGGCTAAACCATGGCAGTCCTGGGTTAGGGCAATCCCAAACAGGGATACGGGCTGAGCAATGAGTGGATTGACAGCAGCCCTGCAGAGAAGGACTTGGGGGTATTGGTGAATGAAAAACTGAATATGAGCTGGCAATGTACGCTAGCAGCCCAGAAAGCCAATCGTATCCTGGGCTGCATCAAAAGAAGCATTGCCAGCAGGTCAAGGGAGGTGATTCTTCCCCACCACCACTCTGCTCTGGTGAGACCCCACCTGGAGTACTGTGTTCAGCTCTGGGGTCCCCAGCATAAGAAGGACATGGACCTGCTCGAGTGTGCCCAGAGGAGGGCCACGAAGATGATCAGGGGGCTGGAGCACCTCCCGTATGAGGACAGGCTGAGAGAGTTGGGGTTGTTTAGCCTAGAGAAGAGAAGGCTCTGGGGAGACCTTATAGCAGCCTTCCAGTACTTAAAGGGGGCCTACAGGAAAGATGGGGAGGGACTCTTCCTCAGGGAGTCGAGGTATAGGACGAGGGGTAACAGTTTTAAACTCAAAGAGGATAGATTTAGATTAGATATTAGGAAGACATTCTTTACTGTGAGAGTGGTGAGACACTGGAACAGGTTGCCCAGAGAAGTTGTAGATGCCCCCCTCCCTGGAAGTGTTCAAGGCCAGGTTGGATGGGGCTTTGAGCCTGATCTAGTGGAAGGTATCCCTGCCCAAGGCAGGGGGGTTGGACTAGATGATCTTTAAGGTCCCTTCCAGCCTAAACCATTCTATGATTCTATCTATGATATTGTCTCCTATTTTCAGATGTTGTAGTGTAAAAAATGGCAAATATGGATAAAGGCTGGTTTGTTTTTCTTAACTCTCTTACATGGGCACAAACTTCTTTGTTGTTGTCTCTATCATTATCTCCCCCCGCCCCCCAAACCAACACTACTAAAAGGGAAATTTGCTCTTGACTTTGCAACATGAAAATAGCTTTAGGGAAATCCTTTTAGAATTAGTCTCCTTTCCCCTCCTGATGGTGACTAGTCCTCTGGAGCATCACCATAATGGCCTTATTGGATTAACTTGCAAATCCCATATGTTTACTGAATTTGTGGGTGTTTTAGAGTGGTTTCGAGGATTCCCGGGGAAAGAATGGCATGCACACACACACTATCTAGCAGCACAAAAGACTTTATTAACTACACTACAAGCGTCCAGCAAAGCAATAGTCTTACCAACCTGAGGACCATGAGGAAGATGGTCCATCCGTACATTCTTGTGCTGTCTTGCGCTGCGAGCTCAGCCCAGCGGTTGGTAGGTGCCAGCTTTACGTGGGCGTCCCCACGGAGGCAACGGTGACCTCGCCGTACACCTGCCCACCCCTCTTCAGGAAATCCCGGTATTTATATGGCAGAGGAAACGGGTTTCGACACACGTGGCCAGTGGGTGCCGAAAACACGCCTCGGTTGCAACAAAGGGAGCCTATGGCGCATGCGCCCGCTGGTCAGGCACGCTGCACGCGACATAGTCATCCTGTCTATTGGTTCATGGGCTTTGTTCACGCAGCATATTACCATAATCCAGCAGTCACATATCAACCTTGCTCAAGCCAATAACAAGATGTTACAAAGCAAGCAAAATCGTGAGCTGTGCCTTGTATCTTCACAGCTGCACATCCTCCCTAACATTTCTCAGCTTTCTTATCTCTGTGGTTAGCATTTCAGACAATAAATCACCTGTTTCTTGTGCTAACTGCATTCCTTGGCTATCTACTTCTCACCCAGTGTCCACCCACGGACCAAAATTCCATCTTTTAACCCTTCCGTACGCAGTGGGTTAACATTCTTTGTAAAATATTTCTTCCAAAAAAGTAACTGTCGATCTGCAGTTGCCAAGTTCTCTAAATGAATAAACCTGTTTTTTTGTTTTTCCTCAAACAGGAAGAGTAATTAATTCAAGTAAAACACTTATTCCCAAAAGTGCTCTATTTGAAAACAAGGGCTTGTGAATAAAAAGAGCAGTAGTTGCATTGGTTTCAAAGCCAGCAGTCATTAGGTAGCAAAGCAGCATTTGTCCTCTACTTTTGAGTAATAGGAGCTCTAAGAAAATTCTGAGGACACAGCTCTTCTGTAGCCTTTACAAGTTAAATAGGTGAGAACTGGTTTTTAATTACTGCTCCTGGCCAGGCAGGCCTTTCTCATGGTTTTAAACCCTGTCTTTACTGAAATATGATAAGGAGTTAGTAAATTTTAAGTTGCTGGGAAAAGAGGGGTAGAAGCCCAATTTTTTAGAGACACTAGTGGCAACTAAATATTCTTAGTTTGCCGCATGGATCTGATGAATAGCTTTGTGTTTGAACTGTATATTCATCACCACCTTGGTTTAGGGCTTGTGTTTGCATCTCACTGGCTCTAAGGTATCTGACAGCTTAATGCTTAATCATGGGGGATTATTTTTTATCTTCAGCTGGAAGGTGCTATATTTGGGCCTGTAGGTGTGTGTGTGTGGGGGGGGGGGGGGGGTTGTTTCACTCTGAGCTGGGATATCCGTACGTGTGTAGCCCTGGAAATGTCACGCTTGCATGGCTGCAGGTACTGAAGGAATCACCTCCTACTCACTTTTTCTGCCTCGCTTGCTGTGGAGTGGTCCAAAGAGCAGCTTTATTGCACAGAAAAACAAAGCTATGCCTGAGATCGCTGACAATACCGTAACACTGTGGGCTTCAGTGGAATTGTTTCCTGTTTGCCTCCATGGCAATTGAGAAACTCTGCCTTCCAAATTTCCTCCCACCACTCCGTATCTGACCCAGCAATACACAAAATTGTCTCCTCCGTGATCTGTTTTTTGATCATTGCCTGCATTCAGAAAGTAAGCAGTATGTACAGCAGAGCAGAAAATTATTTAGTAAACTAGCCAATTTCATCAGGATGAACTATGTGGTTAAAATAAATCGGATTTCAATAATTCATCAGTTATGCTGTGGAGAAAGAAATAATAATAGTTAAAACAAGTGTACGGATGCCAAATGGCTGGTGCGTGGAATTCAAAGTCAACAAGGGTTTACTGCAGGGCTCTGCTTTTAAATGGACTCTGTTTTAAATAGTGTATGAGAAAGTCAGAATCTTAGTGCTTTGTTCGAATTATTTTGTGACTTGGATGCTTTCTCTGGTGACCCAAGAATCAAATTATAAACTGTGGAAATGAGTTTAAAGGGCATCATCATTAAAAAAAAAAAAAAAATCATGCAAGTTAGTAGAGAAGTAAACATCTGTCTTGAGAGAGGTGGATTTCAGAAGAGCTTGGAAAAAAAAAAGAGGTAAAAAGACAAGAGGGTAGAAAAAAAATTAGGATGAAAGGAGGACTTAATTCTGGCTGGCTGTAGAGTAATCAAGTGTTTTGCCTAATATGTAATTAAATTAGATGATATCTATATCTGTTAAAACAGTTCAGCCAGCTCTAATAACTAAGGAAACCAATCCTGCGTCCAGGTGTCAGCTCCCATACTCTGCTCCCTGAGGTTATATGAGGACACGTATTCTCCCTTTTTATATAATCTTCAACATGCACAGCAGTGCACTTGGGACCCACTGGCCATGTAATACGTTAGAGGAGTCATGCTACTCTTGGTGAAGCCAAGTCAAGGTCTCCTTTAGATTAAAAAAAGTCATATACCTTGTCATATACTGAGTCATAAGCCGGTGTAAGAATCCAGCATGAACCCAACGTAAAGAACTAGTTTAAATTCCATGTAAAGTTCTGCCGCCTTCACATAGTAGTGACATTTGCTACTTGCTTGTAGTTCGTGCTGCTTTCCTGCAGTGAGCCCGTGCTAGTTGTCTGCTTTACCTTCCATTTCTCTTCTGCATGCTTCTATTTTAAATAATTTACTTGTAAGTTATGTTTGCATAAACAATATATAACTTAGAGCTATGTATCTAATTCCTGTCAGGATCTTACAGCCTAATGGATAGCACATGTGGACTTAAGAAATGTTGGGTCCCAGTCAAGCCTTTTCTCCCCGCTGCAAGCAAGTCATGGCACCAGTGACAGGGAGGTGATGACAGCAGCTTGCTTTCTGCAGGTGCTTGAGCTCTCCAGAGGAAAAGCACTTTATTAAATGCTGGGTTTTACTGTGGAGCATTTCTTTCCAGGTACCTGCCTGTCTGTTGGAGGGTTGTAAAGTCAGAGCAGCTTCATAAGGGCTAAAATTCTCTGGAATACCTGTTTCTGCAGAAGTACATTTGAGCAATACAAATAAGCCCTAGCTTATGAGATACCTGCCTGGTTATGAATTTAGCCATTATCCAGTCTTCCCAAGTGTCTCCAAGAGGCATCAGTGTAAACAAGTGAGACTTATTTACCTGTAGGGTTTTGCTAGAATAATGACAGAATGGAAAAACTGAGTTCTGTTTTTCTGAGGCCTTGAAGCCAAAACACTGTCTATTTCTGCACCTAGTGCAGGCTTTGAGAAAACAAACAAACAAACAAACAAACAAATACCAACTTGTTTTTGTCGTGGTGCTCCAGCCAACATGCAGCTGAAGTTTGATTTCCAGATACAGTATTTGAGGTTTGTTGTGAAGTGAGAAGGTCCAAAGCCAAGCCTGCTGGAGCTGCCAGTTTTCTGGTTGGAGCGATCATTCCCTGACAAGAGTTCACACAGTTTTATAAAACTTTGCATATTATACCCTCACCGAGTTATCTTTTAGAGCTGAAACAGTGCAAAAGTCTAGCAGGGCAGCTCTGGATGTGGGGTGTGTGTTTATTGGGGAAAAAGGAGCCACTTTGGGGCTTTATTGGGGAAAATGTGATGAAATGGTTTCCTGTTCAATGCAACTCTTATTTGGTGAGAACTTCCTTGCAAGTATAAACGGCTCCTTGGGAATCAACTGAGCTGAGGAGGAGCCAGTATCAGTGTCAAGATAAGCATGTGAGAAAAAGAAAAATAGGATTAAATATAACCATATAAATAATCTCATGGCTGCATGGCCACATAGTGGGAACAGTCCGGTAATGCTGGGAGCATCCCCCTACATCAGCCCCCAAACATAACCCTCTCTCATGCTCATCTCACACCCGTCCACCTTGTTTTATGGTCTCCAGTTTGGCAGCCAGGGAGCCCATGGGAGATGCGCGGGGGCAGGTTTTCCCATGAGCAGGGCAGTGTGGGAGTTTCAGGCATGGACACAGGAAGAAGGTTTGTGCTGCTGTTTGTGTTGTCCAGGGACTTCTGTTTCTGGGGTTCCCCAGACTCCTCTTCTGAGGACTACGTTTGTGCAGGGAATGGGACACAAAAGTGAACATGATGTGAAGCTGAGGGTTTCCATCTCAATTATGTTTTGCTGCCTGCTCTTTCAGCAGCATTCATCAAAGTAGCCTGAAAATTGTGTCCTTGTGAAATAGCTTCATTGGCTTGATTGAACATTTAAATTTTAAACTTACCATTGCTCTTATTTTTCCCCAGGTCAGCTGCATATTGGAACTTTTAACCTTTAGATTGTGCCAATTGATCAAAATGCTCCTGTATAGAGGGCTGATTTTTTTTTTTTTTTTTTTTTCCTTCTCCAATTGATGGCAAAATCTGCTCCTGACTCTCAGGAAGACTTGGGACCTTACCAAATGAAAGCCTGAAACCAAGGAAGAGCATTTGGTATTCATAATACCCCTTCTCTTTGGGTACAATCAAAAGGCAAATTATTTTTCACCGCTTATAAAATAACTTCACTTTTTTTTTTTTCCAGACATTTTAAATAATCACTGAGGGGGGAGGATGTGAATCCCAAATATTAGGGATACAGGAGTGGTTCCTGATTTCCATATGTGTAAGCATTACGCCAGGGTAACTTGATTAACTAAAGAGGTGTCTTTTGGTTTCTGACCATGTAAAAGGAGAATTGGACTTGCAGGATGTGTTCTCAAATGTGGTAAGCTGCCACAGATTGGTCCATAAGAAAACGTCACAGCTCCAAAAAATTAACACGAAGCTAAGGACCAGTCATAAATCTCCAATCCAACATGATACAGACATATCCTAGTGAAAAATCCAAAACGGATCAGAAATTCAAGAAAGATCCTGCCCATGGAGCCAATAAGCACCATGCTTATCTGTATCAGATCTGTAATCAGTACCAGATGCTACTGATATATGGTGTGGAGCCTTGTCATGAATACGATTTTTTTACACAGCTTTGATTTAGCAGCAATTTAGAATTTATTAATATTTTTGAGATAGATCACAAAATTAGGTTGTATAATTCTTAACAGCACTTAAGCATCAGCCAATTTAACAGAACGATTCAATTGAATTTGTTACAATCAAAACAGCAACTTAGTTAAAGATTTGAGAATGGCAAGGGTCACCCAAAACTTACAGCAGGGTTGCACACACAGACGGGG